>NC_064816.1:136042223-136212475 GCF_023721935.1 Panthera uncia
CTTCTTCTTCTTCTTCCCCTCCTCTTCCTCCTCCTCCTCCTCCTCCTCCTTCTCCTCCTTCTTCTCCAATACATCTCCTTTTAGAAATAAGAATATTTCTGAAGGCCATAAAATACTAAACCAATCACACTTTAGTGTGACTATGTTGAATAAATACTTTTCCTCTGTTTTTATTTGTGCATAGGGAAAGCGCTCTTAAAGAAGGAGGAGGGACGTAACCAGACTGCCTTAGAGGAAGCAGGATGCACTGAAAACAAAGTTCATCAACTTGAAATGTCAGCAGAGCAGGACGGCAAAAGTGGGTCAGCCTTCAGGAGTGCTAGCACCCTTTTTACCCCCAGGTTACACCGGCACTCTTGTGCTTACTGAAAGTCAACACTTCTTTCAACCTGCTATTCCCTGAGAACACTCCATTCAGAGCCATCCATTACCTTCAAAGCTTCAGTTCAGTTCAGTTTAACGGGTTTGGACTAATGAACTGGTGTAGCAACTTGTAGCCAAGAGCCCCAGAGGTATCATTCAGATCAGCAACAATGACAAGAACAATAAAACGTATTTAGTTTGTCTTTTAAAAATAGTATCATAGTCCGGGTGCCTCGGGGGCTCAGTCGGTTAAACATCCGACTCTGGATTTTGTCTCAGGTCATGATCTCATGGTTTGTGGGTTTGAACCCTGCATCTGCACTGTGAGTGCAGAGCCTGCTTGGGACACACACACACACACACACACACACACACACACACACACACTCTGTCTCTCTCTGCTCCTCCCCTGCTTGCATGCTCTCTCTCCCAAAATAAATAAATAAACTTAAAAAAAAAATAACACCACAGGCACACAAGAGACTTGATTTTATTGATCTCTGTTGTTTTCCCCCTAATCCACTCATCTGGAGTGAAGTGTGGTAGAGAGCTCTCAACTACCAAGGAGCTTCTCTTTTTACAAGGTGACTGCTATGCACTATTGTTTCTCTGTTAAGTGTCAAACCATGAGCCAAGTTTCCTACTGGAAGTCATAAATGTCTGTCACAGGCAGACGCAGGACTGCATGTTTGCTAAGTGCTAATTTGGGGGGGGCGTGACACCAGGTGGAGGAGAAGCTGGTGTTTACGCTGTCTTTTGCTGTGTTCTCACCTGCACTGTGTGACAGTGGGAATGTTATATCACGTCTCTGAGGTTTAGATTGCCTAGTTGCTAAAAGAAAAAGAAAAAAGAAGGAAGGTAGAAAGAGATAAAAATGAGGGTTATGGTGCCGTTCAGGGTTGTGTGGATAAATGAGATTTCAAAAAAAGAAAAAAGAAAAAAAACCTCGATGGGTTATGCAGTTCTTATTTTCTTAACCATGGTGTTCATTTATTTCGGCTGCATTCTGAATAATGCTTTTGAGCATCTAAGAAATATATATTTCGACATCTATAGATGTCTGATTCAATGATTAGAAAAATCTAATTAAATATTTTAAAAGCATCAATAAAAAATGACACTTCCTAAAATAGGTTATGTAACAATTTCCACACCTTGGAAACCGTGAGTGCATTCACTTGTACTGTTAGGCTAACAAATTTGGGGCCATCTCTAGGTAAAAAGAAGACTTTTTCTGCCTGCAATGAATTATAAAGACTGTAGTTGTATAGAACGCTTAAAAAGTCTAGCCTTCACATCGCTGGTGAGCTAAATTTGCACTTGAGCAAGTACCCAGTAGAGCACATATGCAATTGAATTTATTAAAATGTCAGACAAAGCTCATGGGCGCCTCCAGCCCGTGCCCACCTTCTGCTCCTGCAGCTACACTATGTACCGTCGGCGATGTGCAGAAACTCACACACCATGTCACTGGGAGATGTGAAAACGTAATGACATTTATTTGTACTTGAGTTCAACTTTTATAGCAAAAAAAAAAATACTGAAAACTTCAATGTATTTTATGCAGGGGAATTTCATAAAATATTTCTGTTATCCCTGCAATATCATCTTGAATATCATCTTGAAACACTACACTGTAAGCATATAAACAAGGCTCTCCATTGCTTTCAAAGATGAAATTCAGGGAAATAAGTTGAAACCTGACAATGAAAATGTACTTTTAGCATACAGTTACCATTTGACAGGTGAGGGAATGGAGCACACCTTTGAAGTATGTGCTAGTGACATTGCAGTAGGTATTTATGTGAGCTTTCATTGAACAATTACTGTTGTCCCATAAATAGAATTTAGAGAAGCATCTAAGCATGCATGTATGGGAGTGATGCCAGATGGTCTTCTCCAGGATCTCTTTCCTCTTTTTCCTAAGAAAGAGAACCTGGCTCTTTGCTGGGCACAGACTTCCACAAAGACTACATTTTCTGGCCTTCTTTGTATTAGATAGGGTCAGTAAGCAGAAATTTTACATGGCAGATTCTAGGAGAGCTTCTGCTTTGTCTTGCCTTTTCCCTCTATCCAACTCCCTGGAACATGAACGTGGCTGCTGGAGCTCTGACGGCAATTCCGCTCGGCTGAGGAATGGTGGAGCAATGTTTTTGCTGGGTTTGTGGAACCACATTACTGGCTGCCTATTAACGCATTCTTTTCTACGTAAGGAAATAAATTTATGTCATGTCTAAGCCACTAGTATTATGCTTTTTGGTCACAATCAGTTACACAAAATCTTAACTAATGTAGACATTTACTCACTCGAAGACAGAAATCATGTAACATTCTCTTGGTCCTAGGGACACCAAACTGAAAGTTGTAGATTGCTTCATTTGGCTTAATTTTTATGCCGTATTCTGGGGGCTCAATATGAGGAGGACTGCTACTTTTAAAATAAGCGATATGCACAATAAATATAATATAATAATATAATATAATATAATATAATATAATATAAATAATATACATGATAGGAGAAAAAATACTAAATACTCAAGATCAACTTTTAACATACTTTCAAATAAAGTGGCATCTGGAGGTCTCTGTGCTGATAGAATAATTACAAGAGCAGAACACTCTGCAGGTTGGGTAGCTCCTGTAACGTAATAACTAAAATGTTTTTAGGAAGTCCTTATAGAGCTGTGTCTTGTGCAAGAATCAAGTTCTCAAGTTAGCCTCTCTGACCAAAATCCCGTGTGGTCAGTACTACCCTTAGAATTCTTGTAAAGTTAGAATATATATAGTTGTGGGATATGGCTCTGCTCTGATTTCTGGGCAGTCAAAATATTCTTCACCGACATCTATGGTAAAATCCCTAATTGTGAGTGGACTAGTTGGGAGAAAACTCTGAACTTCTTTGCTTGTGTTCAGGGTTTACCTCAGATTTCTATCTTAAGCCTCTAAATCCCAATACACACGAAGATATTTGTGTGGGTGAAGATTAAATAAGATGGAAGAATTGCGTTTCAACATAGAGCTAGGTTCAAAGTCGTCTGACAACGTGTTAGATGCTCAGGAAGTCAACTTCCTGTGCTGCGTTTATATCTTCCCGGTGGTAGGCAGATACCAACATCTTCCAAAATGTCACTGGTTAATTTTCATACACAATGTCAGTTTTATGAGGGTGTGTCTTTTGATTATAAGTTTTTCAAAATTATTTGTAATTTTATACACAACGAATTCCAGAAATTTACTTTTTTTTGTCCAAGTTCATTTGCAAAATGTTGGTATGAATAATTCACCATATATATTATTGATAGAGTATATTAGTTAATTGCTTGTATTTTATTCTTTTCTTTTTTGTTGAAGGATAATTAACATATAGCTAGTTAACTTTAAAAAAAATCTTTTTTAACATTTATTCATTTTTGAGAGTGAGACAGAGCACGAGTGGGAGAGCGGCAGAGAGAGAGGGAGACATAGAATCCGAAGCAGGCTCCAGGCTCTGAGCTGTCAGCACAGGGCCTGACGCGGGGCTCAAACTCACAGACTGCAAGATGACCTGAGCTGAAGTCGGAGGCTTAACTGACTGAGCCACCCAGGCGCCCCCTAGTTAACTATTTTTTTTTTTTTTTTAACAATATAATATGCTTGCACTGGTTTGTATCAAGGTGTTCTTTTCAACCTACTGAATGAACTCAATTTGCCGAGGCAGTAATGTAGCTGTACTCTGTGGATAAATCTTAGGAATTAAGTAAAATTTTAAGTTTGGACTGACATGGAAAATAAAGTAAATATGATTCATTTGTTGCTTTAGAGGTTTGATAGAAGCGAACACTGAAGAGTCTTTTAATTTTAATTTTTATCTGTAACAAAACATTATGGGGAAACAATTTAAAAGGCCATATAGTGCTGAGAGTCATAAAAAACCGTCAGTCTCCTGTCCCTGCAACAGATTCCCCACAGGCAAAGACTTTCAACTCTCTTGTTTCTTCTGATATCTATCTCTATGAAGGCAGATAACATTGGCTACTGCTATTTGTTGATTCAGGAATTTCAGACATATCCCTGGATTTTTTATTTTGAGAGACGAGGATTTGGGTTCCTTTAGTGCTTTCTTCCTTGCCATCATACATTTTGGTAAAACCCACACATATTTTTTTCTTGTTACAATATAAATATTATTTACTTTGAGCAAAATAACATTCTGTAATTAGATTTTGTTCCCTGAATGGCTTTCTATTTTTTTTCCTGGAGATAATTGGCTTATTTTTACATTTACTTAATTCTCTTGAGTATTTAAGCTTTCTGCACACTCAAGGAACTCTGAAATTGTTTTCTATGCAATCCAAACTTTTAGATCATTTATCAGTTACATTTTTGTCCTGGAGAACTGCTCCTTGAAGTCTCCACCATGCTGTTAATCGGAACTCTTTGCTTCCTGGGCCTGACACAGACTTGATTTGGCTGTGCTGCCATTTAAGACTTCTCTTACTTCTCTTATTACTCTTACTTCTGTACTCTGACTCTTCCTTTTATTGGATTCTCAGTTTCTTGATTCTTGTATCTTCCCCTTTTCTGATTTAATCCTGTATTTTGGTGCAGCACATTTTCCAATAGCTTCCTGAGAAATGGTGCATGGGAAATAACTTTTGCAATTTTGCATATTTAAAAATAGCTTTATTGTAACCTCATTTTTGATTGATAGTCTTGTGGGTCTTATAATTCTAGGTCTAATCGTTCTAGTTAAAAATAATTTTCTCTCAGGGCGCCTGGGTGGCTCAGTCGGTTAAGCGTCCAACTCTCGGTTTTGGGTCAGGTCATGATCTTGTAGTTGTGGGTTTGAGCCCTGCATCAGGCTGTGCACTGACAGTGAGGAGCCTGTTTGGGATTCTCTCTCTCTCCCTCTCTCTCTGCTGTTTCCCTACTCATGCTGTCACTGTTTCTCTCAAAACAAACTTAAAATAATAATGATTTTCTCTCAACACTTTAAAGGGAAAGTATCGCTTTATTGTTTTCTGGCTGCCAGGGTTTGTGGTAAGTCCAATGCTACTCTTACTCCTAATCACTGTTACTTGCCCTGTTTTCTTTTTCTGGAAACTTTTACTATGTTCTTCTTATTTTGGGGGAGGGATGTGTCAGTATTTTCTGTTCTATGCAACTTAAACAAAGATCGTACTGTCTAAACTTTGTTTCTATGAAAACCACCTTGCCAAAGAGAAAAGAGCTAAGACAGTTGCGTAGAATTAATTCACTTTCCAAACTCGAGTTCTCTTCTGGGTAGTTAGCATCATCTATCTTTGTTTTATTCGAATGAGTCCCCTCATCTGCGCTGTGCCATGAAAGAATCCTAGGAAGGTGAGTTATGACCCCGAATGCCTCCTAAGGTTGTTCACGGACCAGGCAGCGACTTCTCTTTTGCAATGTGGGCTTGCGTGCTTCTACAACAGCCGGATTTTCGTGACATTATCAAGATAAGCTGCACTCGTCCTAAGATTAACATAGATAGCTAATGTCTTACAATGGGAAAGTTTATGGGCTCTGTTGTACTGTATTTTATTTTCATTATGTTTTTCCATTATTAGAATAATACATTTCAAATGCAGAAAAACCCAGGAAAGAAATTTATTCATCGTTCCAGAGATTATAAATATTCACATTTTAACACTTGTTACAGAGAATTGCATGTGTTGCCCCTTGCTCTAACAGTGTATCAGGAGCACCTCCCCATGTCAGGTATCATTGCACATATTATACAACATGACTTTTGATGGTTGCTGTGTTTCTATTATACAAACTTGCATTATGTATATAACCTTTTTCTTAGGACGTGAGACCTCCATTTTTGTTTTTGTTTTTGCCTTTGCTGTCCTAAGCATTGAGGAGCCCAAATGGCTCAAGTTTCATCAGCCTATACATGAAAATGGGGTTGCACTAACATTAATTTTCCAATTATGATGTGTCATAGCCACTTCCTGCATGATTCAACCCCATTTGTTATTTCTAGAAGACCCTGGAGAAGTCTTACTTGTATACAGGAGTAAGTCAATATATGTCCTTCCCCTTGTGCATCTTTGAGGGATTACCAGCCACAGAAATTTAATGAGGGGTCTTGACTATGCTGCTAATGCTGGTCCCTTCTGGGGAGAGGCTGGCCCACACTGCACCTCTGTACATCCTCCACAGTATTTGCAGACTCTACTATGACAATTTTCTGCCAGAGAAAGGACAGAATGTGCCTTTCCCATTTTGAGCTGGAGTTCATTTTCTAGGTTCTAGGGAAGTAATGCTTATACGCAGAGTCTCAGGGACACTCTTTCATGGAAACAGTCCTTCAGCTTCTGACTAGAATGCCTCCCTATTGAAAGCAGTGGTTTTCCAGCCGGGCTGAACCACACACAGGTCTTTTAGAAGATAGAAATGTCCAGCGCATACTTCAGATCTGCTGAAATACTCTCCTAGGTGGAACCACAGGATGTGCATTTCAAAGTTCATCAAGGTACATCAGTTTTGTTGTGTGTAGTGGATCCTGTTGGTTCTTCTTATAGATCTTTTGTCCCAGAATCACAGCCCTCTCTCAGCTTCTACAAACACAGTGGTTAACAGCTTATGCCTGTGATCTTTCCCCAGGGATTGCATTTGCCTTCTTGCCCAGAGATGCCAGGGGGGATGCAACAACTCCAGAGAGGCTTTATTGGAGAGTACACCAAATCATTGTAAAGGCTCTAATTCTAGGAAATCTGGTCTAAGACAATGTGTGACTAGGCTACTCTTGTGAGGCGCATGAGCAGTCCACAGAATAGGTAAGAGACAGCCATCATGTTATTTCAACCACTGGTCTGATTTCTCTCTCCAGAGTACTCCTGTCCATGAGTGCGCGCGCGCGCGCACACACACACACACACACACACACACGCACACACTCCTTCGTGCACCACGTACGCACACACGTAAAGAGAATTATTCCATTTTCCTTGTAACAGAAAAAATAAAAATCTTATGCATATCAACTCATCTATTACTTGCTGATGCTCCATTTATGAATCTATCTTTAGGCATATTATTTTTCATTTCCTAAGTATCAATAACTATAAATGAAATTGCTGATCTGATCGTAAGACTTTTGATTCATATTGCCAACAGTTTCTCTGAGAGTTCATATTAATTAACTCTGTAACAACCAGTGTACAAGGTCTCCATTGTCCTATAACCCTCCCAGGGCTGCCTACCTTTCTACTCTAGTTTTTCTGGGAAGGGGAGGAGTCAGACAGACATAAATGGTGGTGACAGTCTATGGTTCATAAAAATAGAATTGAATATAGATAGGAATCAACCTAGAGGCATAGGCTGGAGAAGATAGGCAGAGGGGCAAGATGAAGATTTGGCATGAGATCACTTTAGGACAAGGATGATGGCATGGAAAATGGCAGATTCTCAGCTTCAGGAGGGACTTGGATGTTATCCAAGCCAAGATGAAGAATGTATGTTGAGGGATATTGCTTAGAGTTTTTCCCCCAGTCACCAACTGCACAAGGAGGAAAGGGCTGATGTAGTTGAGTTCAGTACAAGGCCACGAACTCAGTCACACTACTATGGAATACAATGGTAAAAAGAAGAGAAGAAATAGTCTCGCATGGAGCAAACACTCTTTTCTCCTACTTCCTTAGAATATTTTTCTCCATATTTTTCTTTGGCATTGAGTTGTAAGGATGGCTTAAATATACATTAGTGTTTTTGTGAGACTTAGGTGTAGATATAATGAGTAACTTTATATATAAATCTCTTTGCTCTATAGGGCTTCAAGCCTGCCCATTATAACATTCTACTTTCCATATTGAATAAAATAATTCCAAACACCTATTTTGCTAAATTATAGGCACCTTCAAGGGAGATCAGGAGGTAATGTGTGTTCTCTGATATTGAGGAATCTCCATTCTGTAAGATCCTCACTATCTGAGGATTTATAGGCTGAGGTTTCTGAGAAGAAATGAAGCACAATCTAAAAAAAACCTTAAATAATATGAATTCTAACCACCTTTGCCTTAATTCTCATGAGAGAAGAATCTAGAAAGACCTACTAATGAGTTACTACTCTTTTAGGTCCAGGCCTTGAAGACACATGAATCGATTTATTAAAATTTATCCTGGGGGTGCCTGGGGTGGCTCAGTTGGTTAAATGTCCAACTTTGGCTCAGGTCATGGTCTCACAGTTTGAGAGTTCGAGCCCCCACATCAGGCTCTCTGCTGTCAGTGCAGAGCCTGCTTTGGATCCTCTGTCCCCCTCACTCTCTGTCCCTCCTCTGCTCATGCATGCACACTCTCTCTCTCAAAAATAAAATAAACATTAAAAAAATATCCTGTAAGTAGGTTAAATAAAATGAACATTAAAAAAATTTCTCCTGGAAGTAGGTTAACATAAAAAGACTTTGGTTATTTGTATACTCTCCCTTTATGTGTCTTTTTCTAAGACATCTTTTTAACATATTTAATATGACCTGGCTGAAAAATCATAGAGAGCTGGCTGCATGCACCCAGATAACACTTCCTGCTCAGAAGTGGTCACCGTCAGGGCATTGTGTACAGCAGGGACCCTGGATTCTGCTGCACAAATACCCTCACAGAGGCACTGAATCATCCTGGAAAGCCAGAGAGGAGCTTTGTGCCACCAACTTCCCAGAGCTGTCTTCGAAACTGGTCTTATTACATTTCTGCTGGGGTAGTTTGCTCTGGGGAGCTTCTGAGTCACTTGAATGGAAAAAAAAATAAGCCTTCATTCTGTGACCTGACTTTAGTTATAGAACAAGGCTCGTGGAGGATTCTGCTTCTGCTCTGGGCCACAGGGAAAGCCCACTCCGGTTAGTGCGATGCTAAAGGCTCCTAGCTCCTCCTGACTGAGCAGACTCCTTCTCACACGCCTTCTCTAGTTCCACCTGTTCCCCCTTGAGAATACAAAAATTATGTTAATATAAATAAGAAAGAAGGACTAATATATTACTTTTCCATCTTTCCCCAGGGAGACCTGACTGGGAATAGGTTCTTCTGAAACCTTAGGGCTTGTGGCTGGTTTTCTTCCTTTGGTTTGATCCAAACATCCCCCTATTTTCACAGAATATTCTGGAACCTCAGTCACTGAGGTTCTAGCTCTTTACCCTGTGTACGTCAGTGGCTGCAATGCACTTGGCTGGAGGCAGGTTCTCTCTGGATTCACACACAGCATCTGCAAATTAGACTAAACCAGAAGAGTGATCAAAAGAAGTGATCATTACTGACAAAAAATGTGCCTAACCAGATGTGGAATAAAAATAAAACAATGTGCAAATACAAACCCCTGGAGCTGACATTCTCATCGGGGTTAGATGACAGCCACTAGGTGGAGACTATGTCCTCCAAAGGCCAGGCTTCCCTACAAGGCTCCCTGTAGGCACACCTAGAAGACAGTCCAGGTGAGGACACCTGGAATCTGTAAGTAGTAAAGACATCTGGAAGGGAGAACCAGGTGGAGACTCCCAGATCAATCCCATCTTTGAGAACATACGCAAATTAGGCAAGGACTCTTGGGAACTGTCCCTGGGCCACACTAGGTGTAGGCCCCAAGAACCTGTGCCGGAAAGCAAAACTGCGGGCCTGAAGCAGGACCAGCATCTTCCCTGTCCTGCCCTGCCTGCTGATGGGGAAGGGACAGGCTGACGATTACATAATTACTGGAAGGGGGGCTTAAATGAGAAGAAAAGAAAGCAGGGTGGCTACTGTTCTACCACTAATCCTAATGAACATTTCTTGTGTTCTAGGAGAAAAGGGTAAGATGAGAGGAAGAGAGGAGAGGCAAAGCAATAAAGAGCAAAGAGTAAATCGAATGGCACAAGCAAGGGCCCCAAAAGATGGTTCTGGAGAGTCTTCTCCCCATTAGAGGATGCAGAGGAAGGAGAAAGCCACTTACCTCTGCCATCCACCTTTTTGGATTTGGGAAAGAGGTGGCATAAAATTCAATGCAATCAACAGGTAAAAGGATATTTAATATATGCCAGACACCATGTTTCATGCTGTGAGGGATGAGAGAGGAAAGAACAGTCCCTGTTTTTAGGGGTATTGCAATATGGCAAAGGAGATGACACATTCAGAAGGAATAATAAACCCACCGAAGTAAGATCCATGATAAAGATGCAAGCAGGTAGCAGCATGGGAACAGAGGGAGCACAGTAATGAATGAATGCTACCTTGGGAAAAGCCTCATGGAGCAGCTTTTGAGTATGAAGAACAACCTTCAGACTGAAGAGAGAGCTTGAGCAGAAAGAGGCATGGAGCTGGGGAAGGCGGCATGTTTCTGGAGAAAGGTGAGCTCTCATGACACTGGAGCTAAGACTCAACAGTGGGTGGTTAAGGCTGCAGGGGAAGGCAAGGCCAGCTGGCGATGACAGGCTAAGAAGGTTGATCTGATAATATACAGGATGGGGATGCACTGAGAGCTATTCAAGAAGAGACTGACAAAATCACAACCGTGCCAAAAGAATGTGAATCTGGAGGCATTATGCATGACGTGCTAGAGAAAGCAGAGACGGGAGATAGGGGACATTGTTTACCAATCTCCCATGCATTGCTTGCATTTAGGCGTATCTTGTAAGCACGGGCACTGCCTTTGTACTGAACTATTTTTTCAAGGATGCTTTTCTAGTGATTAGTGTCGGCAGAAAGAGATAGCGTCTCTCTCCAGAGCAACACCAGGCAAGCCCACTGTCTGTTAACAAAAGATTCAATTTCCCTAAGATCAGGCTTTCCTCTCCGATAATACAACCCACTTCCTATGCAAGAATCCATCTGCTTCTATCTCACGGCTCCTGTGGAACTTAGAAGTAAGGGGAATGGACAGAGATGTGTTGCTTATATTGTTTTATGTCCTGAGAGAAATTACTTTGTTTCTGACCCAACAGTCTATGTCTTTTGCCATAATTCATGAAACCATGGCAGGCTAACTGTCACCCGCATGTAGTGTAAAAATCTCAAATTGTTCATCTTTTTCAATGAAGGGGAAACTGTTAAGAAGCTTTTTCAGTCATCTTAATAGTAAATACTTGTTTTACGGCAAAAATAGAATTTTATTTATTTTTGCACCAAGTACCTGACATTTATTTAAATATGATCCATTTTACAGTGTCCAGAAAACACGGTTTCTTTACCACAAACAGCCTGACCCAACGCCATTCACACTGTCAGTTCATCCCACACCTTTCTCCTGAGTCTCACCCACTAGAGTCTCAGAGGGGAAGTATGGCTCCAGGACAGGATGGGTGTCAGGGATTCCTATCATGCATAGAATACTTTTACACTCTCACTTTGCTCTTTTAATGTGCCTAAATGAAGCCAAAATAGCTGTCCTAAAATTTCTTCCTTATTGCAACTATCCTAGTATTTAGCCAGTCGCCTAGCATATACTAGCTAGTCAGTAAATATTTAGAGCCTGAAAGTGAAATAAAGCAATTAAAGTTAAAAAATAGAACGAGTTGGGAAATTCTTGTCTTTAATCACTTACCCCAATTCTAAAGATAGAGTTGTTTTTAAACCTATTTACGTTATTGTCTTTATACTATGTGGCTGATACTAGGTATTTTTAAGACTGGCTCTGCCACTTACTGTTTTTTGTGACCCTGAACCTCAGTGTTTTCACCATGAAATGGGACTTGATTATTTTCAAGGTCTTTTCCAGCATCGGATTCCATGAAGCCCAGTTCATGGAACTGAGTACTAATGTTACTTCCAGCTTCTTTATTTTCCTTGAAAAACACAGCCAGAAGAGTTATTTTAATTGGAAAGAAGGAAAGATGAGCGATTTAAGTATGTGAGTATGATGAACAAGCTTCTTAGTTTCTTTTGCTATCAATAGCTTTCTGGCCCCTTTATTCACTTTGAAGCAAAGCCTAAATGTAGGGTAGCAATTCTTTCTTTTGATTAGGTTCATGGTATCTGTAATCTCTTTCAAAGATGAAAAACAATGGGTTTTGCTAAGATCCTTTCACATGGGCATAAAAATGGTGGTATTCTCACCAAAACATAGAAACACAGTTTGAGTGCTGAGACTTTAGTTGTCATCCTTATTATGGCAACTAGTAATTAGCTTTTATTGTTTGCAAGAAGTGTGAAAAATCAGATAGGAAAATTCCTCACTGTTGGAAGGAATGGCCTATTAATTGTGATTGCACAAAAACAAAGGCACCTCATGGTGGTGTTTCTCCTGCCAAGTGTAAAGATGGGCATATGGCTACGTGAGCTCAATTGGTTGGAACACTGTGTAATAGAGGCCAAGATCACAGATTAAAGTCCAATATGGGGCAGTCAACTCTTCTCTCTTCTGGCCTGCCAACCATCCTACAAACAGGAACCTAACTGGACGTCAAACACTATTGATGGCATGTCAGTTATCACTTCATACATGATAGCAAAAAGAAGGTCACCAAGTCCACTGTGTTCTGTCCTCTTTGAGTTCATGATGTCTTTATATGCCAATGCAATTTGTTTCAACAATTACCAATTGCTTTCATGTGCTTGCAAGAAAGTTTGGCCTGATACCTATTCTGGAGAAGCTTATCATCTTGAATGGAAAGAGAAACTCACATTTTCTTAAAATAATTTTATTCAAACTATTCATATGCATGTTCAGCATCAGTGACTTCATAATTTTTATAACTACTTTTTGAGCCAAGTAATGTTTACCTAGAGCAAATCATCTTCACTTCCAACTAAGCTGTTTGAGATATCAGGCTAAAATTAGAATCTGTATATGATTCTGTTCCTGGAAATGTTGTGCTGAGCACGGATATCCACTTATGTAACATTTGGACATTAGGACAGTCTTTTCCCTCTGCTTTTCATCCTATGTGTGTGCATTTTTTAAAAAAATTTTCACAATGCAATCACTTACCATATTGCTTTTTAAAATTATCTTTAGAAAGTTGGTTTTCAATGATATTCATTGCTTGCAACTCTGAAATCATGCCCTCCAGAAAAATAATCAAATTTTCCCATCTCTCTCTCTCTCTCTTTTTTTAACATTTTTATTTTACTTTTTGAGAGACAGAGAGAGACAGAGCATGAGCAGGGGAGGGGCAGAGAGACAGGGAGACACAGAATCCAAAGCAGGCTCCAGCTCTGAGCTGTTAGTACAAAGCCCAATGCAGGGCTTGAATGCATGAACCCTGAGATCATGACCTGAGCCAAACTCAGATACTCAACCGACTGAGCCACCCAGGCTTCCTTCTCCTTTCTCTTTTTTAAAAAATAATCATTCTTTATATTTGCACCTGAACTGACTTGACTTCCTTAAGTTTTCTCCCACTCCTTTACTTCTCTATACCCATCTGAATTCTCTATTTTCCTGGCTTACTTGAAAGAATGTTTTAAGATCTAACTTAGACTTCTACACTCATCCTTTACTGAGAAACTTCAATTTTTTCCTGAAAACCAAGCTACTAAGTGAAAGATTGTTAAATTAAAAAAAAAACCTTCAATTTGAATGAGAAATATCATGATGTCTTCCATTTTAACATAAGATATCCAATTTTCACAGATAGAAACATTTAGCAATAACAGCACAAAAGCAAGCTTATATTAGCAAAACATAAGTTTGCAAGTAAAGAAATGTAGATTGTATATAAAACGAAATGTACTGAAAATTTATTGTATGGACTAGATGAGGAAGAGAAGACAGGATGTTGAGTTTTGTGGATAAAAGGGTATGGATCATTCTTTGTAGATTCTTTCTTCTGCACTGTTTTCCTCATCAAATTTTCAAACTTAATGAGGCTCATTGTTATCTTACAATCAAATTGCAGTTAAAACCAAAGTTGTAGTGCAGGAAAATGCCTTTAAGGGCAAAATAAAGGCTAACAACAAGAGTGTTTTGTAATCTATGAAGGGGTGCCCGGATAGCTCAGTCAGTGGAGTGTCTGACTCTTGATCTCAGCTCGGTTCTTGATCTCAGGCTCATGATTTCAAGTCCTTCATTTGGCCCCACCCTGGGCAGGGAACCTACTTAAAAAATAAAAAATATGAAGATTTTGGGAAGACTGCATGTGCACCTTTTTCTATGAAACGTCACAGAAAATCTCACCTTTTCATTCCACTCACTTTACTTACATACCCATAGGAAAAGGTTTTGAGTTTATCTAAATATGGCACACAATTTAAATTTGTTCCAAATGATTGTTTCTGACTACAGACTTGAATGTTAAGTAAACATACGTATCTTTTCCTGGAATTATAATTTTAAACTACTACGTCTCAAAGCATATTTATTTAGTGTGGTTTTAGAGGTAAGAGAGTATTAAGAAACAGACAAAAAATCATCTGGAAAGTGGCATAACTTTTTATGGGTTGTTGTGAACATTTACTAACTGATAAGTAACCGCGTGGAGTGAACACGTAGAGTCCTGGTCCCAGAGGCCATCTTTGGATACCCAGCCAGGTGAGGTGTTCCTTCCCTTTATTCTCCTCTGTGTAGACCTTTCTATCTCTTTCAACATTGTTTTTTTTTTTAATGTTTATTTATGTTGAGAGAGAGAGAGAAAGATAGAATGCAAGCAGGGGAGGAGCAGAGAGAGGGAGAAAGAGAGAGGGAGAGAATCCCAAGGAGGCTCTGTGCCATTAGCACACAGTCCAGTGTGGGGCTTGATCTCATGAGTCATGATATCATGACCTAAGCCAAAAGCGAGTTAGACACTTAACCGACTGAGCCACGCTGGTGCCCCTCAATCTTGTATTTATTTATTTATTTATTTGTTTGTTTGTTTGTTTTAAGTTTGTTTATTAATTTAGAGAGAGACAGAGACAGAGACAGAGAACATGCACAAGGGGCAGAGAAAAGGAAGGAGAAAGAATCCCAAGCAGGCTCCACACCATCAGCATGGAGTCGGAGGTGGGACTTGAACTCACAAACCATGAGATCATGACCTGAGCAGAAGTCAGGTGCTTAACCTATTGCGCCACTCAGGCACCCCTCTACATTGTTTTTAATGATTTCTTTGTGTATTTCTCTTGCTGTTTTGTAAGATCTCTGAGGGAAGGACCGTGATCTTTTTTGTTGCTAAGGCTTAACCCTGAATCAATGAATGTATAAATCTCCACATCCACTTTACCAGCCTCCAGATGGAGGCAGGTTTCTGTGTTACCTACGTAACAGACTACTGAAGATAGTTCTCTGTTTTAAGTTACCCCAGATCAATAGAGCATCTCATGTCTTAGAGAACATTTGTATCAAAATTCTGATAACTTGGGTGGAAAATTACTCTAGTGGTTAAAGATTGACCTTTTTTCTTGGAATTTGCCTAAGTATCAGCTGGAATAGAATACTGGGTTTCTCTTTCAGTGACCTGAGACTCTTTACTCTGGGTACCAGATGGTTTTCTCTTTCACTTGAAAATGAAAACATGTGACAGACTTTGTCAGGGCATGTGTCAGTAATGTTATTCATGGGGAAAGTCTTCCAAATGACATGCTTGTCTCGGAGGGCGTTTATCTGGAGCATGTGTTGTGTCTTCAGATGCCTCAAGTTCACACATTAAAGATGTGAGTTCAGTTGTAAATTGTTGCAGGTCTGCAGCCTCGACGCTTGAAAGAAATCAAACTCTGGGAAAATGAACATTTTCACTCTTCTTTTTCTTTTTAGGGTTCTGAAATACACTTATAAACTGTAAGGGAGAAAAATTCGTATTTTCTTTCTCAGAAACCGTTCACCTGCACTGATTCTTCACACACTGACAGTCAATCAAATTTTCTTAGAGACTTGAGAATATACCCAGAAATTGTGCCTGGGGGGACATCCAGACTGTCTTCTTCCAGGCCTTGCCCAACACTCAGTAACCAATAACTGCTCAAAACTTCAGGCTGTGCTGTGATAATGTGCTAATATCTAGCCCAGAGACATCGCTGCTGACAGCTCCATATAATACTGTTAATAATGAAAGTAGGCTTTAGTTAAGTCACTCCTCTCTTCACCTCATGTGTCAGCTGACAGCCATTAGAAAGACAAGTGTCTGGATGTAGAGATTGTAATCCTAGAAGACTTTGTCTCTTTACAATTCTGATAACACAACCTTGGATTCATTAGCCCTGTGCCCAGCCCTCAGGGAAGTGATCATTTGACAGATCATCATTCCGTGTCTAATTCCTGGAGGAAGAGGAAGAGGAAGAGGAAGAAGAAGGACTTCTCATGATAGATACAAAGATTTATTGTAACACTGTGGTAATTAAGATAGTATAAAACTAGTGAAGGCATCAAGAAACTGACCATTCCTTTTAATAGAACCACATACATATAAAACTTTGATATATAGTAGGAGTAGCCTGGCAAATCTGTGAGGGAAGGAAGGATATTTCAGTAAACGTAGCTGGAAAACTTAGTATCCATGTGGAGAAAATGAATTTGGATTCTTATTTCAGAGCATTCAAAGTCTAAACACAAAATACGTTAAAAACTGGAGTATCGAAAGCAAGGCTTGAAGTTTTGGAGAGGGCGGCGGGGGTGTGTGGGTTACATGGGTATTAAGGAGGGCACTCGTGATGAGCACTGGGCGTTATATGTAAGTGATGAATCACTAAATTCTACTCCTGAAACTTAAACAAACAAACAAACAAATAAATAAAAGTTTTGGGGAAAAAGAAGTTGACTATCTTTATAAAGCAGGTGTAGGTGGGATACCTTCTTAAATAAGACAAAAAACCTCTCTAACTGTAAAAGAAAAAAAGATGAGAAATAACAAGCACTGGGAAGGATATGGAGAGAAGTTTATTTACGCACTGTTGGTGGAAATGTAAAATGGGACAGTTGCTGTGGAAAACTGTCTAGCAGTTCCTCAAAAAATTAAAAATAGAACGACCATCTTACCCAGAAATTTCACTTCTGAGTGTATACCCAAAGAACTGAAAAGGTTTTGAAGGGATATTTGCACAGCCATGTTCATGGCAACACTATTCGTGATAGCTAAAACATGGAAAAAACTCAAGTGTCTATCAATGGATGAATGGACAAACAAAATGTAGTAGATTCATACACTGGAATATTTTTCAGTCCAAAAAACAAAGGAAATTCTGACATTTGGTACAACACGGATGAACGTTGAGTAAGTTATGCGAAGTGAAATAAGCCAGCCACAAAAGCACAAATGTTGTAAGATCCACTTATCTCGGGTACTTAGAATAGTCAAAATCATAGGCACAGAAAATAGAATAGTGGTTGCCAGGGGCTGAGGAGAGGAATGAGGAGTTAGTGTTTAATGGGTACAGAGTTACAGTTTACAAGATGCAGAGAGTTCTGGAAGTGGGTGGTGATGATGTTTGCACAACATTATACATGCATTTAATGTTATGGAAATATATATGCAAAAATAGTTTCAGATGGTAAAATTTGTTATGTATATTTTACCACAGTTATAAATATTAGGAAAAAAAATATTTGGACCAAGAAGCCTAAAAAGACCAACCATAGAATAGGGTCTTAGTTTCAGTTTGAGAGATGAGAGCTTCTCTAACTGGATAGTAGTGTTTAAAGCCCTCTCTGCACATTTCCAATCTACTCCAGGGGAATGAAGCAGGATTGTGAAAGATGGCTGCCTGCTTTTGTATTGCCCGTTGGACATCCCAATTGCACATCCCAAAGTTCTAAAACGGCTGTAAGAATTGCTTGTTTAGGGGTTCCTGGGTGGCTGAGGAGCATCCGACTCAGTTGATCCGACTCAGTTGATCCGACTCAGTCAGCTGATCAGCTCAGGTCATGATCTCACAGTTGGTGAGTTCAAGCCTTGCATCGGGCTCACTGCTGTCCGCTCAGAGCCCACTTCGGATCCTCTATCCTCTGTCCTCCTCCCAGCTTGCTCACTCTCTCTCAAAAATAAATAAACATTAAAAAAAAGAATTGTTTACTTATTCAGGAGTAACTTAGTCAGGCAACAGTTTAGACCTAAAGAGTATTTCCTAAGAAATCTAGGTGTGTAGGTCCCTGAGTCTTCTTTGGAGAGTACTGTTGTCCCCAAAGGTTCTGGGAGGTCATGTCTTCTAAATTTCCTGTCATCCATCATTGGAGTAGACATTGCTAATGAAAAACATGCTGGAATACTCTTTCCAGCCTACGTGCATCTAGCATTTGCCTCAGTCTTATTAAGTGTGTTTAATGAAACCTACCCTCATTATAGCTAAAAATGAAGTAAGAAAGAAAAATTATAACCAAACTACCTCTTTTGTTTTTTTTACATTTATTTATTTTTTGAGAGACATAGAGAGACAGAGCACAAGTTGGGGAGGGGCAGAGAGAGAAGGAGACACAGAATCCGAAGTAGGCTCCAGGCTCTGAGCTGTCAGCACAGAGCCTGATGCGGGGCTCGAACTCACAACCCGTGAGATCGTGACCTGAACCGAAGTCGGACGCCCAATCGACTGAGCCACCCACACGCCCCACCAAACTACATCTTTAACATTCTAGTCAAAACAATTGTATGATTTAGTATAGCTATTCACGTTTTAAGTTGTTGCTTTAACAAAATTGAGGCAAAGAGAAAGAAGAGGATACACTGTATTGTATCTACACTCGTATAATATGGAAGGTCATTTGTCACTAGCATAGAATATACTCTCATTAACTTTTTGTTATTTTATTTTTTAATTTTTTTAATGTTTATTTACTTTTGAGAGAGAGAGGCAGAGCACGAGCCGGGGAGGGGCAGAGAGAGAGACAACACACACACAGAAACTGAAGTGGGCTCCAGGCTCTGAGCTGTCAGCACAGAGCCAGACGTGGGGCTTGAACCCACAAACCGTGAGATGACGCCCTGAGTCTAAGTTGGGGGCTTAACTGACTGAGCCACCCAGGCACACCTCTCGTTAACTTTTTAGAATAAAATTTATGCCAAAGCATTTTTGAAATGATAGGCTGCAACCTTAGCTTGACAAGGCTTATTTCACATCTGAATTGCTTCTCTCTTAGAATTCAGTCCTCAAGGCAGAGAAGAGTCTGCCTCTGACTCTGTGCCTTCTCCATCAATGAGACCTCTGTCAGCACCGTATAAATAATTAATTATTATTAATAACCACCATCACCGTCATCTCTGTCTCTCACTCCTGAACGTAGCCAGCACTTTTTTGATGAACTGCAGGGAACAGGTTTATTATTTAGTTGCTGTGATGAATAGGAAGTGGCAAGCATGCCCAGGGCCACAGAAAAATTCCAATAATAATAAGTGGGTAGAATAGCTTCTGTGCCGTGTGAATACAAGGCTATTTGCAACGTAAATATTTTTCAGTGACTTGAAAATTATAATTAGGATATTTTGAGTTTCAGCCTCTGTAGAGTGTCAGGAATTTAGTTTTGGGTTTTAATCAATAAGCAGATTTTTGGTGAGTTTTTCCTACTTGTGAAGTGCCTCAAGCAACACATTCTGAAAGAGTGCCCTTTTTTCCTCTCTATGCCTAAAACTAAGCTCATGTCAAGAAACCATTTCCTTCCTTTTCTGATTATATTGATATATTTATTTTCCTTCTATCTTCTCCAAATTATTCTCAAAATGTACAATTATTTGAAAAAATGAGGAATATATATATGTATATATTACATATACATATATACATAATATATATGTATATATTAACATTCTGACAGATCCTTTAGGTGGGATAGGAAATAGACAATGGATTTCCTTTTATTAACCGTTACGGAAATCTTGGTGTTTAACGCTCTTCACACACACACACACACACACACACACACACAGTATCTAATGAAACAAAAAAACACCTGGAAATAGTGAAAATGAATAGAAAATTCACCAGCAATGACAAAACAGAGGAAGTCATACTACATATCCTAAACCTCAAGGGGTAGTAGGGAGGACAGGATCAAAGGATTCAGGGGAGGTTCCTAGCCCCACTTCCACTACCACATGCTAGAAGCAGCACAGGTGAGTTGACAGCATCCTAAAAACACTCTCAAATCGTCTGATAATTGCAGAAAAGTCACTACGGTGGTTTCTTCACTGTTTCCCCATTTCAGATGAGGGAGAGCAGAAATGTTGGCGAGGAGATACAAATAAACAATGAGAGCGAAAGCCCTTTCATGAAATACTCCACAGTTCTTTGGGGAAAGATTGGAACGCCAAGAGTATCCTGGACATTCCACCCGTCCCAGAGAGGACAGATCCAAGTTCCATCAGCAAAAGTTTCATATAGCTTCACTTCAGAAGAGCTTTTTTCTCTCCACGTCCCCCAAGCTCCACTTCCCAGAACTACGAGGTACAGTACTCCATGAGTACGGCCTAAGGAGCTATACTAGAGATTTTACCTATATCATATTAGAACAAACAGAAATTTTGACAAAGAATCCCATATTAAACATGACCAAAATAAATGTGAAAATATATGAAGCCATCTGGTCCTGGACTTTCCTCTGTTGGGAGGTTTTTGATTACTGATTCAATTTCCTTACTCATTACTGGTGTGTTCACATTTTCTATTTCTTCATGATTCAAGCTTGAGTCATGAAGAATATTTGTTTCCAGAAAATTATCCACTTTCCAGGTTATCTAATTAAGCATTGTCATTATGAGTTTAAAATTCATAATATACCGCATGTAACACTTTAAAGTCTTGACCTAACTTTACTCTGATTCCAGAGAATTCTTTACATGTAATGAAAAACAAAAAAAAAATCTTTGTTTTCTCTTTCTATATATAGATATTTTGTTTCTTTTTTGGCTAACTTCTGAAAAAGGAAAAAAAAAACTAGGATATTAAATGTCATTATTTTTCAGTAACGCATTTATTTTCTGACCCTGTTAGAAAATTATACAATAAATAAGTGATTTCTGTCAATCTATTAAACACAGAGGAGGACAACTGAAAAAAATATGATATTTCCATGGCTGAGCATCAAAGCTGATCTTCTCAATGGAAAAGTATAGAATTAAAGTTATTTTAATACGCTTAACTTTATGTGTATTCATTTATAAGTTGCATATATACATGATGACGAAAATGCTAAGTTAAAATACTGAATAATATTTAATGAACGAAAGTAGAATAATTAAAGTCAATTCTGTATTTTTGCTTTTTCATAAGATTCTAGGGCAGACGAGGGGTGGGCATTGATGAATAAGAGGATGGTTCTGTTGCATGGAGCTTACTTTCCACCAGGAGAGAAAGCAAACCAATTAATTGTGCAGTTTGAGGTAACACAAATGGAACTGAAATTATTGATGTTGCTTAAATGTAACCACAGATTACATGGCAGGGGAGAGCCAAGGAAAAGCAGATGTAAAACCAAACTCAAATTACATTACAACACAGGATATGTAAAAAATAGAACGCAAATCAAACAACAGCAGCAAAATCTTGATTTTAAATGATGTCCTATGATTGACTGAGATTGATTTTATGAGCTATTTCTTTGAAAGGTCCAGTTACAGATATCTTAAAGATGGTGTCATTATAGAGACTTACACAATAATTGGTTCCTCCAGCATTTTCTAGTTCTAAAAATTTGAGGGGAAGGGTGTGTATCCTGAAGCAACTAAAGATTCTAACTTGGTAATCGCTTAGATTTCAGCGTGTGAGTATTTAAGAACAAAAATATGTTAAGGAGGAAAGGGCTCCTACCAGCCACACCTCTCTGTATTTTATTTCCATAGTTATTTTCAGGAAAAGTCGTCAGACTTGGAAGTGGGCAAAATGCTCCTGGGTATCCTTACAGGAGATTGCTAGGTGTTATGGCACGCTCTCTGGGGAGTTATCTGATTTCCCCGTGCATATGTAGAGATGTGCATCTCTGACTGTCTCTCCAGCCACTAGAGTGATTTATGACTTTGCAGAGGTAAAATGCTAAGTTGTAGGAAACTGGGAGTAATGCAAATTATTTTCATCTGCGGTGATTTATACTCTGTAGAAAAGACTACAAGCTTTACATTTTATTACGTTATAGGATTTTAAATTGCTTGGTGTTTATTAGCAATGTTTCAGTATTTGTAATGGACCTTATACATATATGTCTGCTTTCCAAATTCACTTTAAACTGGTTCTAATATCTTATTAATTTCCTCACAAATTAATGAGTTAAATGAAATCTTTATGTTTGTGTGAGAGTCATGGCTTACTATTTTAAAAACAGCCACTCTGGAAAACAATGTGGAGGTTCCTCAAAAAATTAAAAATAGACCTACCCTATGACCCAGCAATAGCACTGCTAGGAATTTACCCAAGGGGTACAGGAGTACTGATGCATAGGGGCACTTGTACCCCAATGTTTATAGCAGCACTCTCAACAATAGCCAAATTATGGAAAGAGCCGAAATGTCCATCAATTGATGAATGGATAAAGAAATTGTGGTTTATATACACAATGGAGTACTACATGGCAATGAGAAACAATGAAATATGGCCCTTTGTAGCAACGTGGATGGAACTGGAGAGTGTGATGCTAAGTGAAATAAGCCATACAGAGAAAGACAGATACCATATGTTTTCACTCTTATGTGGATCCTGAGAAACTTAACAGGAACCCATGGGGGAGGGGAGGGAAAAGGAAAAAAAAAAAAAAAAAAGAGGTTAGAGTGGGAGAGAGCCAAAGCATAAGAGACTCTTAAAAACTGAGAACAAACTGAGGGTTGATGGGGGGTGGGAGGGAGGAAAGGGTGGGTGATGGGTATTGAGGAGGGCACCTGTTGGGATGAGCACTGGGTGTTGTATGGAAACCAATTTGACAATAAATTTCATATATTTAAAATAAATAAATAAATAAATAATAAATAATAAATAAATAAAAATAAAGTATTATGAATTGACCATAAAAAATAAAAATAAAAATAAAAATTGTATTTAAGCAAAATATAAATTGACCTAAGTGATGCCTGCATTTTGGCAAGATGGTGATGATTCGTTTTGTTTTGTTTTGTTTTGTTTTTGTTAATAACAAAAAAAAGAGGGTATTTTAGAAAAGGTCATATATTGAATGTAAAATTCACCTTAAAATTTTATTTTGTGAGTACTTACATTTAAATTTGTTTAAATCACTAAAATGATTAACAGACCCTTAATAATAGGAAATGTGGTACATTCTTTATGACTCTACCTAAATAAACTAATACTTGAATAAAGTTACCATCACTAAAATGTACACCTCCTTATTGTTCTTAAACAATTTTAAAAGCACTTCCAACTTAGTATTTAATTTACAATCTTAACACAGAGGCGAATAGGATAATGTGTCACATTCTATTTAAAACAAAACAAAACAAAACAAAACAAAACAAAACATCAAGAGGTTAAATGGCTTGTGTTCACATAATTAAGCAGGGAAGAGTTTGTAATACTAGAACCAGAACTCTGGTCTTGTTACATGATCGGATTGTGCAGGTCTCTATCCTATAGTATATACTGAAATTATGGATGAAATGTTACTCCCACCTTTGTCAATTTTGCTCAGTGGGTGCAAGTTACTTGGCTCAAGTTGGTGAGAAGATTCTTTTTCACTAAATAATGCAAGAGTTGCAAGTGACACAGAGGAAAAGAACAAGGGGCTTTTGTTTTATCAGCATAGCTTGTGCAGAATTTGGCTATTTTATAATTTAAACAAATTTCAAAATAGCAGCTTTGGTTTTAATGTGTTTTTCTTTTTCTTTCTTTCTTTTTGCAGTTAGTATTTTTATGGATCAAATTCATCTTTTTAATCTTTCTGAATTAAGGAGCGAGGTAAAGAGCAGGGCATTCCCAACATTTGAATGAAAAGATTTTTCTTTTTCATTACACAAAACCTTGACATCTTGGGGTGGGGGGACAGATGAAGGTTAATAAATAATGAAATCTGATAGTTTCTACCATTTGAGAATCTGGGCAAACTTCAGAGAAAAGAACATTTATTATTGTATCAATTGAATAAATACCTTTCTGAATGCCTTCTGTGTCAGCCATTGTGACAGGTGCTAGCATAGAGAATACAGTATGGGATAGATTTGTTGTTTGAATGTAAGGAAATTTTAGCAAAGGAAACGAAAACAGCAAATAGAAAAAAAAGAGACAGTAGCTTGAGAAGTGCCACAACTGGGCACAGTTCACGTAGAGCATATACAGATCACGTGGAGCATCAGAACAGAGACTCAACCCAGGTCCTGGTGGGCCTGGAAGATGATGGCTCAGAGGCAAGAAATTTGTAATAAACAATTTATTTTACCTTATTTAACCTCAGTATCCTCATCTTAAAATTTCAACTAATATACTCCCTTACGGATCTGCTGTGCAAACAAACAAAAATTATGTATAGTGCCAGGCACATAAAGTGCACAATAAATGGTAACCATCATTATTACTCTTATTATGACTAATAATAAAACGGAGTTTGAAGGGTGAATAACAATATCCTTTAGAAAAGGAACAAGAGGAGATTTCATAAAAACTCTTTATCATGACTGGATCTAGAGAGGATGAAAGAGATGCCAGAGATGAGCTAGAAGATGAGGAAGAAACCAGATTACATAGAACCTTGCAAACCACCTTAGGGATTTGGAATTTATCCCAGAGGGCATGAGCAGCCATTAAATATTTCAAGCAGGGGTGTGATGTGTCCTGGTTTCCGTCTTAAGAAACCAATTTGACTACTGCTTGCAGTTGAAATGGGGCAAATTCAAAGGATACGGGGACACAACTACAGAAATATATATGGCGGATGACCCTATCTTGAAGTGGCCTGGAGATGTTAGAAATGGAAAGAAATGGATAGAGTTGAAAGTTATTTTGCAGATAAAATCCACTATTTGGGGGCTAGGAGTGAAAGACAAGAGGGTAGGATACAGAGAACTGTGTCTTCCTTAGGAAAAGGGGTGGCTAGTGGTATAGTTCACGGCCATTGGGATGCAGGAAAGGAAGAGGAAAAAGAATTGGAGGTGGAGGAAGAAGTTTCAGGGAGATTTAATGAGCTCAGGTTTGGAAGCGTTGGGTTCTAAGACAATCAGTGAAGGATCCTCATAGGGCCTGGATCTATGGTATCGACTGCAGCAGGGAGAGAATTTGCCAGAAATTTCTTTTTTTCCGAAAATTTGTCCGTAACCCTTCTTTTAAAAGTTTTTAAAAATTGTTTTATTACAGAAATCGTTTATGGTCTTGGTCGATAAAAAAGAGAGTAAAAAATAAAAGACATATATTCCTATCAATGAAAGAAAAACACTTATATTTTTATCTTTTACTTGTAGGCCTTACATATATATAATTTATACTTCACAGAAAACAAAATGTGTCAACTTAGCTTTTTGTGTTTGTTCCAGATTTTCTATGAGTTGTTAAGAATATAACATATTTTAATAGAAGAAGTACTATACCTGTAATGTGTCAGCTCTCAGTGCAGTCCATTGACTGGGGAAGTCTTATTTTTTAATTTATCAAAGAGGAAATAGCATATATTTTACATTAAATGTCTAGTTAGCTAATGGGTCTATAATTATAATTATGAGAGGGAAGGAATCCATTTAAAAAACTTTGATAAACTTTGTCTAAGAAGATGGAAACTTATCTGCAGAAATCAAGATAAACAAGTTAGCAGCATTGGGGACAATCATTCAGAGTGGTCCTTGGATCATTTTGGGGTAGAAAATATTCCCCCTATATAGAAAAACTATGATTTCTTCTACTTTTTCCTGAATAGAGATTGCATTTTACCATTCCAGGGATTTAAAATTCTAGGGTCACCTGGGTGGCTGAGTCGGTTAAGCATCTGACTCTTGATTTTCGCTCAGGTCATGATCTCACAGTTCATGAGATTGAGCCCCACGCTGGGCTCTGCACTGACAGTGTGGAGCTTGCTTGGGATTCTCTCTCCCTCTCTCTCTCTGCCTCTCTCTCTCTCAAAATAAATAAACAAAACATTTAAAATAAAATAAAATTCTAGGTAAAATAAGGCATTCATAGGTAAAATTATATATATAAAATATATGTAAAAATAAGTAGTTTAAACATGGCCACAGATTCTTTGCTACTCCTCCCGTTGAAAAATTGAATCTGGGCAGAATCTATTGCTTGACTAATAGAAAACAAGAGAAAATGCATGAAAAGCAGTATTCCTGGATTTCTGAGATTAGAGAAAGCATTGTAGCTTTTGCCTTGATCTTGTGGATCATTCATTCTGGTGGAAGAGGACTTCCATGCAAGAAGTGCAACCCTAAGACTCCATATTGTGAGGAAGCCCAAGCTTGGTACATGGAGAGAAGCAGATGCCGGACCTGCCTACGTATGGCCTAGGTACCAGGTGTGAGTGAAGAAATCTCCAGACTGGACTCCAGCCTCGGGTGCTATAATGGCAAACTTTAAGAGGGACCCCAAGCTGAGCATATGAACCTATGGGACCATGAGTGATAAAGAATGGAGCTACTAAGTTTTGGAGTAGTTTCTTACACAGTAGTAAGTAGGTAATTGGAACACATGGGTTATGAGTTAAAAAGAACCAGCCCATAGTCACCTTATTAGTTTCATACCAGGAACATAAAATATCCCTTAAATACATAGTTTTGGTGAACTGAGAATTTCTGGAGAGGGGTCGACCCACATCAAGTCCTAGATCTACAACTCCAAGATGGAGGCACTTGGACAAGTCAGTTAACCTGTCTGAGTCTCGGTTTCATCATCTATAAAATGAAAGAGTGGGACAAAATGATTTCTAAAGTATTGTGGGGACCTAAAATTCTGAGTTAACAAATTGGTATCAATAACAGCAGTCCCTGGGGGCACCTGGGTGGCTCAGTCAGTTAAGCGTCCGACTTTGGCTCAGGTCGCGATCTCATGGTTTGTGAGTTCAAGACCCACATTGGGCTCGGTGCTGATGGCTCAGAGCCTGAAGCCTGCTTCAGATTCTGTCCCCATCTCTCTCTACCCCTCCCCCACTCAGGCATTCTCTTTCTCTCTCTCAAATATAAATAAACATTAAAAAAAATAATTAGCAGTCTCTGGTTACATCTATTTTCTAATTCCCTGAGGCTCCTAAGTGCCATCATCAGCAAGAGGGAGGAAACAAGAAAATCATCAGCCCCATTGAAAGTGACTTGACTGTTTCATATATTCCCTCCCTCTCAGAAACTTTGGCTATGTCAGCATAACAGCCATGTGGTCAGAAGATATTTTGCTCAATCATAATATCTCAGTATTAGGAAAATCAGATTCATGCACGACAGGCAAACCTATGCTTTGGAATTTTTTCCAGAAGGAGGCTGTGATGAGGATCTTTGCTATAAAGGAATCAGGTGCCAAGTTAGTTTTTGTCTAAGAAGTCCAAATGCTACAAAGACAATTTTTTAAAGGTTAAAGCACAAACCCTACAACTGACTCAAATCTTAGTTCACTAGAGTGGGCATGAAATTTCTTTCTAGGCCTAATGCCTCGTCATCAAGATCCATCTAAACCTCCACCTCAGAGGACTCTGGATTTGTTGCCTGAACAGATTTTTAATGAGGACTTACTAACTGTATCTTAAGCTGAATGCAGATGGCTGAAAGTGTAAGACCCATGTTTTTCTTTCAAATATCCCTCAGGGGAGAAGTACACAAAAAAAGTATGGTAATGAAGGAAAGAAAGGTGGGAGATGCTGATAATCGTTGGTTATATAAATAATCACCTTCAGGATTCAGCATGAGACTCTGGTGCAATCTAGTGTGGACCACTGTTAACTCCCATTCCAGCAGCACGTTTGATTCTAACCCGGGTCTAGCAGCAGAAGATAGGTAAGCTGGAGGAAAGAGAAAATGGGAGACAATCTGGGAGACACATTCCTGAGACACACACATGCAACCTGAATCTTGTTCCTCTATTAGAGATGCTGAATTGGTTATTGTTGCAGAATTCTGTCCCTGCTATTACTCCCGTTACTAATTTTCTGACAAGAACGGCGTGGGAGTTGGGTAGTATTTCTACTCTGGCCATATGATTCAAGAGGCATTCCCTCTTTACAACAGCAGATGAAATCAGACTGGGCACATATACAGCGCAACAGGGTTTTCCGTTTTCTCGGTTTCTGTCTAATTTCAAGCCAGTTCTACTTGAATGCATCTGGAAACCTAGGAAATTAGGCCTCTAGGAAGGCTAATTTGCATGAGAATCAAAATATCAGGTGACAACTAAATCAGGGTGTTCCTGGAGTACCTTTTTATTTGGCGATTCACTCTCGTTTTTTTAATGTTTATTTTTAATGTTTTTATTTTAATGTTTTATTTTTGAGAGAGACAGAGACAGAATGAGAGTGGGTTAGGGGCAGAGAGAGAGGGAGACACAGAATCTGAAGCAGGCTCCAGGCTCCGAGCTGTCAGCACAGAGCCCGACGCGGGGCTCGAACCCATGAGCTGTGAGATCGTGACCTGAGCCGAAGCTGGATGCTCAACCGACTGAGCCACCCAGGCTACCTGGTGATTCACTCTTTAAGTAAAATGCGTGTGCTGTCTACCCGTGAGCAATTTAAGTAAAATTGCTAAATGATTGCATCGTTGAATGGATGTGCAGCTTGAATGTCTCATATTTCAACATTGCTTAATTTGCACCTGAGCTCCAATGATACATACTATGTAGTCACACCCCTTCCCTAGACTACACAGCCTTACATACTAATTACTTTAACCCTTTGCCCACACATAATTAATTCTTTACTTATACCTTCTACTTAATATTTCTTACCTATAACAGTCCAGCTTTCCCACCTCATTCACCTTCCCCTAATGTTTCCACTGCTCATGCTTTAAGAAACAGATCAGGTATCATCTCACCAAGCAAACTTTTACAACTTCACTAGCCTGAATGAGACACTCCATACAACAGCACTCTGCAAACCTCTTTGATGTCCCGCACGAAATTGTTTTGTGGTGGTTTCTATACCCACACTCAACCGTGAACTCCTTGAGAGCAAGGACCTTGTTTTTATATGTGTATGTTCAAGGCTTGATTCAGTTTTCTGAATAAATAAATGAATGAGAGCTAGACCTAGAGAGACCTAGAAGGGATCTTCAGGGTGGGCAACGTTAGAAGTAATTCATCATGTCTATATTAGGTTCCCATTACTGTTATAATAAATTACCACAAGCTTAGTGAACTAAAAACAACACAAGCTGGTTTCCTTATAGTTTTAGAGGTTAGAAGTTCTAAAATCAAGTGTTGGCAGTGCTGCATTTCTTACAGAAGTTCAAGGAAAGAATCTGCTTCCTTGCCCCTGCCAGATTCTGGAGGCTGGCTGCCTGCATTCTTTGGTTTGTGGCCCCTTTTTCAAACTCCAAAGCCAGCTGCGTAGTATCTTCGTAGCTCTCTGATTCTGGCCACCTTCGACCACGTATAGGGAAGGACCTCTGTGATTGTACTGGGGTTGCCTGGATAATCCAGGGGAATCTTTTCATTTCAAGATCCTTAATCACATCTTCAAATTCCCTTTGCCATGTTAGCTAAGTATCCACAGGTTTGGGGGATTATGACATGGGCATGCTCATGGCATTGCAGGCATTTTAGGCATTGCAGGCATTGTAGGCATTGTAGGCATTGTTCTGCCTACCACACAGTATTGAGTTAGGATGTCCATTAGCAAAGGTGGTCTAGTGAAAGGTGCCTTGTTCAAGGCTGGAAGGAGGAGGCTCATGACATGACAAGATAAAACTTCCTCTTGCACTTCTACCTTTAGAATTTTGCCTTCTACATAAGGGATACTTATAAATAGAGGATAAACAGGATCCTTCATAGATACATTGGAAGAAATCATGACACAATGATCCTTGCCCTCATACTGAGGAAGCTTTCTTCCAATACACTACGATTTTCTAGCCAAATGATAATAACAAATAGCAATATGCATCGTTATTTCTTTTCTTGATGGTAAGAATCATTGCTGAACCGAACATCCTTATATATCCTAGAAGAGTGACACTCAACTGCACATTTATATCATCTGGGAAGCTTTCCTTATTGAAAAAAATTTTTTAATGCTTATTTTATTTTCCAGAGAGAGAGTGTGTACATGCACGAGTAGGGGAGGGGCAAAGAGAGAGGGGGGACAGAGGACCAAAGCGGGCTTTGTGTTGACAGCAGAGAGCCTGATGCGGGACTGGGAGAACCATGAGATCGTGACCTGAGCTGAAGTCAGACGCTCAACTGACTGAACCACCCAGGCACCCCTCATCTGGGAAGCTTTCTAAAAGTACTAATGCCTCAAATCTTACCTCCCCTTCCCCACCAAAGATGCTGATTTAATTGATCTGGGGTGGGTCCTGGCATTACTTTTTAAAAATCCTTCCAGGTGATTTTAATATTCCAGAGATTTCCACAGGCATGCACATATCATAGGTAAGGCACTATAAGCTATTGACTTGGTAGTTACCCGGTGTTAAAATGAAAGGACTAAAAACTGCAAATTGTGCAAGTTCAGCATGACTAAACCATATTAAATTCTTCCAGACAATTTTCTCATATTTCAAAAAGTAGCCATAGTTCGAAATATGAGATGATATGCATTTGTCTGTAAGTTCATCAATCTCACTTTACTTGTGATATAGACACAAGAGATATATTTCAGGAGGAATGATTTAAATATACTCAGGGTGTGGTGGGGCCTGAAGACATATAAAGTAAGAAGAAATTGAGCAGTGATCTTAGTTTGCTCAGAAGGTGGATAACAGAGAGGGGAAAACCTCATTAATTGCTTCAGAATGGTTTTGTTCAGAAAGCAACGGAAGGCCGTTTGGCTTTGGATGCGTCTGAGCAAACCAAGGGGCTTATAAATAAGAAGAAGAAAGGCTCAGACTATTTCTATGTATGGAAAATGACAAGGTTTCCCAACGCATCACTGCTTTGGCAATGTCTATGTAATTATATTGTTCTTTAAAACTGCACTGCAAGATTCATTACCTGTCAGAATGGCAGCCACTTTACTTCTTAAATCAAAATCATTAGCAATTTTATTATGTAGGGAGATACTATCTTCTAAACTAGTAGCTATAAAGTTAATATCTAAGTTGTAAGATGTACTTTATCCTTATCCTATGCACCCAAATCCCTAGATTCTAAATATAATACCCACACATTTGGTTACGTATCAATTGACTTTTAAAAAATTTTTTGGTGATGATGTTTTAAAGCATTAATCCCTGGTTGGGTAGTTGGACAAAATAAAGGGAATTCAAGAAATAGTCTAGCTTCCAGTACTGACATTCCTGCTGAATGTGACTATGTTAAGAGCTTGGATTTCTTTTTGTCTGTGTTCACACTTCAGGTTGTAACTCTTGGCAATCTTAAAAAATGGCAGAGAACTCCCCAGAAACTGATGGTTCTGTGACAATGTCATCTTTTGTAGGTCATAATTTTTAATATACTTCAACATATCCTTCTGAACTTTTCATTTGAGTGCCTGCCATACTGCCTATGGCTCAAGAACAGAAGAGTCACAGTAGTAATTGGAGATAACAGAATCTTCACAAATATAGGAGTCATTAGGGATAGAATGTTCTGCGTGCTGGAGGAACTATCTTTTTGAGGTATAGTACCTGTAAAAATTTTTGATTAAGTTCTTATCTATTTGGGTAAGTCACTCAGTGAAGGGGCTACAAAAAGCATCTTTGCCAACCTGGATTTTGAGATTTAATATAAACGAGTACCTGTGTGGGTTTTCCTACAAATGAGTGAACAGATATGAGACAAGTCCTATTTTCCATATGCAGCCCCATATGTAATTTTAAGAATCCCACATATTTTAAAAGATGCTCCACTTTTTACTCTCTTTCTATTCAAAAACATCGCTGGGCATTTTTTTTTTTTTCTCTCATTGCTCCTCAGGCAGGAAAGCAGCATTGGACCATAATTAATACCCTAAATATAGTTAAGTGGAAAATATAACATGTGCCAGACACAAATGGTCCACCTGACACGTAAGCTCTTTCATATGTGTTCTTCCTCTATTTCCAGTTCATCAGACTTTGGCCTATATTAAAATGGAAGACATGTTTTTATTTTCCCACAATATGATACACAATAAAGGACTGAAGAGGAAACTGGAATTCGTCTTGCAGCTGCTTTTATTTCTGTGCCTCACTGCAAGCTATAGTAAAGGTGAAAGCTCGTGTCAGGGAGCAAGGGACACCTTCCATTTCTCTAATGCACCACAACCGTGAGACAATCATGTTGGCAGCTCCAGTCTCAGTGGTTTTATTGGGAAGAAGGGAAAAGTGCTCTAATGGTGTCCTCTGGGCTCAAAAGTAAAGCTTGTCAGAAAGACAATGCCTTGTCTTCCACATGAGGAATGGGCCTTTTCATTCTGTTTGTGAAGGGTATTTATGCTTCTTTATAATACGCGGTGTTTGTTATGTGTGCCTTTTACTGGAGAAGGTTTAAAGCTTTGCTACCAGTAGCAAACACGGCCAGAGGCAAGAGGCCACCTCCATGAACAAAGGTGGGCAAACAGAAAAAGGGGACTTCCTTAAGCAGAAGGAAATACGAAAAGGGGGGGGAACAATTTCTGGAGCACTGCCCACCCACAATACCACTGTAGGATTTGCGTGGCCTTCAATCTTTGCAGTTTCTTATGGTTTTAAATTTTCTGCCTGAGTTTGTCTTCCCTGGGACCCTTGTCACGTATTCTGGTGTTGGAAAATTAATTAATGAAGGTATTCTTTTTAAACTTGGCTGCGGTACTGCTGTGCTTCCAGAGATGCGTCCAACCAGGATCATAAATATCAAGCTTGGATGCCTGTGTGTTCATAGAACCACATTATTTTAGAATTGCCACAGTTCTTGGACATAGTCCAGTTCTAGTTCATCATTTTACACCTGAAAAATAAAAAAGAAAAAAAAAAAATGGAGGCCCTCTAGTGAGGCCCTCTAGTCATGCTTAAAAATTCTGAGTGTGGTTTTGGAAACACAAACTGAGCTAGGTGATGGCCTTAAGTGGCTCCCAGGGGCTTTTTTGGGCAGGATTTGTCTTCTCTAAAAGCAAAAACGCACATGTATATTAAAAAGGCCCTTGGTCTAAAGTACAATGACTGGAACGTGCATTTGTTGATTGAATTAATAAGACAAAATGTGATCCCTTGAAGGACTGCCTAAAATGCCTACCAATTGTGAGTTAAGACATTTCCAACGACTCCTCTGTAAGAGGTAACACATAAAATGAACAGGTAACATGGGGGAGCATCATTCTGGTCGTACCGCCATCTGAATCCACATTGCTTAGAGCAGTGCTTCCCTAGAACTGCCTAAAGAGTGATGTTAATCGCAACAGATTTTTTTTTCAGTCCAAGGCTAAATGAAAATTTAATAAAATAGGAGAGGTGAAATAATTCCTAAATATTTTAAATTCTCTCAGTTTAACATATAATCTCCTTTTTCCTAAAATGAGCTCCTTTCCATTTTTTTGATATTAAAATATGTTATGAAATAATTATGCTAATGTATGGTAAGTTTTTTCTTCTATCATCTTTATTGGAAAAAAAAATTGATAATAGTATATTTAACTGGTCCATGAAGCCAAAAGTTTGGTAATTCTTGATTTCCACACACCAGGTAGCTTTTGACATGTTAAGGACAGAGGCTAGTGGGTGAGTAGGGAGGCCCTGTGCCTGGCTGCTGGGGGTGACAATGAGGGCAATTTCACTGTCGAGAAAACTAGTGGGCTACCATAAGCTGCTACCCTTTGCCAGAAAACCGTGGCCCTTTGATTTTCTATAGCACACACAGTTCTCAGATTGTTCCTCTTTGCTATCCATTATGAAACATTTTTTATTTTCCATACTTTTTGTTCTAGTCTGGGTAGCGTATGCTTCTGCCTGACCGAGACATACTATGCCTGGATTTCTTTTTTTTTTTTTTTAATTAATTTATTTATTTGAGGGAGACTGCATGTATGCATTTGCATGTGTATGTGAGTGGAGGAGGGGCAGAGAGAGAGAGAGAGAGAGGGAGAATCCCAAGCAGGCTCTGCGTTGACAGCGTAGAGCCCAATGCAGGGTGCTGTCTCCTAAACCATGAGATCATGACCTGAGCCGAAACCAAGAGCTGGATGCTTAACTGACTGACCACCCCGGTGCCCTTTTTATGCCTGAATATCTAATACCAATGACAATAGTCAGTACTAGCTGTGAAATTGCATGAAACTTGCTTAGCTTCTTTAAATTTCAGTGACCTCTAATGTAAGTGGAAATAATATCAATAACCAATTTATAGGGTTATGGAGAGGACTGAATAACATTACATGTGTATTAGTGCCTGGCACTTACTAAATGGTAACTTATTCTTTATATAAGCTTATATATATAGAAGACACAATATATAAGTGACATATATTTGTGTATACATCATACATATAAAAGTCATATATACACACTGTATATATACTATATATACTACACACTTTATATTTACATGTAGTATGTGTATATATATGAATATGTATATATGTATATATCCAAACATATAACTGTACAAATGAATACGTGTAATGTATACAAAACACATATGAGATACTAAATGAGAATACAATAAAATTAAATGGTAAATTGTATAAATTTAAACAAGGGAGAGATAATGGGACATACTCTATACAGGTGTTTAGGAAAGCTTCATGGACTAGTTGGAGTTCTTGCTATGCTTTGAAGGCTGGAAACCAGGACAGAGGGATGAAGCAGATATTCAGAGACATTTTATAGAACGATCATGGGATCTGAAGTTGTAGGTCTTCTATTTAACAAAATAAACGGTTGGCATTTATTCTGACTGTAAAAAGTTGGTACAACGTGAATAGCAAACAACCTTTTCAAAACTAAGCTCTTCTCAATTATATCAGTGAAAAGTTTAAAACAGTAAATTGCCTTTATGTCGTGGAGATTTCTTTCTGTCCCAAACATTAAAGTCCATAGATACTAAAATGAATCCAAAAGGCACGCTTTAAGCCTGTTTTATTAAAAGAACAAATGCCATATTCATTGAGGACTTGTGGTAGTTGTATACAAATGCATCTGTTTTGCATTTCATTAACAGCATCAAAGGCATTTTTGCAGGATTTTCTGATTTGCCTTCAACTTTTGCAATACTAAAAAGCATTTAGAAATGAGCCTTTATTTTTAGAATGTTTTAGGCTAAAGTGGTAGGATATATTTAAGGTATTTCTTTGGAGATTGATTAGACTTTTGTGTGGATATTGCTAATTCAAGTCCTTTTCTAGAATCAAGATAGTATTAAACTTCATTTTGACTCCATTGTGCAGTGGGAAGCACTTTCAACAATAGCCAAATTATGGAAAGAGCCTAAATGTCCATCCACTGATGAACGGATAAAGAAATTGTGGTTTATATACACAATGGAGTACTACGTGGCAATGAGAAACAATGAAATATGGCCCTTTGCAGCAACGTGGATGGAACTGGAGAGTGTGATGCTAAGCGAAATGAGCCATACAGAGAAAGACAGATACCATATGTGTTCACTCTTATGTGGATCCTGAGAAACTTAACAGAAACCCATGGGGGAGGGGGAGGAAAAAAAAAAAGAGGTTAGAGTGGGAGAGAGCCAAAGCATAAGAGACTCTTAAAATCTGAGAACAAACTGAGGGTTGATGGGGGGTGGGAGGGAGGGGAGGGTAGGTGATGGGTATTGAAGAGGGCACCTTTTGGGATGAGCACTGGGTGTTGTATGGAAACCAATTTGACAATAAATTTCATATGTTGAAAAAAAAACATTGTGCAGTGGGATCTTCTTGAATGTTTCCTTACCAATTGCACTTCTGTGGGTTGTAAGGGCCCACCTCTTCCATAATATTTTCAAAGAGAAAAAAATCAGGAAATGGATTCCCACCCAACTCTGGACACTCACACGTCTGCTTTAAATACTTGTCACTTTTCGAGGATGCTTGTGTGCACTGGACTACCTACGAATGGTCATTTGAGGACAGGAACCAAACACAGGATCAGTTTACAGAACTTGATGTTTCAACTGTTCCACTTCAAAATGAACAGCAGGTCTCTTATCACTCATTCACTTTTACGGAGTTAGCTATCGCTTCTCACCCATCCTTTCAAACTTCCCAAACATGAATCTCCAGACATAACATCACTTCTGTTCTTAATTGTATTTCTTACTACTCTCTTCCGGGTTTTTCTACTCATTACTCTTTTTATTTTAATGTTTATTTATATTTTGAGAGAGAGAGAGAAAGAGAGAGAGAGACAGCAAGGGAGGGACAGAGAGATAGATGGAGACAGAACCCAAAGCAGGCTCCGGGCTCTGAGCTGTCAGCACAGAGCCTGTTGCAGGGCTTGAACTCACGAGCAGTGACATCGTGACCGGAGCCAGTCAGATGCTTAACCGACTGAGCCACCCAGGTGCCCCTTCTACTCATTATTCTATCATCATTCCAAAGTTAATTTGTCTAAAACTGAGTTTGTTTGTTCCCTTTTCCAAAACAATAACAAAACCCAAACCACCAAACAAACAAACAAAAAAACAAAGAAACAGTCCTAACTCTCCATCTTCATTATTCACTGTTATCAATTGAAACATCCCTTCCACAGGCTGGAGAACTCAAATTCCTCTTTTTTTGTTTCCCTCTCCTATATAGTCCTTTGAAGTGTCTTTCAGATTTAGCCTATTCTTCCAAAAGCATTAAGCTTCCTGTCTTTAATCCATTAGGCAGTGAGGTGGATCTTTTGAAGGTGCACTTTTCATCTTGCTTTACTTAGGAGTTTAGTAACTTTGTTACTTAATCCATAGACTCACATTCCTCTGTCTGATTTTCCAGGTTGTCTGTTTCCTGTTTCCACCCTATCTATCGACTCAACTTTGCTGCCAGACACGGGCCACCACGCTGACACACATAAATGCACAGCCATCTAAGTCAAACCATCCTGCTGCTTCTCCTCTACACGCCACCCTCAGCTTTCTCTCCATTCATTGATTCACACTGATGACAGTGAGCAAACATCCTCCTTTCGCCTTCTGCTATATAAACATTATGACTTAGTTTGGGGACCGTTCAAAGGGGTCCGTTTGATCTCTTTGATGCAGCTTTTCCGATTGCTCAAGTCCATCTTATTTTCTTCCCTCTTTGAAATGGGTAAAGACAGAAATTCACAAACTATTACTTAATTGTTCTGATTGTTTCATGTATATTTATGTTTTGTGAATAGTTCTGGAGCCTATTCCCTAAGAAGGAATACTAAGCACTTCTTTTTGCACATAGTAAGTAGTGATTTTTTTTTGGCAGTTGGTTGATTATGGCTCCCTGTCAGGACTTAAATATCATATTCAGGTTCTTGGTAACCATAGTCTTGCTCACTCTGAAATAATTGGTATAAAAACTGGTTTTTCAAAAAAATTTTTTTTAAGACTAAGTCAATCCTTTGAGAAGCTGAAGTGGCTTTCAGCCTGGGTCTAAAAATCATCACGTTCTTCAAAAAGTCATACATGAGAAATTCTGAAGAGGGCGCTTCACAATCTATAAGATAAAAATTCACATTTATCCTTTCATCTTTATCCAAATACATCAGTACTGAAGAGACAAGACCATAAATAGAAAAAGGCCCTGAAGGCAGCAGCTACAGACACCGAACAAAAAGCAACGTAAAAACAATGCAAGAAAGGGACTGTGGTACCGCATGTCGATCGTTGGAAACACGCTTGCAGTTAAGGAGAGCAATTCATGCCACAAATATTTATTGAACATTTACACAAGAGAACTCACTTTCCAGTTATTATACATTGCAAAAAATAAAAGATCAGGATGGAATGCAACAATAGAGGCAAGGATGTATATACTTATATACATAATCATATATACATATGATTATACACACACACACACACACACACACACACACATATATATATATTAATACAAAGGCTACTATTTCTTAGGGACCCACCATGTGCCATGTACTGTGCTTCATATATATCATCTCATGTAAAAAATCACAGAAATCCTAAGAAGTAGATATTTTTTTCTTCTTTAGGAAAGAGACTTAGAAATTTTAATTTTCTTACCCAAAGTTACACAATAACTGGTGGATATCCAGTGCATGTCCAGTTCTGACTTCAAACATCTTTACCATATTTAGAAGGAACAGTAGCACTTTGGTCAATGGAGACAAGCATAGAGGAAGTTTGGGAACAGTGCTAGGCAGGGGCATCAGCATTAGAGCTAAAGCAAAAAAGGCAGGAATTGATAGTTTATCAGTGTAACTAGATTGTTCACTACTGTTGAGGTTAGGGGGTAGATGAGAGAAGTAAGGGCGTGAGTTGAGGAAAGTCACACCATAGAACGACATTATCCAGAGTTTGGACTTTATCATAAAAGTAACAGTGACTCACTGTGGATGCTAAGCATGGAAACATAGTCAGACTTATATTTCAGGAAGGTCACTGTATTGGCAGTCTGGAGGATGGTTATGACATGGAAATTGGAAGGGCATGGAAATATTTATAATGAGAGAAGTTCGGATCCTGAACTAAAGCTGTATAAGGGCATATGGAGAGGATGCAAGAAACTCGAGAAATATCTTTTGAGGTGGAATTTATAAGGCCTAATAGATAAGGTGAGAAATAGAAAGAGTTGAACCCAACATGACCTAAGATGGTACAGACTATCCTTAGCCCACTTAATTGTTTTATGGGAAGAGAGAAGAGTGAGCCTCAGGCTGGGAGCCTCCATTTATAATTTCATCCTGGGCCCCTCAGTTATTAACGGTGAGACTTCTCTCAGGTTACTCGTTTTGGGTAATCAAGTGGATCATGAAATAACATGGTGAATATAGGAGGATCTGGTTTGAAGGAAAAGGACCAAACAACTTGGCTTGAGATATTTGTGACTTATCCAGTGAATGGTGACTCACAGGCAGATGGATAAAGGTTATTATGTTGCTGTTTTTGTCTATTTTTTGTTTGTGTTTGCTAATAGCTTTCAGACCCCAACAGTTCCTATTCCCCTTCTGCCCCCACACCTAGGCAGGCTGATAAGAAAGCCTGACATTCCCTCTTTTGGTACCAGCACAGACTTAAACCTCCCCAACCCTAACCCACACAAAGGAAGCCTCACTCCAGTCTTCCCTCCAACCATGAGAAAACTCCAAGCTGGTTCCCCTACTCTGCCCGCTCTCAAGCCAATTTAGGACTGTTTTGGATCCTATTCTGTCTCCCAGCACAGCTTCCTGATGTGAATAATAAACTCTTTCATGCCTTCCTGATGTGTCTATGATGTCATCAAACCAAATTTTGCCAGGAAAATCCGTACTGGCTCTGTGTGGGGCAAAAACAGTGTGATTTCTTCAAATGTATTCTACCAGTTCTCTCTCTCTCTTTTTTAATGTTTATTTTTGAGAGACAGAGAGAGAGAAAGAGCATGAGTTGGGGAGGGGCAGAAGGAGGGGAGAGAGGGGATCCGAAGCTGACTCTGTGCTGACAGCAGCGAGCCTCCTGTGGGGCTCAAACTCAGGAACCATGAGATCATGACCTGAGCTGAAGTCGGGAGCTCAACTGACTGAGCCACCCAGGCGCCCCCATATTCTACCATTTCTTAATGGAGTTTTCACTGATCTTCTAGAGAACTTCCTTTCTTATTTTTTAACGTTTATTTATTTTTGAAAGAGAGAGAGAGCACACAAGTGGAGGAGGGACAAAGAGAGGGGGGGAGGGAGGGAGAGAGAGAGAATCCCAAGCAGGCCCTGCACTGTCAGTGCAAAGCCTGACATGGGGCCGAATCCCATGAACCATGTGATCATGACCTGAGTCTAAACCAGGATCAGATGCTTAACTGACTGAGCCACCTAAGGCCCCTGAATTTTATTTTTATTTTTTATTCAAAAGTTGCCAAAATCCAGAAGGTCATCATCAAAAACAATGATTTTTATGACCTTTATAGTTTTTAAAAGTACCAGTCAGGACTTTTGTAGAAAAGTTCATTTCCTTTTATTTCTGAGTTGTGCTCCATTATACTGACACACCACAGTTTGTTTATCCATTCACCTGTTGATGGAACTTTGTGCTGTTTCCAGCTTTGGGCTATTACAAATAAAGCTGCCGTGAGCATTTACATACGAGGACTTATGTTTTCATTTCTCTTGGGTAAATATGTAGGAGTTGAATAGATTGATCATATGGCAGGTATACACTTAACTTTTAAAAAAATTATAACACTGTTTTCCAAAATGGTTATAGTATTTAGCATTTCTACCAGCAGTCTATGTACCTCTAATTTCTTCCTATTCTTACTAACACTTGGTATGGTCAGACTTTAACTGTAGCCATTCCTGTAGAGGTATATAGCGTTATCTCATTGTGATTTTATTTGCATTTCGCTAATGACTAACAATGGTTGTGCCTCTTTTGATGTGCTTATTTGCCATCTCTCTAGCTTCTTTGGCAAACTGTCTGTTCAAATCTTTTGCCCATTTTGGGGACAGGCTGTTTCTTATTGCTGCTTCCTGAGATTTCTTTATATATTCTATATACTACTCCTTTATTAGGGATATGCTTTGCAAATATTTCCTCCCAGCCTGTGGTTTGTTTTTCATTGTCATAGCTATCTTTTCAACCTCATTTCTGTCTGTATATTTATATGCCAGTACCACACTGTTTGGGGTAGCTTTATCATGTTTTGACGCTTGATGAGACTGGTTCTCCACCACGTTCTGAGGTCTCAAGGGTTTTCCTGGGTTCTCTTTCTAGTTTTCTTGCTCACATTAACATTAGAATTAACACACATAGTTTAAAAATCTTACTCCTATTGTTAATGGGATTATATTACACTTTGATTTACTTTAGGGAAACTGACATATCCCTCAATTGTGATATTGAGCATTGTTTTTCATTAACATGATGTGTCCCTCAATTTGTTCAAGTCTTCTTTTTATGTTCTTATATAGCATTTTAGAGTTTTATTCATATTGATTTTATATATATCTTGTTATGTTTATTCCCAGGTAATTCATCTTTTCGGATACTATTGTAATGGCATCTTTCTAATTTCTTATTGTTTGCACACATGAATGACATTGGTTTCTGCATGTTAATTTTCAAACTACTCACCCCATTGAATTCTGTCATCATTTTTTTTAATGTTTTTTTAATTTTTTTAATTTTTGAGACAGAGAGAGACAGAGCGTGAACCGGGGAGGGTCAGAGAGAGAGGGAGACACAGAATCTGAAGCAGGCTCCAGGCTCTGAGCTGTCAGCACAGAGCCCGACGCGGGGCTCGAACCCACGGACCGTGAGATCATGACCTGAGCCGAAGTCGGACGCTTAACCGACTGAGCCACCCAGGCACCCCAATGTCATCATTTCTAATACTTTTTCAGTTGATTCTTTTGAGTGTTCCAGGAATATGATTTTATTTTCTACTTTTCAATTTCTACATTTCTAAATCCTTTATCTTTTCTAGTTGTGCTATTATTTCCAAGAAAATGTTAAGTAATAGTGGAGATAATGGTCATGGTTTCTGGTTTCTGGGTTTTTTTTTTATTTGTTTGTTTGTTTCTGTTTTCAATAGGTTTGTTTCAAGTGTTTGACCATTAAGCATGATACCAGCTTAGAAATAGAATTAGACTCATTTTTATTATAATAAAAATATTCTCATTTTTAGTACCTATTGGCTGCTAAAGTGCATAGTTTAGAGTTGAGAGAGATAAAAGTTATTTGGATCATTGCAAAGCTTCTTCCCAGAACACACATAGGAATTCTGCTCTTTCTTTGTTTGGGTGGATAGAATTTTCTTCAGTTTTTGACATTCAAGAGTGTAGATTCCTTACACCAAAACCCTTTAAGCTACAACATCTCCTGACACTTCTTCACTGTCCTTCTTAGTCAACAGTCCCTATACCAAGGGCCTGGGTTATGGACAATAGGATGACGTGGTCATGACCTTTGCTCAATCTCACCTTCCATGATTCTCGGTGCTATCACCCTGGAACCTTCAGTGACACTTAGGCCAGTTCATGACTCTACACTCCAGCATTGTACTTAATGGATAGGTAGGGGCTCTAATATTGGGATTTCTTACAGTATAAGTTGCCCATGTTGGTTTTCAGGTTCCAGCTTCACTTTCTTAGCTAAATATGCTTTTCAGCAAGGAGTTTTTATTGTAGCAAATTATATATAAATCTTATAGTATTTTTTCTTCAATTTTTATACCCTATGAGTTTTCCTTGGGTATAGGATCAGGAGAGTACACTTGTCTACATTTACTCTCTTATTTCAACTCAGAAATCTCCTACATTAGTTTTCAAATGAGCATAATATGCTCTTTGCCCTTCAAAATAACTACTTTAAGAGATAATATGCTAATGCTAATGATATTTTGCAAAGACTTAAAAAAAAATCCCTCCTTTGGAAATAAGTTTAGGATTAACTTTTGTCGTGACATATAAAATCTACCTAATTACTTCATAGTCATATTGCATTTTCTAATGTAAAATGATTCCATTCAAGCACTCACCTCACCCTATAGTCACTGAATAATTCTGGACCATATTTGAAAACTAAATTAATCTCCAAACACTGAAAACTTAATACAATACTACTAACGATATTCAAAATAAATGTCCCAAGTATATTCCTTTTTCCTTTTCTCAGAGACAGCTCAAAAGGTATATTACTCTGCTATTTTCCCCAGGGATACAACTATATCCCTTAGAATTAATATTAGGCATAATTATCCATTTCATTTTTATGAGTTATTTCATTTTATGAATATTTTATGAGTTAGATACTTGTCACTCACCTTTAAAAATCTTTTAATATTATTAATTTTCCAAACTGTATTTCATCACAGACTTGTACTGAGAACAGTTTATAGCTGATACATGAAAAAGGGCCCTAGTGATAAATAAGTTTGAGAATTATGCATAAACGAAGTTAAGCAAATTTCTTGGTTTCAGTACTTCTGATAAACCTTCATACGCTAACGTGTGCTGTGACTATCTAAGACAGATACACTACACAGCATTTTCCAGATTGGGCTAGTTAACTGAGTCCCCTCTTTCCTTTTTTATCATTTATTTTCTATCCCTCCCAAAGTGTGCAATATTCAAATAAGAGCATTAATTTATAATGCAGCAAAGATATCTCTTGTCTTTCTTCTCTATTCTTTTCCTTCTCTCTTTTAAATCATGATCTAATACATCAGCAGAATTAAGTGTAGAGAGAGAGACACAGAGGCTAAAGTACACTGAAAATTCTTATCAGCTTCTTTAATTTTTTTTTAAAACATTGCTCTATAATGCAAATTTGTTCTTATCTCTTTTGCTTACCCTCAGTAGCTATTTATTACTAAAAGAATAAATTCCATGTGTGTCTCTTACATTTCTGGACTCATCTACACATGCTCTGAATGTTCCAGCAGCATCAGACAGCTTGTAGATCACCTAACAGGCCAAATATGTCAGGATGATCAGGCATGATAGTGTCAGGAGCCCTGCAGACCTGTTCCCTAGGGAAACTGGTATAAACTTTTCAAAAATCAATCATTTTAAGGACTCTGAAAATGGCTCTAAGGGAAAATAGCAAATGAAGAAACATTTATTCGGGAAAATTTGGTAAGAAGAGCATGAATCTGTAATATTTGAGCCAAGATTCCTCCCTTCTGCCTTCTCTTAGCTCAGTGAGGCAGACACTCTGTTTTAGATGTGTCTAAAGAACAAAGGGCTCTCTCTCACTCCAGCCCCCAGTCAAGGGGCTTTCTTCCTGGGAGGGACAGGACATCGTCATTTCTCCACCTTGCCCCCAGGTACCTATTGTTGATATTAAATTTCAGATGGGGCTTCCTTCTGCCAAATCACTGCTCATGGAATGAAGGCTCTACTTAGGGCAAGGAACTGCTGACAATATTAGGGACTTTATCACTCTTGCCCTGGCTCTTGAGGAAAAGCAAACGGAGGAGACTTCAGGCTACTTACTGCCCATCGCCTACTCTCCCACCAACTGCTTGGCTCCTAAGGTGACGATGTCATTCAGAGAGAAAGAAAGGGGTAGAAAAAATTTTTCTAAGAAATAATGGTCAAAAACTCCCTCTTTTTTTTTTTTTTTTTTGGAAAAACACTAACCTATACATTCAAGAAGCTCAACAGATCCCAAGTAGAATAAACAAACTTCAAATAGGATCTATAAACTGATACATCACAGTAAAAATGCTAAAAAGTCAAAGACAAAATCCTGAAAGCAGCAAAAGAAAAATGACTTATTACTTATATATGGGAATCCCAAGAAGGTTAACAGTGGATTCTCCCAGCAGAAACAATGGAGGCCTGAAGGCAATAGGATAACATATTCAAAGTACCCCTCCAAAAAGTCCCACCAAATCTGTTCACCAAGAATTCTATATCCAGCAAGGCTGTCTTTAAAAATGAAGGTGAAACGTAGACATTCCTGGATAAACAAAACAGAATTTCTTGTTGATAGACCCACCTTATTAGGAATACTAGAAATTTCTTTGGCTAAATGCAAATGACTCCAGATGGCATCTTGCATCCACACATACAAAAAATAAAATAAAATACAATAAAAAGCACCCGTAAAGGTAACTGTAATTATGAAAGACAGCATAAGTAGATAATTTTCTCCTTCCTTCTCTAAACTGATCTATAAAGCAATTATATAAAAATATGTCTATTATTGGACTTGTACAGAAATATAATATATTTGCCAATAACAGCACAAAGGAGGTGGGTAGAAGCAAAGCTATAATGGGCTAAGAAAATGACTAAGACGATAAAGTAATAATTAGAACACTGTATTACTGGGTTTGTAAAATTAATTGATATAATATGTATAACAATAATACCACAAAAAGAGGGAAAAGGGAACAGAGCTATATAGGAGAGATGTTTCTGTGTGTTCTTACAATTAAGCTAATATGAATCTGAAACTAATTCTGATAAATTAAGATGTGTATGGTAAACTCCAGAGCTAACACTAAAAAAACTTCAAACCCCAAACCAAAACCTCAAAAATAGTGAAAAAAATCATTTAAGAAATATTATGATACATTAGAAAATATTAACCTCATGTGAAGAAAGCAGTTAAAGAAAAACAGAGCCACAAAAAAGATATGAGACACTTAGAAAATAAAAAAAATAAAATGGCACATATAAACATAACTAGGTTGATAACAACATTAGTGTGAATGGATTAAACAATCAATCAAAAGGCAGAGGTTGTAAAACTAGACAAATATGCTAGTCTGTTTCACACCTCCATGTATATGAAATTCTACCTCAAATGTTTTTCTCATCTTGTTCATCCCCCTCACACCATTCAAAATATAATAATAACATAAAAGCCTACATCTAGCATCTGCAGGACCCAGAGGAAAGGTTGAAATGAAGGCCCAAATGTCATATTGAAATTATTAATGCTTTAAAATATTTTAAAGATAAATATTAAATATTTAAAAGTTAGAAAACAAGTTGACAAACTATCAAGTAAAATATAGACTATCTTCCAAACTTTGTAACAACCTAGGTTTGAATTTGAAATTCTTGGTTTCCTTAGTCCATTCTAGAATGGTATTATGAGGTATTCCACTCCCTGGCCCCAATTCCTGGCTTTTCAGCCGATGGCCCAACATCCCTTCTCTTTTTATCCCTGTTTCCATTCCATATTACAAAGGGCCTTGCATGCATGCACATAACTAGAGCCTCACATTCAAAACCCATTTATTTCTCTTCAGCAAACAATTGTCTCTTGCCACTCCTTGAGTCACACGAGGTGTTACAACCACTCTCTGGAAGGTGGGACCACAAAAAATAACCATCTGGGCTGTGGAACTAGATGTGATGACATTTGGAGAGAGTGTTACAGGGTTCAGTGTACTTGGAACTTGGGAGTTATGGCTCTGTGTGGTCCATTATATTGGCCCTACAGACTTCTTGTCCTGTAAGATTGGATGTGGCCAAAGAGGTAAGGTAGGGAAATATCAAATCACAGGACCAAGGAAAGGGGCACCTTTACCCTAGTATAAGGATACTAATTATATGTTATCTGAATCAGTCTTGGGATCCTACAAGTTTCAGCCCAGGTGACATAAAAAGAATATATAGTGTACCCGATGAAAACAATTTTTAATTCTCATCTTTTGATCTTCTTTGGTGCTCTTTTAGAACATAAAGAAGGTCCAATTGATAATGCACACTTTGTTTTTTAAGTTTCTTTATTTTGAGAGAGAGTGCATGGGGAAGGGGCAGAGAGAGAGGGGCAGACAGAGAATTCCAAGCAGGCTCCATGCTGTCAGTGCAGAGCCTGACATGGGGCTCAAACCCACGAACCGTGAGATGGTGACCTGAGCCGAAGTTGGGTAGGATGCTTAACAGACTGAACCACCCAGGCGCATACACCTCTTAACATTCTTTTCATTTTTCTAACTGCTAATCAAGTCCCTTGCCTACCATAGCTATGCCCAGATCTTTCTCCTGTCACTTCTCACTTTCAACCCCCAATCAAACTCCTCCTTTTATTTCTGGTCTCTCTTTCCTTAAGCTTCTGTTAATTTTTCTCTCTCTTCAGCAAACATCTCTCCCTCTCTCTCTCTCTCTTTTGCTTTTGGTTTTTTCTCTACAGAGTCCTGAAATCATCACAATGTGGTCTAAGAGATATTAAGGAGAGGGGAAAATCTAAGCAAGCCTCCTAGAAATTTCCTTGGGATAAAGATAGAAAAAGAGGCAGTAACCAAGTTATTAAAACAGAGCATTTAGGAATTATGTTTGGCTCTCATTTCCTTTTACCTTCAGTATTTGGTAAAGTACATCTTGCTGATTTGGCTTTCTAAGTGTTGAAACATGTATAAGGGAGTTTCAGGAAGAAATACTGTCATATAAAATCATTGTTAATCTTAGCAAGAACAATTTCAGTGGAGTGGTGTAAGTGATGAATATAGCGTAGAGTGTTGAGTAATGCATGGAAGGTTGAGAAAGGGGAGAGGAGTAGGTGAATGTAGACAACCTTTTTGAAAATTTGTATGAGCCGTGGAGAATAATAAATAAAAGTACAAATGAATGAATTAATGTACTAACTGTGTGGTACCCTGTTATAGGATGTTTTACTTCCACAGGCAGTGGCTTTACCTGTTACATTAAGCTTACTGAATTCTTATTGAGGATGTATGAGCCAAAATTCTGGATTTTCAGGGATAATATCTTCAGTCCAACTCATTAACTTGTTTTTAAAATCTCTAGTTTGGTATTACAGGAGTTTTTCAAGAAGAGACTAGCAATTTCATAAAAGGCTCACAGGGAGGTCAATATACCAGGTGGGATTTTCAACGATCATAACCTTTATGATCTCTTTCAACTCTGAGATTCTTTTATTTTATAGTTTAAATGGTCATTCAAGCATAGAATCAATTTTATTCTCTAAATTTGTCATGCTAATCACAATTTTAAGTTGTAAAGTGGTAATGCTATTGCCTGATTTACAGACTCTACAGCTTTATTTTACTGGGGTATATTGTACAAAGTGGGATTTAAGAGATGTAGGTTGGAAGCTTTAGATTTGGATATCTGAAGGAAAATTCCAGATTGTCTAAAGTATCTCATAGTTCCTGGTCTTTAAAAAGCATACACTGAATTTGCGGCGCCTGGGTGGCTTGGTCGGTTAAGCGTCTGACTTCAGCTTAGGTCATGATCTCACGGTCCGTGGGTTCGAGCCCCGCATCCGGCTCTGTGCTGACAGCTCAGAGCCTGGAGCCTGTTTCAGATTCTGTGTCTCTCTCTCTCTCTGTGACTTCCCCCGTTCATGCTCTGTCTCTGTCTCAAAAATAAATAAACGTTAAAAAAAATTTTTTAAAAAATCTTAAAAAAAATAAATAAAAAAAGCATACACTGAATTAAATTCAATGGTGTACAAGACAGAATACATGAAATATTTAAGTACATAATTAAAAAAATTTTTAAACAGCACCTTTCTTCTCCAATTAAACATTATGTCATAACCTAATACACTTAGAAGGTAAAGGAGGAATTGTTCTAGTTGAGGCAGGGGAAATGGACCCAGAGCCCTGCTCATTTAGCTTCATCATTTAAACTTTTCTCCTAAATAGACACACACCGCATACACTCAAGCATACACATACTCATACACATACACACAACTCCCTTAGGATTCTGCAGAACACCGTTTAACAAATGACCAGTTAACACTAAGAAAACAATGCAAGATAATTCATGATTAACTCCCCAAATGAGTGGTATCATTTAGGAGTGAGGAAGATTAATATCCACTCGGAACATTTTATCAAATATGTATAAGCTATCTACTGCTGTGTATCCAATTAATCCCTAAATTTAGAGGCTTAAAACAACATTTATTATCGTACAGTTTCTGTGGGTCACAAATCTGAGCACAACTCAGTTGAGTCCTCTAGCTCAAGGTCACGGCCTCTTAAGGTATAGGCTAGGACCAGAATCATCTCAAGATTCTGCTGGTGCAGGATCTGCTTGCAAATTTTCTCCGTGGGTTTTGATAGAATTAAGTCCATTGCAGGCTCTTGGACTGAGGACTTCAACTCTTTCTTGGCTGTGGGCTAGAGGCTGCCCTCGGTTTTTTGCCACATGGGTCCGTGCGGCAGCTCAGAACGTGGCAACTGGCTTCGTTAGGGTGAATGATGGGGCAAAAGGAGTATGAACAAGATGGAAGTCACAGTGTTAAGCAATATAAAAAGATCTATACTTTTATAATCAATATTATTTATGCTCTTAAACCTGAGAAATGCTTTGCTAATGATAATGAATCAGATGTTTTACGTTTAAAAATTTCTCAGACTTTTTCTTAATTTTTTTTCTCTAGAAACTCGAATACTGGCATTGTTTTAATGCTGAGTTTTACATATCTAAGGGTTATAGAATAGTTCATAACCTCCAGTATATTTTGGAGAGGAAACAGGATGTTAATGAAGATGTGGTAATGTCTCCAGACAAAACTTAACATCTTGATGTGTTTAAGATTAATCGCGTTTCTGTTTGAAGTATAGCCTGTGCCTTTCCTCCTGGCATGACATTGAGCCCCACGATCATTAATGTATAAAGAGCCTGAGCCTCTGTCAGAGATAGGCATCCCTTCAGAACTGAAAAGCAGCAAAACCAGCAATCAAATGCTATGAAATGCATGTTAGGATGGCATTTAGAGAGTGTGCAGTGAGCAGCTGTGGTTAATAGGATAACTGATACTAAGTGATCTATATGAGCATCATGCAAACAAGGCACACTTTGAAAAGTGAGGTTTCTCCTGCATATTTCTTCCTGAATTCCACCCAAAGGGATTCTAAATGCAAGACAGTGGAATTCTCCCAGAAGCACTTCACTAATCGGGCCTCATTTTCTCAAGGAGACACAGAAAGAAGTAAAGACAGAAAGCTGTCTTTTTCTAAAATGAAGCCCTGGGCTAATTAAAGTTTTGCTGCTTGTTATCTAATACTACCCTAGAAACATCTGGAATCACAGAGCTGGAAGGTAGTGCTGGGCTTTAAAAGACTTTTGCAAAAAAAAAAAAATAATAATAAATAAATAAATAAAGAAGGAGTGTTTTTAAGAACAGAACAGACTAAGGCTGGGAAGATCCACAGTACAGAACTCCTTGGAGAGCCTCACTTCCCCAAGAGCTCTTTTGCACGTCACATGGGGCCAGGTCATGAATTTTACCAACACTCTTCACTTCTGCTTTTGTTTGAGTTTACATCATATTTTCCCCCATAGGGGCCCTCAAATTCCATAATTCACCCCAAATCCCTATTGGCTACTACTGATTCTACAATAATGGTGCTGCTACCTTAATGGATGTAGCTCCATGCTGCCTCTAGCGGGGAGACCACACCACGGCTTCCTCTTTCCAAGTCTCCCGCCTATGACTCCCACTTCACCACCATCCACACCCTGTCATGGCTGTCCACTGGCCTTTAGCGGGACTCTCAAGAGAGACCACTGCAGCTCCCTACATCTGCACCGTACTGAAAATTGTCTGCCCAGCTATGAAAAGTATTGCTCTGTCAGCCTGCTATACCAAACACTTAATGAAGCCCCTTAAAAGTGTTCTCCATTTCCATTTTTATTCTCCTTTGGGAAGCCAAACTGTCATACTCACTCTACTAAATTTGACAGTGATGTCTGCTCCCACTTTTCTAAAATCTTCCTGCTTCAAAAAGCAAGGGCCTTTGATGTTCCAGTTTTTTATTTTTGTCCTTCCCATTGTGTATAAGATTCAAGACCCTGTTCAGGAGTAGGCCTGGGAAATGACTGTAACTCTGTGCACCATTATATACTAAGACATGGTGCTCCAACTGTTGGGATAAGGGAGATGTCAGTATATGTTGGTACCCCTACCAAGCTCTGGGTTCCTCATATCTTATACTCTACTTACCTAAATTCTCTAGAAGCGGAGTCCAGGTTCACATTTCTATAATCATGCTTCCTGCTGAAATCTGAGTCCCATAATGACACGACTTGTATGATCAATTCCTACAGGATGAAGTCACTTAGGCACACTCTCTATGCATTAATGTCTCTCTTTCATCTTAAAGAATAAGACAATAGGAGGGGCGCCTGGGTGGCTCAGTCGGTTAAGCCTCTGACTTCAGCTCAGGTCATGATCTCACAGTTTGTGAGTTCAAGCCCCGTGTCAGGCTCTGTGCGGACAGCTCAGAGCCTGGATCCTACTTCAGATTCTGCATCTTCCTCTCTCTCTGTTCCTCCCCTGCTTGCACTCAGTCTCTTTCTCTCTCAAAAATAAATAAACACTAAAAAAAATAAAAAAGAATAAGACAATAGGATTAAACATTATATTGAGTGACTCAGACAGAAAATGATGGGACATAAGAGCTAAAGTGAAAAAGGAGTTTGAGAAGGGAGAGTTCCATCTCAGCTGTAGCCAAAAACAAAGTGTCATGGTCAAGGTGAAGCTAGAGATACACTTCAAAGAAAGACAAGCTCAGTGAGACTAGCATAGGACAGGCAAGAGGGATGAATAATCACATATACCTATGTGACTTGGGTACCCGGCTACAGGCTAAAAACACTGATCCTTCCCCTCTGCAATACGAAGATAATTTTTGCTAAGTTCTTAGAAAATGAACAGCCTTACAATTATGTGGTTTGTTGAGACTACTGAGTTGAACACTTCATAATAGAAGAAGATAAGAAAGCTAGTTCATGACCAAAATGCCATCTCTTTGTAGTACATGAAGATGTTTATTGCTCTGGTTTTTGCAGGACCAATCCAAAGAGTTAAAAAGAAAAAAAAAAAGAGTTTGGAAGGGAAGACCCTTGATGTTTTTACCCATTCTCTTCACTTGTAAGCACATGTAATTTACATTACTCTACTGGTTCAGAGAAGCAGAACCAATAAGATGTGTGAGTGAGAGATTTATCTCAAGATATTGGCTCATGGGATTATGGAAGCTGCTAAATTGGCAGGGTGGGCTGGCAGGCTATAGATCAGGGATGAGCCAGTTCAAGTCCAAAGGCTGTCTTCTGCAGAATTCCTTCCTCCTTTGGGGAGGTCAGTCTTTTTGTTCTATTCAAGCCTTCAACTAACTGAAGGAGGCGCACTCACATTAGAGAAGGTAATCTGCTTTAAAGTCCACTGATTTAAATGTTCATCTCATCTAAAAACACCATCACAGAAACATCCAGCAGAATGTTTGACCACATATCTGGGTATGGTTGGTTAGTCACAGTGACATAAAATTAAGAGTCAGCACTGACTCTTAGTTTTTGTTTTTTTTTTTTCCTATAATCCTTCCTCGTGACAGTGGATAAGTCACTCACTCATTCTTTCCAGCCCTCAGTCTTCTCTTTTGTAAAATGAAGACTGATGTTGTCTAAGTTCCCTTCTATCCCAATCTCGCAATATTGCTTTCTCTGATGTAGTATCTTTTTTCCTTTTTCTACCTTTCTTCTCCACAAATATACTTTTATAGATATGTAACTATATAAGTAAAAGCAACTGATGATTGATCTAATTACAAGAGGCTATGACATCAATAATTGTGTTTTTTTTTCTATGTGAAGATAGTATTCCCATATATTGTTAGAAGAATGTACGAACCGAGCTGCTTTTTCACTAATGCTGATAGGTTTGAGCTCTGTCATCCTCATTTTCTCAACTGAGTTTACCTTGGGGCTAAAGATACACATAATAAAAAGACTTGCTATTATTTCCGTGTAGACTGTGCCCTTAGAACAAAGGCAATTGGCTTCTAGGAGATTTAATGACTTTATTCACATTAGAAATGTATTCTTCAATTAACTGAACTAACTAGACTAATGACCTAAGGTTTTTGTCTGTGTAGCTACCACACTAAGATTCATGAGCAAATGCTAGTTAAAATACCAAAGTCAAATGGCAAAATGATGTCAAACAGACCAACAGGCCCTATCAAGATTTCTAATTTAAGGACTGATTACTACATGAAATGTTACTTTTTCATGCTTGGCTTTTCTGAATTAAGAATTGAAAAGTAGGATGTTTAAAAGTATAGGATTATTGGGGTGCCTGGGTGGCTCAGTCGGTTAAGCGTCCGGCTTTGGCTCAGGTCATGATCACATGCCTCGTGGTTTCTGCCCACATCAGGCTCTGTGTTGACAGCTCAGAGCCTGGAGCCTCCTTTGGATTCTGTCTCCGTCTGTCTGCCCTTCCCCCGCTTGTACTCTGTTTTTCTCTCTCTCAAATAGAAACATTAAAAAAAATAATAATAATAATAAATAAAAGTATAGTCTTATTAAAAGTTCACCATTTTTTTTTCAACATTTTTTTATTTATTTTTGGGACAGAGAGAGACAGAGCATGAACGGGGGAGGGGCAGAGAGAGAGGGAGACACAGAATCGGAAACAGGCTCCAGGCTCCGAGCCATCAGCCCAGAGCCTGACGCGGGGCTCGAACTCACGGACCGCGAGATCGTGACCTGGCTGAAGTCGGACGCTTAACCGACTGCGCCACCCAGGCGCCCCAAAAGTTCACCATTTTTGATACATAGTTCTGCCTTTCTAGTATATGCAAATATGTTTCTGCCGTTAATCAGAGATGCTCATAATCAGAATTTTAAAAAATAAAGCTTTCTTCCTAGAGTACCATGGCACTCCAGAATGCTTAGCCAGTGCTATACAAACATTTGACTCTGTAGATTTCCCTAAGACTCAGCCATTTGTGAACATCCTTGGAGTCACTGTCTTCAAAAATAGCTTCCATGCCCTAGAGGGAATGCATGCGAAGTAACTGGAATGAGACCATTTCCAAAAACAGATTATCAGTTGACACAGATAGACCAGATATTATAGAGAAGATTGATTTGGCCACACCCATAGTATTTCCTTAAGAAAATTGTTATTATATTGGTAATGTCCAAGAGAAAATAGATATGTTTTAATTTCACAAATAAGGAAATCCAGGCTTCAGTCATTATAGAATTAATTTAGCTAACTGTCACAAATAGTCTATGTGATAGGTTTTGAAAGATCTGTGGAAAGATTCTTATGTTGAGACCATTGATCACAGAGCATGAGAACATTCCAAAAGTGTACCTAAAATTGACTTATCAAGACTCAGGAGGCTTAACTGGAATTGATTCCTAAAAAACAAATAGAAGTGTTAAGAACATCACATGTGTTTTATGCCCTTAGAGAATAAATCTTCACAATGCAACTGTGGTCTTTGAGACAGACTCATTTCTGTTTTTAAAAAAAGGTATATATATAATGTTCTGCAAACACACTCTTTATTAAGAGCAGCAATACCAAATATACTCAAAGCAAGAACAGTGTCTGAGCTATAAAAATTCCCCCATGTTTAGCCTAACATTGCATTTGAGTCTGAGAATTTTCTTAATATGTCACACTGATAATAGACATTTTACCATCTACAGGCAAAGTGAATATTCTGTTGGCCAGTGTGTAATATGTGTCAGTTATAGAACTGAGATAGTTAAGCAAACACCCAAATATACATGTGTCTAAATTTTGATTTTTTTTTAGAAAGTTATATCTATAAAATCACCAAAAGTTGTCTTTAAATCCAATCCAATGACCATTTGCCAGTTTTTCTCTCCTTCACAAACAGACGAATAAGTGTATACATTGACTGTGGCACTATTGACTGCTGATGTCTGGAAGTTCAATTACACAGACACTTCTGGTGATACTCTTATTTCTGTGATTGCATTTCTCTCCTTCCTGGTTTCTTTGTTCTGTACTAAACAGCAAGGGGTTTCCTTTCCCCAAGCTTAGATGGCCTCTACATGCCCTCCCTTGGGAATCTCACCTTTTACATGGATTCAGAATATACAAAGAAATATACAGAAACGATTAATCTATCCAGTTCTGTCATCTAGATGAGTTACACTCCTAAGTGCCATCTATTTTGCTCACTAAATGACTTTGTGCTTATATGCTCTGCTCTGAGAAAGGTATATTGATAAAATGTGATTAAGATTCCAGTAAATGAAAATCCAAATGTACAATTGGTTAGTATTTCTTATATTTCAAAATTCTGCTAGAGTATCCTTTAACTATGGAATTTCCACAGCAATTTAAGTTTTCATTAGTGTCATTTCATTTCTTCATAAATAAATTGCCCGACACCTTAATTAAGAACATACTTATTACCAACTCTATATAGAATCATAGATATAAGGTTCTCGGAACTTATAAAAATTAAAGATAAATACTAAGGATAATAATTTAGTAATTTGCTAATTAAGAAATACTCTCCTACATCACAATAACAATCTCAATTTTCTCTGTGCCGTGCACAAAGTGAGGACAATAAACAAGGTGAAGTTGGCTTTTCTTCGTAAGAAGGTAACTCATCTTATAGTTAATGCAGGGAATCGATAGAAAGGGCTTATGAGAGAGGCTGACTTATCAACAAAGGCTGACAAATCATGGGCTGATTTCTGCAAATATAGTAAAAGCTCATTTAATGGAAAGAGAAGAGATGTATTTTATCTCCCCTGCTTCATCTCGTGCCACTCTTGTGCTGACTTTCTCTGCTCTTGCAAACCCTTCTTATTTCCTCAAGATGGTCCAAACTCTTTCTTTCCTCAGGGTGTTTGCACATTCTAGTCTCTCTGATTGAAACACCTCCCTCCTGCTCTTCACCTGGATAATGCTCTCTCATACCTCAGAAAGTCCTTTCCTTGCCCTTCCAATCTAAGTGAAATCCTTCTTGTTAGTCTCTTTCCTTACATCTGGGTTTTTTTCCACTTTAGCTTTTTCCAAATCTAATCGTGTGTTTCCTTGTGTGCTTATCTTCCCATAAACTGCAAGATCCATGATGCCAGGGAAAATACTTCATCCTTGTAACTGTAATGCACTCTGCAAATTGCTCAGTATTTACTGAATGAAGGAAAAAGTTCATAATCACAGAAATTTCAACTCCCTAAATAGTTCTTGTGAAATGGTTAAAGCGGAGCGTAGGATAAAATCTTGACTCACTTCTCTGACAAATTCATTCCTCAAAGATAAAACAACATAAATATCTGCCTTTCTAAGTTTAGATATGAGTAAGTACTTTTTAGTGATAAGAACTTTGGAGGATGTAGCGGTAGGAAAGGAAGAAATTACTAAGTACTGTTATAAAAGTATATTCACAGACCCATCTGCAGAATGGGAACAAACCTGTTCTGCGTGTATTCTATAGTCTCTGTGAAGGCCAAATAAATTAAAATATATAAAGCTTGTAAAATCTTGTACAATTTAAGATGGTAGTTACAGTATGGCAGTTTGGGAAGAAGATACTTCACATATTTAAATAAATAGGAAAGACAGGAATGCCTCGGTGGCTCAGTGGTTAAATGTCTGACCTGCTTTTGGCTCAGGTCATGATCTATCTCATGGTTGTGAGATTGAGCCCCACGTCTGGCTCTGCACTGACAGCGTGGAGAGATTCTCTCTCTCTGCCCCTCCCTGGCTTGTGCTTGTGTGTGTGCGCATTCTCTCTCTCTCTCCAAATAAATAAATAAACTTAAAAAAATAAATAATAGAGAGAAGCCAAATAAGGAAAAGGACTTCTAAAAAGTGAAGTAGGTCAAAGTCCTTAGTTTAGTCCTGAGATAATACATGTTAATTATAGAAAATGTATACAATTAAGACTCAAAAAAGGAGAAAATAAAATTTCCCTTAATTTTATCACTTGGAAATAATACTTTTTAACATTTTGTAGATATTTTGACATTTAATTTTTGTTTTTATCTTATTGTTTTTTAAGTTCCTTTATTTTGAGAGAGACAGAGAGCGCCAGCAGGAGAGGGGCAGAAAGAGAGGAAGACAGAGAATCCCAAGCAGGCTCTGCACTGTCAGAGCAGAGCCCAATGCAGGGCTCGAATTCACGAACCGTGAGATCAAGACCTGAGCCGAAGTCAAGAGTTGAACATTTAACCAACTGAGCCATCCAGGCACCCCTAATTTTTATTTTTATTAACAAAAGTGGCGTAATTTTCTGAAACTGCTTTGTAATCTCTTCACTTAGTGATAGAATCCTTAATGGATGAATAGTATTTCCCTATGCTGAACTACTCATTCATTCTTGCATTTCTTCAGTAATTGAGTAATTATTGATTGAACACCTACTCTATGTAAAGTACCAAGTATGATGCTGGCAGTGGTGGTCAAGACAGAAGACAATAAAAAATTATTCCATTAAACATTTAGTTCTAGCACTGATAAATGCTAGGAGCAGAGTCACATGCTGCGAGTGCATTTAACGGGGTGTGTGGGAACCAGGGAACTAGGAGGGAACTAGGAGGTCAGGGGAGGGAGGCATATTTTAAGCCAGGATTTCAAAGATAAGGAGAAATAAAGCAAACTATCAAAAAGGGCATAGTAGGCAAAGACCTTACATAAGAAGGCACGTGCAAGTGTGATTTTTGGATTGGAACAGAAATCGAAACTTCACTGGAGAGTGAAATTCTGAACATACTCTTGAAATATTTCCAGTTAAGAAAAAAAAAGGAACAACAGAGAAGAGGCGTTAAAGAAACCAAGGAACAGGAAGTTTTTCCATACTCAGAATTTAGAAGAATACCTAAAAATTATGAAAGAAGGGGCATAGAAAAAAAATGTCGTATTCAAGAATCATTCACATGTGCCACAATTTGGGGGACCTTCTCTGATCTTCTTCAATAATTCATTTGGGATATCAAATTGAACTTGATACAGTACAGTCATTCCCTACGTGTTGGGAACAGAGGCTGGTGGGAATAGAGGCTGGTGGAGACCCTGTTAACCCCAAAGCATGTGCCACATATTGTCTTCATAGATGTGTCTCTGAATTATTTTTCACATAGCTGCTATGCTTAATAAAATACAAGTACTTTAAAAAACACTACTTTTCCTTAACAGTTGTTACTGTACCACCCACTTCTCTGAGTTATGTCACCGATCCCTAGGCCACCCCTTTTTTGTACTTATTTCCAGGTTCATTGGCATGCTTTCCAATTTTATCTGTCATAATCCTTAATGAAATTCAGTGTTGACATACAGAATCTATCTAACATCCTGACTTCTTGGCTGCTTGACCTACTTTTCTCAGTGATCATGTCCTTCATCCTAAAACTGCTATTCATTCCTTATCTCAGTAACCAAATCTCAATAATTTCAGATCCGTCCATGTTGGGAAGCTCACCACAGACAGACAATTCTCTTTCAGAATATTTCTAAGAATTAAGAAACAGATATGTTTAAATTTACATAATAATCTGACTTATGAAACATCCTCTCCTGCCTTATCCCTTAGATCGTGCACCAGACATCTCTCATTTTGCAGTCCCGACAACTGATGAGGTTGAGATTTGAGTTCATATCTATTTTGTGCTGGTCTCAGCTATCGAATGTAATGCTATCAGCTAGAAATACCTGTGGGCACTCGCCTGGGCCCCGGTGAGCTTCCCACAGACATCTCTCCTTCCAAACCAGTGTTACAACTGAACTGATCCTGTGGTTCTTACTATCACTGCAAGATATCCTTCAGCAACAACAATCAGGAAACATTGAAAAAAATATATAAGTTTATTACTTACAACATCTAGAAATTACATAGCACACACAGTGCCCTTAGGGATGAGGGTTGTACACAGGGGCTGGGGTGTTCTGCTTTCATTGAGGTTGAGGGTAGGGGCCTAGGGTTTCAAGGGCTCAATCTTTATTGGTGAATTTAAAACATAAGAGCAGAATTTGAAGCATGGGAAGAAAAAAAACCCAAGTGGCCCAAATGGTCAATTATTGAAATAAATATCTCAAACAGAGGAGCCTCAGTATGGGGAGGTGTGATGGCTCTGTGTCTAGTCATGTGTCTGGCAATGTGTTTATATAAGGTTTCTTTGCAGTAGATGCCTCTTTGAAATAGATCCCTCAGAAATCAAAATGTAAATCAGGAACTTACATTACAAAAAAGGAAAAAAAAAACAACTGCCAGAGCTTGTACTACAATATCTCTGGGTTATAATGATATTAGATCATCTATAAGATCACTAGAACTTTATCCATACATCAAAATTTAGGAAAATTATTTTTCATCATAAACCACAAAACCAAACAACTTCTTGCAAGAAAATCATATGAGCATTAGACTTCCGTCTACTTAAGCATTGAGGTGAACCAAAGGAAGTTCAGGAGAGAAGGGTCTTGAAAGGGAAGAGGATTGTAATTGTAACAGGGGACACATATACTGCTAGAATTTGGGGGAAACTGATTTTGTGATAAGCATTTAGCATTTTGCTACTAAACTTGTCACACTGTTGTGGAAACCTTAAGACATCACTGAAAGTACTCAACTTCTATTCTGCATCCTCACTGGCTTAGAGCCAGAAAACTTTAATTCACAGTTAAACATTTAACAGAGTCCCCATAAATGTTGACTAGTCGATGGAGTTTTTTCAGGGTTCAACTGTTTCAATAATAAATGTCAGAACAGGGTACTACATAAATTAATTCCTGCATAAGAAGGTGTCCTGAAACTTAAGAAAATATTGGGTGAGTGAGTGTGTGTGTGTGTGTGTGTGTGTGTGTGTGTTCTAAGACACAGATTGATTTTTTTAAGGGCCATTCTGTTAGCAACTCATTCATCATTCATTCATTCATGTAACACATATTTATTGGAACCCTACTTTTTACCAGGCATTGGGCTAAGTTCTTGGCATATAAAGATGAAACGAAACATTCTCTGCTTCCAGTTGAGGATGGGTAGGAGGCAGACAATCCAAACAAGAATGCAGCAGAGAGCTATTACTATTATATTAAAAGGGTTATAAGAGACGAGCAGAAACAACAGCCTATCTAGTATAAAGGAATTCAAGGAGAAGCTTCATGGACAAAAAGACCTAGAACCTGAGACATAGTGGTCAGATAGCAAATCTTAAATGGGCCTGAGGAACGAGGTGAGGAGAGTGAGTAAAGCATATCTTGAGCTAGAGCCGGCCAATGAGAGCAAAGTGCATTTGATCACAAAGCTAATCTGACTATAGCACATTGTCTGCAGAATGGCAAGGGGTGAGAGAGGAGGGGCAGGAGGGTATTGGAGGGTCTTATAACCCATCTCAAGGAAGGCTCATGGGAAGCAGTCATTGGAGTTTTAAGCAGGCACTTGGCAAGATCATTATTAGATGCATTTAAAAAGTCCTACTGGCTTGGCCGTTTTTCTTGTATGTTTGTCTGTCACTATATAGATCATCAGGCCTGGTTCAGCTAATCTTGCTCGCTTCAGATACCTCCCTTCTCCCTCAGTGCTGTACAGTGCATTTATCATAGGTTTTTAAAAGTACTTTGCAGATATTTCTTAATGAATTCTCCTAGGAATTTTGTATTTATTATTTAAATACTAGTGCTGGAACAAGACAATAAACTTCAAAGTAAAATGACTCCAGGGGAGGAGGCCAAGGAATAAAGGTACCAACTAATTTTGCATAATTATATTGGCCCAAGGAGGCTGATTAGTGTAATATGTGAAACCATCTAGGCAGGAAAACATGACTGTTCTCTAAGGCCTCAGAAATTGCAAATCAAGCATGTTGTAGAACTGAGATAATATAGACTCTGTGTAAAAGTCTGTTAACTGATTTAAAAAATGAGAACACAAACTCAGGAGATTTGCTTTCCCGTTCTTCTGAGGAGCTTGGGGTTTATGGTCCCAAGGGACTGCCGGTTTTGTAATTCACAAGTTACATCAGAGCATCAGAACGATGCAGAACACTTGAGGAGGATCTTGCAAGAAACAGTGGTTCAGTCATCGTACACACACACATGCAAGTGAGCCCTGAAACCTGAAGTTTCCTGTTTCCAACGTCAAGTGCTTCTCAATCCTGTTAAGAATGAGTTTCATGGGATCTCCTGTCCCTTCCTCGGAGACAAAGAATTTCCCATTGTGCCAACTTGCTCCTGACTTTCTACCTCTATGAATGGTATATCCTTTTCTCTTGCTCCAAATCAAAACTCCTTATGCTTTGGGGTATCTTGAACCTCCTTTACCCTCACATAGGAAGAGAACAGAAAGCATCCTTCACGATGCTCATTTCCTTTCTTCCAAGACTGACTCTAATTAGCCTTGTTAACTCACCCCTGAACTAACTAATGCAGCAGCTTCCAGACACAGGAAAAAATATAGTAGCTCTCTTTAAATATCGAAGAACCGTGGAGTAGGAGCTGGGGAGTAGAAGCTGCAGATGATGTTCCTTCAGATGGCATTCAGAAGATGGAACAGCTAAGCTACTCAGTAGAGCACTGGGTTCAAAATCAGGCAGGCTCACGAAAGAGTGAATATTTCTTCCAAGGACAGCCCAGATGATTTTGTCAGGGAAGTGGCTGAAGAGATTTCTGCACTGGACATGTATAGTTGCATTTGAAGATGATGTTCCATGATTACTTGATTAAGACATTAAAGACCTATCTGTTGTTACTATTTATCAAGTTTCACAACAGATTGGAAGGAAATTCAGAGTGATATATGTAAAAGGAAAATATGTAAATATGTTCAATGATATTTTTAAATAACATTTGGCTCAAAGCATCTTATTAGGTACTATCTTTAGAACAATTAAAACTAAGCACATATGCTCATCCATCTGCTTTATAAGAGTCTCGTAATAATATTCAGTGTTTATATCAATTTTAATTTAGTTAATCCCCATATTCCCATTTTACAGAGGAATGCAGAACAACGGCATGTGAATGATGATATTCCATGATATTTTGCTGATGCAATTTTACTGAGACCTCATGAAAATCAGCAGAAGCCTTAAATATCAAGATTGTCTAAGAATTCTTGCAGCATACTGAATTGATACATAATTGTAAATGTCAGGTGAGATGTTATGGTCAGGGAAGCCAAAGGTGATGAATAAGAGGGTTGTAGTCAGTAATTTAATATTCATCTGCTTAGGGGTTGTATAAAAAGAACAAAAATACAAAACTTTCTGACTTCTTTATCAAAGAATAACCCTTGTCACCTTTTAGGACTTTAAAATGATAATGTAGATGTAGTGCACGAATCTTTGTTGTGGGGGAACTTCATGTTCTAATTTATTTATTTGATTAAAAATATTTATTGAGTGCCTATAATATACGAGGATATACAAAGTAGATACGGAATTTAATATCTTATATATGAATTCCTGCAAAAATCTTTTGGATTCTTTCCCTGCCTCCAGCAGGTTCCTTCTAGTCCACCCTCCACATACTGCCAGAGTTATTCTTTCAAACACAAGTCAAATTGCATCACTGCCTTAGGTAAACATTTTAACAGCTCCCACTGGCAATCAAATGAAACCCAAATGCCCTTTCTATCATCTGCTTGCATTTCCAGGTTTGTGTCCTAACACTACCTTTTGTGCTCTCTTCCAGCCATCATGAATTTCCTCCTCGACGGTTAGGTGTAATTATTCTTCCATGATTTCACACATGCTACTTCCTTGATCTTGAATGCATTTTCTTCCCTTTTCTGCTTTTGCTCTAGGCAGCGCAATATATACTAAAGACACTTCCCATTGCCTTAACTTTTATTTCTCTTAAAAGTATCCCTTTTTTGAAAATACTGAGTTGCTCTGTAGTGTCCTAGTCCTGATAACCCTGTCTATGTTCATTCTACTAATACCGTTCACTATTTATGGATGCTCTGGTGAGGACAATGCGGTGAGAAGAGATGAGCAATGGGTATGAGAAGAGGAAGGATGTAGAAGGAAGTCTTTGTGAATTCAATCAAGGAAGCTGACAGAACATCAGGGAAGCCCTGAAAGGGGCTTTCAACTCACTTCTGATACTGATTTAATTCCGCCACTCAAAAGGCCAGATAGATCATTCCTTTTTAGGCTGAGACCGCATACATATTTCTACCACTTTAAATTTGCATCACCATCTCTCTACCATAAGTAGTCGTTAATTGACATCTCGTTTACAAATAATACACAAATGCTATATATACAATCAACTGTGCCTTAAGGAAGAAGTAGGTAGATAAAAAGAGATATAGGCAATATAATCTATAGGAAAACATATATAGAGGCACGGAGATATAAATGCATGTGTGTCTTCAGACCCTGACCCAAATTCACTGTGACTGCAGTGAGGTCAGCACCGAGGAAATGGCATATATTTAATGATGTTTCTGATCCAGCATCACGGTGTTAGGTACCACTATCTACAGATACAGTAGACTTTGCAAACTTAATGAAGCACTGCAAGACTGTAGACTCCACAAGAGCAGGGACTGTGTCATTGACTTTGGTACTCTGCTACTATCGTTTCATTTCTGGTTCTCTTACCTGGTCTGTGAGAGTCCTTCTGTGATGACAGAAGTAGTGACACTCCACAGCACTGTTTGTAATCAACTGTGTTCTGTACATCTGAAAACATTCTTAATGTTTATTTATAGTCTGGGGATTATGAGGGAGGATGGGAATTTTGCCTTTTTCCTTTATCTGGCATTGATTACTCCAGATATTCTGAATAAGTCAGGGGTCTGTTCCTAAATATTAAAAATTCTTACTTTCCAAAAAGTTGGAAGTTGGTTGGTACCAAGAGTTCAAAGCTAGGAAGATCACCTTTCCTAAAAATTAAATACATTTCAAATAACAGGCTTTTTTTTTTTTCCTGTGGTAGTAAAATTTGCTTTGTTTAAGTAAAGCAACGTGATCTGTTCAAGGAATTAAAAAATGTTTCTTTTTTATTATCTTTGATTTAACAATAAAATTTGCTTGAAAGGTACTTCTCAATATAAATATAGGTTACACTCAAGTATATTAAGTTCTAATACTGGTATAAACATAGAATCACAAATGTACTTTATAGATTTTCTGGCATTTTGCACAGTAGGACTGTCATTTTCTTCTCTCAGATGGCCACACTAAAATATTTCTTTTAAAGTATAATAGAATATCAAGCATTCATACAAATAAGTTACATGAAAACCAATGAAAAATTAATCATAAAACTTAAAATCCCCAGGGGATATTATTACACTTGTAGGGCAAACATCCTATTTTCATTTATCCCTTAGTCATCCCTTTTGCCAGAATGTGCACTTAGGTCCTCAAGACCTAAGTCAGCTTTGTTTTTCTCATAAAAGATGCAAATAATCTGTATTTCAAGTTGACATTATTTTCCAAAGAAAAACATTTTTTCCATTCAATCCATATGTTTTGAGTCCGGATTGCTATCCTCACCATATTTAGAACCAAGACAAATGCAAAATATCCCTAGGCAAGCTTTACAAAGCCTCTTAGACATTGAGACAAACAGTACTCCAAAGACAAGGCTATCTTCCTGGGGTTAAAACAACTTTCAATGTAAATGGACATGATGGGGCAAAATGAACAGCGTGTTAACACTAAAAGGACATGGCATTGCCCTTCCAGGATGAGGCCCATTAATATCATTTTTTAAAAGCATGGTGTACTTATAATGAAATGGAAAGAAGTTAGCAAGTTGTTATGTGGGTTTTGCTGCACATGTGATTTGGACATAATCAGAAATTCTAATCATAAGAGGCTGTGAGAGCATTATAATTGCAAAAGAGGGAGGGCCCCTGGGTGTCAAACTCTCAGCAGGGAAATGGAGATTTATCACCTTAGCTCACTGAGGCAGGTGAACGATGGATGGGGTGGCTTACTGTCACTCCAGTGAATTTAGTGAGGAAGTGAAAGGCAGCCTTGTAGGGGGAGGGGGGTGTATAATGGAGAAAGAGCTGGGATTTACGAACTGAAATATGTGTTGTAATGGAGTGGATTTCAGGAATCTCAGTCTTAACTTCTGTCACAGCTATAGGATTATGGATGAGTCTCAGACAGGATTGTAATGAGACCTTTCAAACCAACTGAACGTACATTATCATCATAAACCATACAGAATGTATCTGCAGGCATTCCAAATGCATGAAGGTGAAGATCTAATTACACATTAAGTTTTTCTTTCTGCCAATAAGGATATTTGCTAAAGAGCAGGTTAACAAAATTACATTTGTTGTCTTTTGCTTCCTGAGCCCACATGCCTCTATCTATACTTAATTACGTGCCATTGATGTTTACGGACAGTCATGGTGAAGAGTACAAAACCCCAAGGGAAAGACTAAGGAGCCTCCTGGTTTTGCTGCTACCTCTCCTAGTCCTGGGTATTTCAAAACCACAGGCTAGCAAGGTGAGCAAGCTGGATTAGCAACAGGTGAACTACAAGGTCCTTCTTGTTCTAGGATTCCATGAAATAAGAAAGGGACTATGACTCTATTTCATACAAAAACTATACACTGACATCAGATCCTTCAATGAAAAATAAAACCAAATATATAAAATAATAACTGCAACTGAATACCAAATCATAATACTATCAAAACATTAGCATGTAGTATATGCAAAATACCAAAAAGATTTATTGATTTTTGTTATATTTGTTTATGTGGGTTGTTTTTAAATGTTTTATTTATTTTTATTTATTTTGAGAGAGAGAACGCAAGTGGGAGAGGGACAGAGAGAGAGGGGGACAGAAGATCTGAAGCGGACTCTGCTCTGAGGTGAGCAAGCCCGATGCAGGGCTCGAACTCATGAACTGCAAGATCATGACCTGAGCCGAAGTCGGTGGCTCAACCAACTGAGCCACCCAGGTGCCTTTGTTTATGTGTTTTTATGCAAGTATATTCTATATGCACGTGTCTGAGGTAAAAATCACACTGTGTCTCTGTCTATATTAAAAATATTTTATTATTCACCAATGATGCCTATTATAAAAAAAAATCCAGGGGCGCCTGGGTGGCTCAGTCGGTTAAGCGTCCGGCTTCGGCTCAGGTCATGATCTCACAGTCCGTGAGTTCGAGCCCCGCGTCGGGCTCTGTGCTGACAGCACAGAGCCTGGAGCCTGCTTCAGATTCTGTGTCTCCCTCTCTCTCTGCCCCTCCCCTGCTCATGCTCTGCCTCTCTCTGTCTCAAAAATAAATAAAAACATTTAAAAAAAATTAAAAAAAAAATCTAGGGGTTCCTGGGTGGCTCAGTTGGTTAAGCATCTGACTCTTGATTTCGGCTCAGGTCATGATCTCACAGTCGTGAGATTGCACCCCATGAGCTCTGAACTGGGCATGGAGACTGCTTAAGGTTCTCTCTCTCCCTCTCCCTCTCCCTCTGTGCCCTCTCCCTCTCTCCCTCTGTGTCTCCCTCTGTGCTCCATCTGTATGTGTGTGCACTCTCTCTCTCAAAAAAAGAAAAGAAATCCAGAAAATAACAAATGTTGGTGAAGGAGATGTTGTGCACTGTTGATGGGAATGTAAAATGGTGTCCTTACTGTGGAAAATGGTAAGACTATTCCTCAAAAATTAAATACAGAATTACCATATGATCTAGCAAAAATTTCACTCTTGTATATACACCCAAAAGAAATGCAAACAGGGACTGAAATCAATATTTGTACAACCATATTCATAGCAGCATTATTCACAATAGCCAAAAGGTAGACAATACCCAAGTGTCCAGTGATGGATGAACAGATAAACAAAATGTGCTGTATGCACACAGTGGAATAAAAAAGAAGGAAATGTAACACACTCTACAACAGGGATGAACCTTGAAGACATTATACTAAATGAAATAAGCCATTCACAAAAGGACAAATATTGTATGATTCCACTTATATGAGGTATCTGGAGTAATCAAATTTTTAGAGATAGAAAGCAGAATGGTGGTTGAGGTAAGGAGAGGGAATGAGAAATTAGTGTTTAATGGGTACAGAGTTTCAGTTTGGAAGGTGAAAAATTTCTGGAGCTGGATGGTGGTGACGGTTGCACAACATGAATAAACTTAATGCCACTGGATGCTTAAAAATAGTTAAGACAGCACAGCTTAAGTTATACGTATTTACCACAATTAGAAATATTCTAACTACATAAAAAAATAATGAATATAGAAGTTCCAATTCTTCTTTAGAAACTGAAACATTTCAGTTAGCTTTCTGTTCTAACCAGATCTGGGGGCAATTAATGGTTTAATGTTTTTATTATAAGGGAAGCTGTTACCAGAAAGTGGGGGAAATAGGTGCTGGGTAAGCAAAAGTAGCAAATGCTGTCTATGCCATGACTCCAAAGCAGGATGCAGGTTTGAAGTAGTTGGAAAGCCACAAAGACAGGGAGTAAGGGCTCAGTCAACAGAGGCAGAGGGGCCATACAGTTCAGAGGAAGATTAGGAGGGCTTTGGGAAATCATGAGTTTTAGTTTGGGAATCTCCTTCTCCAACTGTAAAATGGTTGATTCATCAGATATTATTTTTTAATTGACTTTATCATATTTATTTTCTTTCTACTACTACTAAATTAGTTTCACACATTTTTGCTTCTCCCACTGGACTGTAAGATCTTGTAGAATACAATCGATGCCATATTTATTCCCAACTTCCTTATAATTCATAATAGACACATTCTTGATAATGACTGAATCAATGAAGGGACGCAAAGTAACACAGTACTCATCCTGTTAGAATTCACAGTGCAGAAAAGTATTGGTGTGTCAATCAAACAATTAGAACATATCTTGATTATTTGAGCCACCTACTAAATTCAGGAGAAGGTGGTCCAAAGTTTTTCTTAATCCACCAGTACAGAATCTAATATAATTCTGGTGAATTGGACCTACCACAGAATAACAGAATGTACTGAGACTGATACAATAAGATAATAAAAATAATAATAGTTAACAATTCTTTAGAATTTAAATGTCAGACTCTGTATGAAGCACTTTCCGTGGCATCTCTTTTTTAATCTTAATTTTGGAGGTATTTATTTTTATTTTACAGACAGAAGAATCCAAAGAATCCAAAGAGATAAGGTTAAATAATTTTTCAAAGCCACATTCAAATTATTAGGTTGATTATTTAAACCCAGAGAATTTAATCCTAATCCCACAGAATTTGAAGATAAATGTACCTTTCTTATCTGGTGATGTCATGAAAAGCAGACCAGGAGCACTTACTCTGCACACTGTCAGGCCACCCAAGCGCATATGATTGCTTAATTCAAGAATATGAAAATATTTTCATTAGTATTTACAGATTATTATGGAGCTTTTTTTTAAAGGAGTAAACATTTGGGGCACCTGGGTGGCTCAGTCGATTGGGCGTCCAACTTCGGCTCAGGTCAAGATCTCATGGTTTGTGAGTTCGAGCCCTGCGTCAGGCTCTGTGCTGACAGCTTGGAGCTTGCTTTGGGTTCTGTGTCTCCCTCTCTCTCTGTCCCTCCCCACTCATGCTCTGTCTCTGTCTCCTTCAGATATAGATAAACATTTAAAAAATTAAAAAAAAAATAAAGGAGTGAACATTTTAGTTGTTTTCAATAGTGAAATTAGTCATTCAATTTTTGTCAGGGAGCATTTGCAAGCCTGGGGCTTTTTGTGGAGTGCAATGTGAACAGATACATATTTAAATAAAAGTGACAGGCCTATTCTTGCAAAAAAAATGGAGCTAAAATATTTCCTTAAGGAAAAGATCAGGTTTTAAAAGATATAGTTAAAAGTAACTATTTTTTTTAATAAAAGTGATTTAAACATTTAAAAGTTATTATTTAGTTATTAATGCCAAAGAATTGAGTATATGTGAGTTCCCAGTTGAAGTACTCATTTGAAAATATCTCTTGCAAAGCATGGCTCTATGGGGTGTTCCTGTAACATAAGTTGAGCCTTCTATTTGGCTTTTCGATGTGCTAGACATACATAACGTGTATCATGCTCCTGATGGAATGGACGTTCATTGGTAATTGGTATCTGGCCCATTTTACTCCTTTGCGTTAGGGCATGAGCACGAAGACCTACCTATAGCTTCATTCCTCTAAAGGCCACTTAGTTCTACACAAAGAAAATCTAGTTTCATAGAGCCATTCTCTGCACCTTTACCGTTCACCTTTCTAACTCTTATCTGAATGTGCCATATTGTGTTGGGCCAGACAGTTTCTATTGGGAAAACCAAACATCAAATAGCGCAAACATGGACCACCACCCCACTCTCATTAGTCTACTCAAAATACATGCCCTGATTTATCAGTAATATTTTTACTTAATTTCTGTATTTAAAAAAAATGTTTATTTATTTATTTTGAAGGAGAGAGAGAGAGTGCGAGTGGGGTAGAGGTAGAGAGAGAGGGAGAGAGAGAGAATCCCAGCAGGCTCTGTGCTGTCAGTGCAGAACCCCGCAGGGGCTCGATCCTATGGACCATGAGATCATGAATTGAGCCCAGATCAAGAGTCTGATGTTCGACCGACTGAACCACCAGGTAACCTTCTGTATTTTTTAACTAAAACCAATTTAATCATTATTTTATTTTAAAAGTTGTCTTAATAAAGAATAGCAGACATGCAAAAAAAAAGAGTATACAATGATTATACATCTCAATAATTTATTATGAAGGGAATATTTTCATTTAATCACTCCCAAGGTAAGCATGATCCTAATTTCTAAGATTGTAGTCTATTTTTCCCCTAGCATCCGGCTGTTATGAAAAATTGTATACTCACATTTTGTTGGTATATACCAAGGGATGGAAACGGCTGCATCAAAAGGTAGGCTTACATTTGATTTTAAAACAACACGAAACCATTTGTAAATTGGTTATTTTGTTTGCCATTCTTACGAGCAGTACCTGAGAGTTCCCATTACCCACATCTTTGCCAACCTTCTGATAAGCAACATGGAGCAGAGTTTTATTAATGTGTTAGTGAGAGAAATGTTTTCTTTACATTGGAGCATTTCATACATTTATATTTCATATGTTAATCTTTTGTAATGTAAGTCTAAATATCACTATTTGCTTAAAATATGACCCACCTACCTCCTCCTGTAGTTCACGGGTCTGGCCAATGCTTATGCTCTGCTTCTGTGCCTTTTCAGTCTCTTCTAATTTCACCAGAGGCCCTGGAGAGAAAAGCATCCCCGATTATAGTTTTTATAAGCATTTCCACTGTATGTGTACATGTATTAGTGCCTTTTTTGTGCTAGGCATTTTATGTACCTTATCCCATTTTCTCTTCAAAAACATATTTGAGAGAGGAGGGAAGGAAAGGGGAGGAATGCAGGGGAGGGGAGAGAAATTAAGTAATGTGGCCAAGGTCAGACTCAGATTTAGGAAGCTGGGGAAAGCATGGAATCAAGTTTATTTAATCCCAAAGTCCATACCATTTTCAGAGCATCACAGTGCCTTTTATGGCAGCAGACTGCTGATATTTGTTATTTAAATATAAAAGATCTAAAACAGATAGATTTTATATATTTTTAAATTTTAATATTTATTTATTTTTGAGAGAGAGAGAGACAGAGCATGAGTGGGAGAAGAGAGAGAAAGAGGGAGACAGAATCTGAAGCAGGCTCCAGGCTCTGAGCTGTCAGCACAGAGCCCCATGTGGGGCTCGAACCCACGAACTGCGAGATCGGACACTTAACCGACTGAGCCACCCAGGGTCCCGTTACTTCTACTTTTAAATGTTAGCATTATCCATGGGGCTCTTGGGTGGCTCAGTCGGTTAAGCGTCCGACTTCAGCTCAGGTCATGATCTCACAGTCTGTGAGTTGGAGCCCCACATCAGGCTCTGCACCGACGGCTCAGAGCCTGGAGCCTGCTTCGGATTCTTTGACTCTCTCTCTCTCCTTCACCCGTTCGCACTCTCTCTCTCAATAAATCAATAAATCAATAAATAAATACTTAAAACATGTTAGCATTATCCCTTTACATATACATTTTCTTAGTGTTTAAAATAATCTGTAAAAACAATTAATCATATTCCGATATTAGTTTCTTTCCTATGTTGAAAACCTTACCAGTGCCAGGGAAGCAGTTGACTGCCATTATGAATTTAATGTGAAATATTGCAGATTTTGTTTTTATCTGTCAAGTGCAAGTACCCGTAGGGAATTAGAAGTCAGCAAGACATTCTCAGAGAATCATGCCTGTTCGAGGTCCGGGAAAGTAACACATAAATACAGGACAAAGAGATTCATCAACATCAATGTCAGAAAGGCATGGAAGAAGTGTGTGCCCTCTTTCCCTGGTCTGATTCTGAACAGGAATTCTCTGAGGACTACACTGAGACTCCTTCTTCTTCTTTCCTCCTCCCTGTGTACTGCCTGGCACAACCAGTGTGCCCTTGGGTTCTTGTACTCAGGTTCTTCCCCCCAGGGTTCCCTTTGCCAGAATTGTTCCTGTTGTTTGTAATAAACGTCCAGAAGAGTTGGGCTGTGTTTTAATATTTCAAAGGATTTTCAGGTCAGTGCTTTTCCTGTGATTTTAAAAAATGCAAACTTAATTTTACTATGGTGTTTAATGAACCTGTGATAAATGTTAAAAACTCTGTTTGCATTTAATGTAGGACCTGGATTCTTCATATTGAGGAATGATTAAGACATTAGTCCACCCTTTCTATGGAAAACAAGTTATGCACAGTTGAAGAAATAGAGACAATAGGAAAAATAATTATTTTGTGCCTAACGTGTGCTAGCTACTGTACATACATTATCTTATTGAACAAAAAAAACTCTCAAGGTAGTTACTATCACCCCTATTTTGCAGATGAGTAAGTGGGTATTAAAGAGAGCAAGGATTACTATTTATAGCCAGTGGCTACAGATGAGGAATTCAGGATAGAATTCAGGTAAGCCTGCTACCCAAGTCCCTGATTCTTTCACCAAAACATTTGCCTTGCCAGACTTGTAACTAATATTGATGTCTATTAATAAACAGGCAAATAATACAATAAATCTATGCAGTCCATTTTTTTCTAACCAGTTTGTCTTCACGCATGGGAAACAGGATGGCATAATGGCAGATATGAGCACAGTTTTGGATGTCAGCAAGCATAGATTCCAATCCTGACTATAACACTGATTAATTACTTTATCTCTAATACCTATTAGAGTATCAAACTAAACTAGCCTCTGTGAGGTTCTGCTTTCTCATGTGTAAAATGGGAATAATAATAACATCTAGATCACAAGGTGATATTATAAATAAGATAATGAAAATTAAGTGTTTAACACTGCGTTACGTAGAGTGCAAACCATTAGCTATAATTATAGTATCTCTTATAGACTTTAACACATGTAAAAACTATTTAAAACAATCTGCTTATTAATAACAAATAAAAGAAAGTTATGATTTACCACTGTGCTAAGTCTAAAAAGCATAACCGTGATGGGCTGGTACTCAACAATAAAGGCATTTATCTTCACTTAAAAACATAAGTAATTCTTAAATTAGGAATAAAAGTGTCAGTGCAAGAACAGTTGCATTTGCTTGTCATTAATAGACTTTACTTTAAAAAAAATTTTTTTAATGTTAATTGTTTTTGAGAGACAGAGAGACAGAGCATGACAGGGGAGGGGCAGAGAGAGAGGGAGGCACAGAACTCGAAGCGGGCTCCAGGCTCTGCGCTGTCAGCACAAAGCCCGACGTGGGGCTTGAACTTATGAACTGTGAGATCATGACCTGGGCCAAAGTGGGATGCTCAGCCGATTGAGCCACCTAGGCACCCTGTCATTAATGCACTTTAAACCGACCAAGTAACTAAAGACTTAAAATGTCCATTTCCTCAATTCTTTGCTTGGACATTTCTCTACATCTAATAAGGGTTACAAACCATGGATATCAATTGTGAAATCATCCTTAGTGAAATCCAGGAGCTTACATAAGACTTTGAACCACTTGCGATTGTTTGGTCTAGAGCTTTCTGCACACCAGTGATGTAGGAGGAACCCCTACAACAAACAGCTACAATGAACTATAAATAAATAACTTGTAGCTGAAAGGAACAAATGGACTCATCAAGTTTCACATTTTATTCAGCTCAATAGAGATACAATTTCAAACTTAGTCATGGACTAAGGCTGAGTTGATAGGTTGTCATGACCACAGTTCCAAGCACTGAGAGTTTTTTCAGTTCCTCATGGTATCACAGCAGGGGTCATTTTCTTATCATTAATTTTAATTTCTTTCTCTCTCTCTTTCTCTTTGGCCTACTTTGCATAGTGACCTACAGAATATGTCACCCTCTTAATCTTATCTAGGTCACAAACTGGAACAGGGAGAGACATCATGCTGCATTTCATCTGTAGAAAAGAAAGATTTCCAAATCTTTGAGAGGGATAGGAGGCCTAGTGTTTCCAATTTGGTTCCACAATGAAAAATCTATCATTTTGCCTCTAAGATTAACCATTTAAGTAAAATCGATTATACATTAATGTTTACTTCCCCCCACCATGTGAATACAAGTCGAGTGGGAATATTTATTTTAGAGTCTAACAAAGTATTTTTGAATTTTGTCAGAAACATCTCACATAGTAATTTTGTGTTGAGTTTACATTTGTCATCATCCACAGAAGAACCTTGTGGGTCAGAGAAGCCACTACAGTGTCTTACTTTGTTCCCATTAGGGACAACACTTAACAATGAGCCAGACTGTGTTCCAATAAAACTTTATTTATGGGCTCTGAAATCTGAATCTCATATACTTTTCACGTATCACAAAATACTCTTTTATTTTTTTCTAAGCATTTAAAAATGAAAAAGAGATGCCTCGGTGGCTCAGTCGGTTAGGCTGACTCTTGATTTTGGATCAGGTTATGACCTTATGGTTCATGAGTTTGAGCCCCATATTGGGTTCTATGCTGGCAGCATGGAGCCTGCTTGAGATTCTCTCTCTTTCTCTCCATCCCCCCACCCCCTCAAAATGAATAAATAAACAAAAAATGAAAAAATTTCTTAGTTCATCTACCATACAAAACAGGTGGATTTGGCCCATGGGCTAGCTATAATGTGCTCACTTCTGCACCAGATGATTGAATTGAAAGAATGGACATTATTTGATTTGCAGAAACAAAGTGCACATCTATGAATATTTATCTTATTTGTGCAAATATAACCTGGTCATTCACTGGATCTTCCCACTAAACTCCTCCACTAAAACAGTGCATATGTGAATGCCTTCTTGAACAAGTAATTATTTGACAAATATAGCTAAATCATTTTTTTGTAAGCTACATAGATCTTATCTTATAGGAAAGACTCTATATTTATGGTCTATATTCTCTAGGGATACCAATGTATAATTTATTTTGATTTACAAATTCATATTCCTGTGTCATTAATAGTATGAAATTCATTCATTAGTCTAAATCATACTATTATGCTATGTTTTTTAATATCTATAATATTAAAAAATAATAACTCCTATGTTTTTTAATATCAATAAATAACTATAAGAATAGATTTACATAATAGCAGAAAACGAATTTATTGCAGGATATGTGAATGTTTGTTCCTTCTGTAATTTTTGAGGTATCAAGGAAGCTCACTTTTGTAAATAACCAAATGATGATTTTTTTTTTTATCAAGTCAATAATGGTGGCAATGAAGTATGAGTAGAACCCTAACCTCATTTCTTAATCTCTTTGGGCCTTAGTATCTTTAACAATTAAAAAACAACAATGTCTTTTCACAGCTTTATGTAAATTCTTTGTAAATGGTGGCTTGCTATAAACATAAAAAAAGATTATTACTCAAGTAAAGTATCTATTTCAAAGTGCAAAAATTGTGAGTGTGTATATACGTATATATGTATGATTTTTAAGTGAAACATACATAGATGGTTATTGAATTTATTCAAAATTTGGAATTAGGTATTGGGAATAGGAATTTATTTGAATGCATATGTGTTTGTGGATATAGGACATAAGATATATATATATGTAAGAAGCTTAAATTTACATTTTAAATGTATAGTTTCAATGAATTTGCCTACAAGTCTTTTAAACCTAACTTCTTCCATAGGAAAAGATATATAAAGTTGTGCTGGGAAATATGACCCAGTTTTTTCAAATTAGCATTCATGAAGTTTGGTGGTTGAGTCTTAGCAGAACATATTGAAAATGTAGCTCTAATTGTTAACAACCCCCTCCATTCCTATGTTTTTTAATATCAGCATTAAGAAAGCCCCTGAGGATGCATTTAGGTGAATAAAGAGGACTTACAATCACATGGTTAGGTGACTGCTTTTTTTTTTTTTTTTTGCTCTAAAGATTTACTGTCACAAAAACAAGTTTTGCTGCCGATTTAAATTACAAAATTAATGAATGTTCATTTTTTTAAAAGTGGAAACACTGGAAGATACAAAGAAGACAAAAATTCACATGTTGTCCCACTTTTCCAAATAAAATCACACTTAATATTTTGGTGAATTTTGGATCCATTTACATTTAAACTACTGAATTTACAATTTACATAAAATTTGCATATGGATGCTTTTAATTTGATATAATGCCATAATCCCTTTTCCAATGCCATACAGAACGTGAAAGCATCAGTGTGGCAGTCAGGGCTTGATCAGAAGACAAAATAAGAAGATATTTTATTATAAGGATTTGATTTTATGCAAGTGAGAACACAGGTTAAACAGTCTACGTGAAGCTGTCCTTCTCTGTCTGGTGCAAGAGGCTGAAGGCAGCAAGGCAGGCAATCTGGAAGGAAGGAGAGCCATAAAGAAGAGGAGGAGCCCAATACGCTAGGAACCTACCAGGGTGAGTGGGGACTGATGAGGCTGGACTGGTTTCCCACAGCCTCCAGACCTCCAGCTTTGATGCATGGAAATAACCTGCAAAGAGAAGCAGGCATCCACCCTCAACAGCAAAACGCACACCTGGCCCCGGAGCTGGAGGAGCTGCTGAAGGAGCACCAGCGGGAGCTGGAGAAGCTCCTTCCTGGCTGCTGACCCATCCAAGGTGGACAGGCAGGAGCTGCGACAGGGTGGGATCCTCCGCACTGCTCTTCCCCTGAGAAAAGCACAGGGATGCCTTGGCTCGACTTCACTTCCAAATCTCACACAAAGTTCTGGCACTCCCGACTCCCAACTGTGCAGAAAAGGGATATACATATCTTGCTCAAATGAGCACGGTACCATTCTACCACAATCACTTTTATCTTAATGCCGATACAATAGTTCCTGAAGTGGGCACACTATGGTTGGTACCACAACGTGCAGTTATTGAATATTTGGGAACGTGGAGATGCCTAACAGTATTTTGTAGATATCATACCTTGTTACTTTGCACATGGTCTCTAAGGATCACGGTGGTCGGCATTTGTTAGTTGGCAACATTTACTGATTCTTCTCTGTTTAACTGACCTAATACTTGCCTTCAGGTTTGAGCTTGAGTATGAAGGTCAAGAAGTCTCTCCTGATTTTGTAAAACTTGTTTGTGGTCCCCCACCGTGCTCCTGTAATGCTCTGTGTTAGCTCTACTGCAGAGTCCTTACTTTTCAGTGCGATTGCACATGCACCTGTGTCTTGCAGCAGATTCTAAATCACTTGAGGCCAAGTATCTCAACCGTTGGACCTCCAGTTTTTGGAAGTAGGTAAGCAATCAGTGCTCTTGAATTCATGAAATCAAACTGCTACTTAAACCAGCAAGATATATTCTTTTGTTCTATTGGTTTTCCTTATTTCAAAATATTCTCCGATTTAGTCACACGAGTTTTCTTCAGAAAAATGCACTGATGACCAGCTTTCCTCCGGCCTCATGGGGCACTTTGCCAGTCCCCGTGGATGAAAGTAATTGGAAATGTTTGCCGTTAGCGTCACATGGTTGGCAAATCTATGCAAAAATAAAAGCCGTTTCACCAACCGAATAACAATGTTTTGAGATTTTCTGTTTGGGATCAACTATTAACTTTTTGAGCTGTAATTTAATTTAACTAAAAACTTAAAAACTGGATTATGGTCGATACAAAATGTTACACTAATTTCAGGCATACAGCGTAGTGATTTGACAACTCTATGTTATGCTATGCTCACCACAAGCTTACCTACCACCTGTCACCGTACAACGCTATTACTATACCACTGAATATATCCCCTATGCTGTACCTCTCATTCCCACGACATGGATCAACTATTATCAAAGTTAATAAGTAATAGCTAAAAACAAAAGCAATCGCTATGTACCATACTTCTGCTAAGTATAAAATGAAGAAACTCCAGTTAACTCATTGCGATTCTTTTCCAAATATTCATGTGAAATACATATTAATACTGAATTCATGCGATGTCTCTCACTCATCTGTTATTCAGAGTGCTTTTACAAAGGGTAGTTTCAACTTAAAGACGAGAGGAGAGACTTTGAATAAAGGACAAACACAGGAAAATGTAATCTCTGAATATTTTGTCTTCTGTTACTTCTGTCAGGGTATGTAGAAGGTTCACTTTTGCACTATTCTAAACATAATCAATTACTGGAGCCCTATTTATGTTAGTGAGCTGGTAGTGCTGGAAAGATAGTAGGCTCTTCTCCAAAATTTATGAGATGGCTGTATCTATTACCTTACTCTCTGTAATACTTTCCTTTTGCACATTTTGGCTTTATTTTCCATCCAAACTGGTAAGTTCTGTAGTAATTAATTATTAAATAGATATCACATTTCTAAAAGCCTTTTGTTATCAATACTCATTCTTTTCATCATTGGGTTTGATATCTTTGGGTTTGATGAAGTCAGCTTTTAAGAGTGTCATCAGAACTTATTCAATATCTCATTTCCTTCACCTCTCTGCCCCTGGTACTGCTTTTATGACTTCGATTTTTTTTAGTTTCCACATAAAAGTGAGATCATGCAGTATTTCTTTTTCAGTGTATGCCTTATTTTACTTAGTATAATGTTCTGGAGGTTCATACATGTTGCCACAAATGGCAAGATTTCCTTCTTTTTTTAAGGCTGAATAATATTCCACTGTATCCATATGCCATATTCTCTTTGTCCATTTACCTATCAATATTTAGGTTGTTTGCATATCCTGGCTATTGAGAATAATGCTGTGATGAACATAGGAGTGCAGGTATCCCTTCAAAATGCTGATATTATTTCCTTTGGGGATATACCTATATCTAGAAATGAGATTGCTGCAGATTAATATTTAGCGTGATAGCTATTGTTAGTAATACTCTATTACATACTTGAAATTTGCTAAGAGAGTTGATCTTAAGTGTTCTCAGCACACACACATGAAAATCATAACTATGTGAGGTGATAGATATGATAATTAGCTTGATTGTGGCAATTATTTCACCATGTATATGTATATCAGAACATCACATTGTATGCCTTAATTATACATAATATTTGTCAAGTATACCTCAATAAAGCCAAAAAAATTAATAAGTGTTAGCATTAGGCTTTAATTTGAATTTTTCTTTCTCTTATTTGCAAGCAAACAGAGTCTAATGTCATGGCAAGTTAGAATACCCAAATATCACCTGTAAAATATTGATGCATGTTTAAAGCAGATGTATTCTAAATAATAAAGAATAGATGAATTACTTCCCTTTGTTGCTGCACAGTTTTATATTTTATGGGCTCTAAAGAGTGACATAAATGGCTATGGTTCCAAGTGTTCTCTTCTTTAGACATGCTCCTACTGTTGATTTTTGCTGCGTTCTCCATCTCTGACAGATCTCAGTATCACTTATCTCTGTCAAACCAGCTCCCAAAAGATGGCACCCAGGAGGTGATTACTCACTGAAGGTGATGAAATGAGCCACAGTGGGAAGCACAGGTTGGGCCTGAAGATACCTATGGCATTTTAGCTCATTCTTCCTCAAATCTTGGATCATCTTTGTTTCTTAAGGAACAATTTTCACTGACTTCCTTGGCCATTACCCTATTAACCTTGAGCTATTAACAACTGAGCTCACTCAATTATTGAATAATACCCTGAACTATATATATATATATATATATATATATATATATATGTTATATTACAGTTATATTACTTTCAGGTGTACAATATAGTGATTCAACAATTCCATACATCACCTGGTGCTCATCACAAGTACTCTCCTTAATCCCCATCACCTATTTCACCCATTCCCCACCCCACCCCCCCCACTCACCTCCCCTCTGATAACCATCAGTTTGTTCTCTATAGTTAAGAGTCTGTTTCTTGGTTTGTCTCTCTCTTTTTTTTCCTTTCGATTGTTTCTTTTGTGTCTTAAATTTCACATATGAGTGAAATTATATGGTATTTTTCTTTATTTTGCTGAGCAGTATATTCTCTAGCTCCATCCATGTTGTTGCAAATGGCAAGATTCCATTCTTTTTATGGCTGAATGATATTCAATGTTCTCTAACCATCTTCTCTATGTATTCATCTAGGGATGGACACTTGGGTTGCTTCCATAACTTGGCTATTGTAAATAACGCTGCTATAAACATAGGAGTGCATGTATCCCTTTGAATTAGTGTTTTTGTACTGTTTGGGTAAATGCCTGGTGGTGTGATTACGAGACCATAGGGAAGTTCTATTTTTATCTTTTTGAGAAAACTCCATATAGTTTTCTACAGTGGCTGTACCAGTTTGCATTCCCATCAATAGTGAAGGAAGGTTCCCCTTTCTCTACATCCTCGCCAACACTTGTTTCTTGTGTTGTTGATTTTAGCCATGTTGACAGGTGTGAGGTGATACCTCATTTCATGATGACTGATGTTGAACATCTTTTCATGTGTCTGTTGCCCATCTATATGTCTGTCTTCTTTGGAGAAATGTATGTTCATGTCTTCTGCTCATTTTTTAATTGGATTATTTGTTTTTTAGGTGTTGGGTTGTATAAGTTCTTTATATATTTTGGATACTAACCTTTATTGGATAAATCATTTACAAATATCTTCTCCCATTCAGTAGAATGCTTATTAGTTTTTTTGGTTGTTTCTTTTGCTGTGCAGAAGCTTTTTATTTGATGTAGTCCCAGTAGTTTATTTTTGCTTTTATTTCCCTTGCTTCAGGAAACATATCTAGAAAAATGTTGCTATGGCTGATGTCAGAGAAAGTCCTACCTGTGCTCTCTTCCAGATTTTTGTGGTTTCAGCTTTCACATTGAGGTTTTTAATCCATTTTGAATTCATTTTTGTGTATGGTATAAGAGTGGTCCAGTTTCATTCTTTTGCATGTAGCTAACCAGTCTTCCCAAAACCATTTGTTGAAGAAACGTTTTTCCATTGGGTATTCTTTCCTGTTTGCTGCAGATTAACTGACCACATACTTTTGGGTTTATTTCTGGGTTTTCTATTCTGTTCCATTGATCTATGTGTCTATTTTGGGTCAGTACCATACTATTTTGATGACTGTATCTTTTTAATATAACTTGAAGTTTAGAATTGTGATGCCTCCAGCTTTGCTCTTCTTTTTCAAAATTGCTTTGGCTATTCAGGGTCTTTTGTGGTTCCATATAAATTTTAGGATGATTTGTTCTAGTCTGTGAAAAATGCTGTTGGTATTTTGTTAAGGATTGCATTAAATGTGTAGATTGCTTTGGGTAGTATACACGTTTTAACAATGTTCTTCCAATCCATGAGCATTGAATGTCTCTCCATTTCTTTTGTGTCATCTTCAATTTCTTTCACGAATGTTCTACAGTTTTCAGAGTATAGGTCTTTCATCTCATTGGTTAGGTTTATTCCTGGATATCTTACTGTTTTGGGTGCAATTTTAAATGGTATCATCTTCTTAATTTTTGTTTCTGCTGCTTCATTATTGGTATATAGAAGTGCAAACAGATTCCTGCACATTGATTTTATATCCTGCGACTTTATTGAATTAACTTATCAGTTCTAGTTTTTTAAATACCCTGAGATTTTTAATAGTATCCATACATACTATATTGTTTTGCTGATTGGAATTAAGTGAAAAGTTATATATGAGAAATATTGCTATTTGGATTATACAACTTCAAAATAATACCTCTGTCACTTTTGTATTCCTGGATGTATTTGTGCTTAAGCTTATCCAAAAATTCTTTTCCCTTGGGATAAGAGAGTTTTTTTTTTTTAACTCAATGGATTAATTTTATTCTTCCTGCATGGTTTCACAGTTTCTTCTTCATAGACTGAGGGGGAACTGTTAGATTAATTTCATTTCATTGTGTAGAACACCTTTCACCTGTCTGGTACCTCAGAGGAGTAATATTCAGTTCTCAAAAGCTAAATGACATATCTGCAATGTGGAAAAGGACAGGGAAGAAAGAGTCATGCCAGGTGAAGATTGTTGCCATTTCAGAGTCAAGCACTTTCATCTCCAGATTCATATCTTATTTCTTTTCTTAATCCCAACACATAGAGCAATGCCAAGAATACAGAGGATAATCAATAACTTTTCAAATGAAAGAAAGGTCAATAGTGTCTGATAGAAAAATAGGCACTACATTAGAAAAAGCCCTACAGCTGATATTTCTGGGAATATACTTCAGATATCTTATTCCTGAAGTTGGTACTCTATATGGGCTGAGAAACAGGAAACAGAGAAAGATGTCATTTACTACTATCCGCATCACCTTGCCTGCCAGGAAAAAGTTAGGAACAGTGGGACACTACAAATTCGTCGGTACTTCCTGATGTATGTAAATGGAACCCTAGCTCTGTGCTCTTTTTCTCCTCCTCTTACAAATAGCATAAACTAAATTCCCTTTCAGTCTCATCAAGCATCCTTTAATTTCAGTCGTCCTGCTTCGAGTTAATGGTATAAAAGCAGAGGCCCATACCACTTTTCCTTTAAAATGCTGCTTGTCTGTACACTAAGTAAATGCAAGGAGAGACCATGGCCCAGCTGGGGATACAAGGAGAAAAGGAGGAAATCAACATGAACCTACACATGTAATAGAACTACTAAGCCTTTGTTCTACACTCCCATTAGTTTATATGATAGCAGGCAAAAAGATGGAGGCTCCCATTTAGATATTGACAAATTTAAACTAAATGCAATGCTATTATTCTCAATTGTAAAACCTATTTCCAAAGACACAATGAATGTAGTGCTTTATTTAGATTCTGAGTCATTCCAAAAAGGGATTTGATTTGGATTGCATATATACACAAATGAGTGGTAAACTAAGAGGAAAGTGATAATAGAGTTTGAAAAATAAGGTGTAACCTAATGTAAGGATAGTTCACAAGCAAAGGATAGGACCATACAACAGGGTTTTCTATGGAATTTTAGAAATGATCAATAAAGCAGTTTCTTTTTTAAAAAAAATTGTTTTGGGGCACCTGGGTGGCTCAGTCGGTTGGGCGGTCAACTTCAGCTCAGGTCATGATCTTGCGGTCCGTGAGTTCTAGCCCCGCGTCGGGCTCTGTGCTGACAGCTCAGAGCCTGGAGCCTGCTTCATATTCTGTGTCTCCCTCTCTCTGACCCTCCCCTGTTCATGCTCTGTCTCTCCCTGTCTCAAAAATAAATAAACGTTAAAAAAAAATTTTTTAAAATGAAAAAAATTGTTTTAATGTTTACTTGTTTTTGAGAGAGAGCAGGGGAGGGGCAGAGAGAGAAGGAGACACAGAATCTGAAGCAGGTTCTGGGCTCTGAGCTGTCAGCCCAGAGACTGATGTGGGGCTCGAACCCATCCATGTACATGAGATCATGACCTGAGCTGAAGTCAGACACTTAACTGACACTTAACAGACTACTTAACCCAAGTAGTTTCTTATTTTCCTAGTTGTCCATATGCACAGCTCCATAAAGTGAATGTCTATGGATTACAGAGGGGACTGACATATCATTTTTCCTGGTATTGAAACTTGTAAGACATTTCTAATATGGCTTACAAAGGAGACATAGTACATTTTCATGCTAAATATAATAGTGAGTTTCAAATAACTGTTCCTTGATGAAGGCCAATGTCATAATGCCAAAGCATAGTTCATTTAAAGCAACTCTGAGAGATGCCAAAGAAAATTGGCCCCCAAACACCATTTTAAATATCTAGATAGATCCAAGAATATATTCAGTCATTTACAATGGTTCTTACCACTTACTATGGTATTCCATAAGGGTAGACAAATATCAATGGATTATTAGAGTCCCAAAATAGATCTACATTTATAAAGACCATTCATTTTTAACATTAGCCAAAAAGGAGTGAAAGCTTTTCAACAAATGGATACCCATATGGAAAATTTGAACTTCAACTACTACAATATGCCATTTACAAAAATTAATTTGTTATGGGTCATAGACCTAAATTTAAAAGCTAAAATAATAAAGCTTCTAGAAAATATCTTCACAACCTAGGCATAGAACTGGATTTCTTTTTATGTCACTAAAGTAATTACTGACAGAGAGGGCCTTACCATTGCTACTTTGGTAATTGTTTTCTATCTTACAGCCTCTTTGTTCCTCCTTTCCTCTCCTACTATCTTCCTTTGTGATTCATTGGTTTTTTACCGACATACTTTGATTCTATTCTCATTCTTTTTTTGAACCTTCTATAGGTATTTTCTTTGTGTTTACCTTGGAGCTACATAAAACACCTTATAGTTATAATAATCTATTTTAAGTTGATCACTTCAATTGCATACAAAAACTCTATACTATTACGCTCCCCCTGCACACTTTAAGTTACTGATATCACAAGTTATATCTTTTTAGATTGTGTACCCATTATTCTAATAGATACGGTTTTTGAAAGACTTTATTTTTCTAGAGAAGTTTTGGCATCACAGCAACATTGAGGAAAAGATACAGAGAGCTCTCATATCCTCCCCTGTCCCACACATGCGATGCCTCTTTCATTGTCCACATCCACCACAACAGTGGTATATTTCTTACCACAACCAGTGAACTGACATTGACTCATCATAATCACCCAAAGTCCATAGTTTACATTAGTATCCACACCAAGTATTGTGCATTCTGTGGGTTTGGATAAATGTATAATGACACATACCCATCATTTTAGTATCATACAGATATTTTCATGGCCTTAAAAATTTTCTGTGCTCTCCCTATTCATGCCTTAATCTCCTTCCCACTGCCCAATCCCTGGAAACCACTGATCTTTTCACTGTCTCCATAGTTTTTCCTTTTCCAGAAGGTCATAGATTTGGACCCATATAAGATGCAGCCTTTCTGAATGGCTTCATTCACTTAGTGATATGCCTTTAGGCTTCCTCTATGTCTTTTCATGGCTTGATAGATCATTCTTTTTAAAGCTCAGTAATATCCCACTGTCTGGATGTGCCTACCATTTATCCCTTTGCCTACCAAGGAAATCTTCGTTGCTTCCAAGTGTTGACAAGTATGATTAAAGCTGCTGTAAGCATCCTTGTGCAGATTTTTATGTGCACATGTTTTCAACGTCTTTAGGTAAATACCAAAGAGCATGATTGCTGGACTGTATGGTAAGAGTCAGTTTAGCTTTATAAGAAACAACCAAACTGTCTTCCAAAGTGGCTGCACTGTCCTGCAGTCCATCAATAATGAAGGGGAGGTCCTGTTGCTCCACACCCTCATCAGCATTTGGTGTTGTCCGTGCTCTAGATTTTGGCCATCCAAAGACTTGTATAGTAATAACTCATTGTTGTTTTAATTCGCATCTCCTTGAGATTCTAGGGGTCCCTTAAACGTGCATATGTCTTCTCTATACTTAATGCATGCAAATTCCAGATTAGGGTGATTTGCTGATATCTTTTTTTCAGGAGCTTTTAATCTCTTGTTCCCTCTGGTGTCTGTTTGCAATACTGCAGGTTCTCTAGAGTTGCTGCAGGCCACCGAGCTCTCTTTAGTTTTCAGAAGCTCCTAGGCTTTGAGAGCATGCTGAGGTTTTTTTTAGTGGTTTGAGTTGAGTGAGACAGAAACCAGTCCATTGGACACCTCCCCCTTCCCCCCCCCCCCCGCCCAAAAATAGTCTGACCATTGGTTGTGTGGTCTTTTCTTTCCCTCCCCAGGGAGAAGTTGGGATCTGGGAGTTTTCTACTGAAGTATGGTGTTGTGCTGGGGTTAGAGACTAAGGAGGGTGAAAATCACACATTTCCCTACTGACTTTGATGAGACTAGCGCCTTGCTCACCTTAAGGGGAAAGGGCCTCTAAACTGGTTTCTGTCTTTCTCCCAAACGGACTTGTCCACATATCATTGTTAAGTCAGTGTCTCTGTGAGAGGAAGGATGTCTTTCTACAGTCAGAAGTACTGAGTGTTCTCTGGGCATCCAACACTGTAGCCACTTGGAAAAGTGTGGCCTGGTTTTTTTGGCTGTCATTATCACCATGAAAAATTAGTAGATCCAACTTCATCACTGAATACTTATGCTATCCAGATCCTTAGTTACATCTCTGAATGAGATTAGAGAAGCTGGAAAAGTTAAAAGTATTGATTAACCATTAGGGATTCATCTTAGAGCAAAAGGACAGGCTTTAGATATGAGAGTAAGTACATTTCTCTTGGGAAATCAACCCATTTTTATACCCACTTAGATATAATTATGCCCTGATGAGGCCAAAGCTTTCCATTATATTTCTTTTATTTTCTTTTTAAAATCATCTTAGTAGGTTCCGTTCTTGCTTCTTGCAAGAAAATAATGGGTCTATATAGGATAATTTTAAAGGGATACTATGTACTCTAAACTGTAATCTTTAAAAAGTAAGAAGTCTTGTTAATAATTGCCTGCTTTTCTCTCTTCAGTCCCTAGACCTATTAACAATTCAATCAGTAAATGACTTTGTGACAATCACAAATCAAGGAAATAATATTTCCACTGAGACCTTGAAGGACACTGCAGATTGGCAAATGAAATATATAGGTCAGATTAATATTTGTTTGTTTTCCAGATAATTTTTTTATTTAACACATTTGCATTAGTAACATGCAAGTTTTTTAGCAAGATTCGCAACACATCAGGAAAAATTTAGAAGACCAGAAATAATTTTAATGTCTTTAGTTATTTAGGAAAAACATTTCCTCACACCTAAAAGTTAAGTTCAGAAAAATGTCTTTTAAAATTGCTAAAAAAAATGGAATTTATATTTAAAATTTTTTTATGTTTATTTGTTTTTGAGAGAGAGAGACAGAGTGCAAGCTGGAGAGAGACAGACAGAACCTGAAGCAGGCTCCAGGCTTTGAGCTGTCACACAGGGCCCCAGGCAGGACTCGAATCCACGAACCGCGAGATCATGACCTGAGCTGAAGTCGAACGCTTAACCGACTGAGCACCCAGGAGACGCTTTTTTTTGTTTTTTGTTTTTTCAATTTTTGTTTTAGGTTTCTAAAAAATAAATGGAATTTAAACATTACTTATCTGGAATTTATCTATTATTTAACAAATATTTCTTGAATACTGTGTAAAAATAGTTGTGAAACCAATTTGATGAATAATTCTATGATTCATACACAAATAAGTATAATAAACTGCATTATGGAATTAGTACTATGGGAAAGATACAATATATTACAGAAATTCAGAGGACAGAGTAACCACTGCAGTGGAGTGAAAAGCTGTTAGCTCCTGAGGGAAAGAATCATGCTTATGTTATATTGTATTTCTGGTGCATATCACAGGGTCTAGGAATAGTTGAATGAATGAATTCAAATGTACTTCTTTAATAAGGTGATTCAATTTAAGCTGTATTATGATTTACAGAGAAAAGAATAGGAGGTACTTCAGACAGAGTACGTAGTACACTTTGAGCCATATTAAAAAAAACAAACAAACAACTATAGGACATATCCAAAAACCAAGTAATTCAGTTTCAGTAAAAATTATATGTGATGAGGCTAGCAAGGTAGATAAGACTCACTTCGTAGAGGTGTTTTACCTATTACTCACCAGATAATTGGAAGCAGGGAGGTTTCTGAGCAGGAGAGTTAACAGGACTAAAGATCCTTTGGAAAAATTAATTTGACAGAAATACGTAGGAGAGACTGGAGTCAGTTGGACCGCCACGCTATTTGTGGCAAGACTAAAGGGCCTAAAGTAGGGGCAATGAGAAGAGGGATGAGGATATGTATGAAAATATATAATGGGGGTAGGATTGTTAAGACTTACCAACCAACAGGATATGGATAATGAGATAAAAGAGGAGAGAAAAATTAAGATAACTTTATTTTCAAAACCCGATTAAGGTAAAGCATTTTGCCATTACCAGAAATACTGAAGTTGGAAAAGGAGGCCAGTCTGAAGGCAAAAGGAAAGATCACACTTACATCAATGGGACATTAAAGTGGAGAAGTCCACAAGGTAGTTGGCAAAACAGAATGTAGGAAGGTGTTAGGGATTCAGACTGGGAAATTATTTGTCAAGAAGTAATAGTCAAATCTTTAGAAGTTAATGAAATACTAAAGGAAGAGAGGAGATTGGGAGGAAAGGGAAGAAATAAATGTTTGAAAGCATGTTTTTGTTTACGGCAGAGAAAGGAGAAAATGGAGCCATCTCTGTGTAGAGATATATTGATTTGGGCTCCGGCACTTGAGGGCTGACATATAATTACAAACCTAAGAGCATTTTTTTCCTTCAAGTGTATTTGTATTTGAGGTTCATGAAGAGAATGAATGCTTAATATAGATAACACTGCATAAAGTCATGTAACTGACTTTTTGTTAGATGTTAATTTTCTATTTTATTTTATTGTGTTAAGAACATTTAACATGAGATCTACCCTCAACAAATGTTTGACTAAAGGTACAATATTGTACGGCAGATTTCTAGAGCCTATTCTTGCTTGACTGAAACCTTATGCCTTTTAATAAGTGATTTCCATTTCTCCCTCCCCCCAGAACCTGAGAAATTCCATCCAAGCCCTTTGATTATATGAATTTGACTATTTTAGATAGATCATATATGTGGAATCATACAGCATGTGCCTTTCTGTGACTGGTGTATTTCATTTAGCCTAATGTCCTTAAGGTTCATCTATGTTATTACATGTTGCACTATTTCTATTTATTTTATAAGGCTGAATAACATTCCATTGCATGTATATACCACATTTTCTTTATCCATGCATCTATCAATGGACATTTAGGTTTTACAGAAATAGAAAAAAAATTCTAAAATTCATGTGGAACCACAAAAGACCAAACATAGTCAAATCAGTCTAGAGCAAGAAGAACAAAGCTAAAGGTATCACACTTCCTGGTTTCAAAATATATTACAAAGCTATAGTAATCAAAACAGTGAGGTACTGGCACAAAGACAGACATATATCCAATGGAACAGAACAGGGCATACAAAAAATCCACTTTTATAGTCAGTTGAACTTCTGCAAGCATCCCAAGAAATACTCAATGTGGAAAAGATAGTCTCTTTAAGAAATGATTTGGAAAAACTGGATATCAATATTCAAAAGAATGATATTGGACACTTACCTTATACCATACATGCAAGTCAAGTCAAAATGGATTAAAGACTTAAATGTAAAATCTGAAACTGTAAAACTCCTAGAAGAAAACATAGGGGGAAGTTTCATGACATTGGTCTTGGCACTGATTTCATGGATATGATACCAAAACCATAGGCAACAAAAACAATAATAGAAAAGTGGGGCTACAAACTAAAAAAGCTTCTATACAGCAAAGGAAACAATCAACAGACTGGAAAAGAAACCTATGGAAGTGGAGAAAATATTTGCAAACCATATATCTGATAGGAGTTAATACTAAAAAAAAATATAAGAAACCCTTACAACTCAATAGTAAAAAACACACAAACAAAATAATAAGCCGCTTAAAAATGGGTTAAAAACTTGAATAGACATTTCTCCAAAGAAGACATACAAATGACTAAAGTCACTAATCATCAGGAAAATGGAAACCAGAATTACAATGACATCACCTGAAATCTATTGTCAAAAACTCACTTCTGTTCTTTGGAGCTAAACTATAATTCAAAGACAGAGTTTGAGATAAAGAGGAACAATTGCTGGGGCACCTGGGGCACCTAGTTCAGTCAGTTAAGCATCAGACTTCGGTTCAGGTCATGATCTCACAGTTCATGGGTTCTAGCCCCGTGTCAGGTTCTGTGCTGGAGCCTGCTTTGGATTCTGTGTCTCCCACTCTTTTTTTTTTTTTTTAATTTTTTTTTAACGTTTTATTTATTTTTGAGACAGAGAGAGACAGAGCATGAATGGGGGAGGGGCAGAGAGAGAGGGAGACACAGAATCGGAAGCAGGCTCCAGGCTCTGAGCCATCAGCCCAGAGCCCGAGGCGGGGCTTGAACTCACAGACCGCGAGATCGTGACCTGAGCTGAAGTCGGACGCTCAACCGACTGAGCCACCCAGGCGCCCCAGTCTCCCACTCTTTTTGCCCCTCCCTCACTCATGCTCTGTCTCTCTCTCTCTCAAAAGTAAACATTAAAAAAAAACAAGAAACAATAGCTTTATTGCTTTGCCATTCAAAGGAGGCTGAAACAGGCTACGGCCTTCAAAAAACTGCAAGCCTATCAGGAGGAAGGGGCGGGGGTGGGATTATAGGGAAAAATCAGAATCTAGATGGTTTTGACAGGAATTGTGTGCTTGATGCCAGCCTCCTTAGACATGGCTTTAGAGTGGTATGGGCTTCCTGAAACAAAAGGCTAAGAAGAAGTGGGGGAAGGGTTTGCAGAAGAGAGGAAAAAGGTTACTTTAAAATTGAGCTTCCTTAAAGCATTAGTGCAGCCATTTTGATTTTTGTTCAACTTTATGTTTTTAAGTGGTTTCACTATCAAGATAGCTTTTATTTAAAAAAAAAAATGGAAGACAAGTTTTGGAGAGAATGTGGAAAATTGTAACCTTTGCACATGTATAGGTGGGAATGCAAAATGGTGCAGCTGCTATAGAAAACAGAATGGAAGAGTGCCTGGGTGGCTCAGTCGGTTAAGCATTCGACTCTTGATTTAGGCTCAGGTCATGATCTCATGGTTCATGGGTTCAAACCCCACATTGGGCTCCGTGCTTGGGATTCTCTCTTTCTCTTCCTCTCTCTCCTGCCCCTCACCCACTCTCATGTGCATGCTCGCTCTCTCTCAAAATAAATAAACTTAAAAAAAAAAAAAAGAAACCAGTTTGGAGATTACGCAAAAAAAAAAAAAAAAAAAGGCCTACCATATGATCCAGCAATCCTATTTCTGGGTATTTATCCTAAAGAACCGAAATCAGGATTTTGAAAAATTGGCAATTCTGTGTTCATTGCAGCACTGTTCACGTGACTATTTTTTAAAGGATGTTTTCATTATTCCATATTTGCCTACCTCAGAATTTATTTTTCACTGTTGTGGAATTGACTTTTCTGTCACGTATATCTCCCAAGTTTATTATTGAACAATAATCAACCCTTCTTTCAGCTGGTACTTCTTAAGAAATCTCAGACAAAAGTTAAAGTGAGGTAAATGCCTTCACCCATTAGGGTTTCTATCAAAACTACCAGATACTGGGTAGCTTATAAACAAGAAACATTTATTTCCCACAGTTCTGAAGGTTAGAAGTCCAAGATCAAGGTGCCCATATGATCTAGTTCTGATAAGGGTTCTCTTCCAGTTACAGACAGCTGTGTCCTCCTCGAGTGGCAGAAAGGGCCTCTGAGGAAGAGCTCTCTGAGGTCTCTCTTACAAGGGCACTAATCCCATTCATGAAGGTTCTGCCCTCATGTCCGAATCACCTACTACAGTCCTTCCCTCCTGATACCATCATTTTGAGGGTTGAGACTTCAAGATCATAATTTGGGGGGAATGCCAACAGTCTAAAGCAGTTAAGCTTTAGTCTTTATAAATGTGGCTGCATGGTAGGAACTTAAGGTTTCTCCCTGGGTAAAAACCCAAAGAAAAAGCTACAGGGTGCTGAAAGAATGGGCTGAGTTCTAGCCCATTCCATAAAGCCCTGATCTAGCCCATTCCATAAAGCAGGTGAATGTTTTTATCCTAATCAAGACCAGAGGTTCCCAAACTTTCCTGCTTCATGTGTTAAAATCCCAATGCCCAGGTCTGATTGCATGCTAATTAAATGAGAAAATCTGGGGATAGGAACCAGATATCAACATCTTTTTAAAGTATACTATGTCATCCCAAGGTGCAGAAAAATTGGGGAACCACTGTCCTAAAATAAGAGTTAAAGAAATACTGATATCTCAGTAACTTCTATGACCAAATTGCAAATGTTCATTGTTTCTCCTTAAGCTCTTTTGTTTTCTTTACCTGGGCTGAGAAGTAAACAGTTTTCACACTATTGAATTCCTTCCTGGGCCTGAGGGTCAGGACTAGACTCATAGCAGTGAGGTTGCTTCAGGGTCTCAGAGTGGAAAACCCCACACCCTGAGCTCTGCTTTTACTTCCCCTTTCCCCACTCACAGAGCCTTTAATTACTTACTTGAACTGCTTGTCCTAAATGAGAATTTTTTTTTTACATGATTTTTTTCCCTATTGTAATTGTCTCACTTGGTTCTATTTCTTGTGATCCTTGCAAAAGTGACTGGGGTCCAGGATCATGTTTGCTGAGTCACTTCTCCCATTTGGTTTCATTCAATTAGGAAAAGGTCACCAACAGCAATTGCTTCTAGCCCCTGCAATTTACTCACAGTTTCTACCTTATCAGTGCTTCATTTACATGGAGTTATTTTGTGTACTAACCTCTGGCACAGGTCATTAAGTCTTTGTGCACAACTTAAGCGCCTAAATAGACAAAACTACTGTTACAGGCTCGTTTCCTCAGGGCAGCCCTGTAGTGAGGAATCGCCTCAAGGGGTTTGTTGTGAAAAAAGTTCTTGCCCATTAGTGGTTAGTCACTGCACTATTTTCATTAGATTGCAAAGCATCTTGTATTTCTTTGTTTACATATATGTGTATATTAATATGCGCGCACATATTATATATGTATAGGTGTATTTATATAGATACGTATATGTATATTTCTAAATATGATAAAGCACTTTATTAAACTGAATTTCTGTGACAGTTTCTTGTCTCAGAAAGAGTGTTAGAATTAATTTTTCACTTAAAATTCATATACCTGTTTGTTTAAGTTTTGGGGTTTTTTTGTTTTTTTGTTTTTGTTTTTGTTTTTTAGTGTAGTTGACCCATGATGTTACATTAGTTTTGGGTATACAACATAGTGATTCAACTTTTCCATACTTTATACTGTGCTCCCCACAAGTGTAGCTACCATCTGTCACAACAAAACACTGTTTCAATACCATTGACTATATTCCCTATGCTGTACCTTCTATTTCCATGAATTATTCATCCATAACTGGAAGCCTGTACCTTGTTTTCCCCTTCACCCATTTTGCTTGTCCCCACCCCACTCCATGTGGCAACCATCAGTTTTTCTCTGTATTTATAGGTCTGATTCTACTTTTCGGGTTTTTTTCTTTTTTTTTTTAGATAGCACATATGCATGAAATCATATGGTATTCGTCTTTCTCAGTCTGACTTATTTTACTTAGCATAATACCCTCTAGGTCCATCCATGGTGTCACATACCTGTTGATTATTTACAGGAAGGATTTTAATGACAGATAAAATACCGGGGGACAAACAATCAATAGGGTTCAGAATAGGCAGAGGAAGGCAGGGAGTAATGTTCAAAAACACTGACTTGGAAAAGCCTCTGTATTTGAAACCAAAACTTTCCTCTGCATTTTATGGTAGTCAAATTAAAAGGGAAGCAACACTGAGTTACAACAATCTCATTAGATAACAAAAGAAAGCATGATAACTTACTAACAGGACTAATATTTTTGCAGATTCTGATGTCTAAGAGAGATGTCATATAAGGAAAGTACCTTTAATCATAATTTTGCCAAAGATGTGGAGGACATTCAAATGGCCATGTTCATATAGCCAATCCTTACATCAACCCTTAATGAAAGTCAAGAAAAAAAAGGTTAAGGCACGGTTGTGCCAAGGCGGTTGCAAGCTCAGTAAAGCAACCCATCCCAGGTGCATAGCTGTCTAGCACTACAAAGAAACCAGATTTAGAGCATTCACGTACATAAATGAACATTGCATATAGTACAGTGGCCATATTTATCCACTAAGATAAGGGGATGGGTATAAAATGTGATAATAGAAATTCCAGATGGGTTAAGATGCACTTCTTTGTAGTAGGAATTAGGAGATAATGCAAACAGCAACTAAACAGGGAGGGGAACTATTCAGTTTTCAGAAAAAGAAAAGCACTCAGGTAAATGTGTTTGGGTATGGATTTATGTGTCAATGGCACAACCAAGTCTTCTCCCTGGGAAGACTTAATATGATTTGTTTATTTCTTAGAGTCTATGGCCAAGGGAAATCATAATACTTATCACCCAAACTGGGACTTTGGGGAATGCAAGGGGGCTTCGATTAATTATGATGCCAAGAAAATAGACATAAATTAGGATTGTCTTAGGCATATTGGACTCAAACTGTGATTGCAGAAAAATTGGTTTGCTTTCAATTAATTAGCTATTTAAATAAAACTTTTGATGTCTATTGCTTCTCTCTGAGGTGTTTAATTTACAGATGATTTAATTAGAGCTCTGTTGCAAAACTTTGGGCAGAAAAGAGTATTCACACTTTCAGCTCTCCATGCCCAGGATACTCTTTCCTGGATTATTTTCATTCTTCAGTTCACAGAGAGATCATCACCTTCTTACATAAATCTCTTCTGATCCCTCATTCCAAAGTAGCCCCACAACTGGAGCTCCAAAGCAAATACAGAGAAGAATGCTCTTTTCAGTGGTGTGCGAACCCATAAATGTAGAAGAAATGGAATAGTTAGAAAAAACATCATTCTGAAATCTTCATAGCAATAACCGATTCAGGCAATAATAATGTTTATTGTCACGGGCCTTGTTTGGTTATAATTTTTTGGATATGATTAGGACTTTTTTTGTATTCCTTTTTTTTGTAGTAGTTAAATGTAAAACCAGGGGGGGAAATGTGTTTAGAAGTAGCATCTGCCAATCAGACAGGAAAGATTTGGAGTCATAATCCAAGAATAGGATTGACAAGAGGAGTCTAATGACTTCCCAACAAATTGAGAAAAACAAATTCAACTTTTCCAAGCAAGAAAGTCTCCATTAATTTATTTTTCTATGTTGAGGTGGGAACTACAGTTAAGCTAACCACTGTCTTTCTATGCTGTTTTGGCAATTTCCTATGTTAACAGTGTATCTTAGTAATACGTTTCCTTCTTTAACTCTTTGATAAATTCTCTAGTAAAATATGAAGTGAGGCCATCAGAGTTGGAAAGATCACAGAGTTTATGGATTCACAAATTGTGAACTGGTGATACTATCTTGTCATACTCTTCTTCCAAAGGATTTATATCCCATTAAATTGCCTCATAATGTCCTAGGCAGCTTTAAAATTTTAAATTGATATTAAAGATCATATATACATACATGTGTTATGTGTATGTATAGTTGTGTGTGTGTGTGTGTGTGTGTGTGTGTGTGTGTGTGTCTATGTTCTGCTGTTTATCTTCTGGATCATTTACTTCAGTGGTTTCTAACACAGGTACCACTGTACCCTAATGGACTATGGAAATAATGTAGGCTTTCCAAAATAAATCTGTGTTTGGCTCATTGCCTAAACACCAAATTAATACCTTTTTTTATACACAGTTTTTCAGTGGTATAGAGATGCTATTAGGATAGCTAAAATCCATTTTTGAAAGTGTTACATAATTCATGGCACCAATTTGCTATGTACTTTTATTGTTTTTTTTAAAGTATATTTATTTATATATTAAATTTTTTTCTTAATTTTATTTTTTATGTTTTAAAATTTACATCCAAATTAGTTAGCATATAGTGAAACAATGATTTCAGGAGTAGATTCCTTAATCCGCTTACCCATTTAGCCCATCCCCCCTCCCACAACCCCTCTAGTAACCCTCAGTTTGTTCTCCATATTTATGAGTCTCTTCTGTTTTGTCCCCCTCCCTGTTTTTATATTATTTTTGTTTCCCTTCCCTTATGTTCATCTGTTTTGTCTCTTAAAGTCCTCATATGAGTGAAGTCATATGATTTTTGTTTTTCTCTAATTTCACTTAGCATAATACCCTCCAGTTCCACCCACGTCGTTGCAAATGGCAAGATTTCATTCTTTTTGATTGCCGAGTAATACTCCCTTCTATATAGATACCACATTTTCTTTATCCATTCATCCATCGATGGACATTTGGGATCTTTCCATACTTTGGCTATTGTTGATAGTGCTGCTATAAACACGGGGGTGCATGTGTCCCTTCGAAACAGCACACCTGTATCCAGTGGATAAATGCCCAGTAGTGCAATTGCTGGGTCGTAGGGTAGTCCTATTTTTGGTTTTTTGAGGAATCTCCATACTGTTTTCCAGAGTGGATGCACCAGCTTGCATTCCCATTTGCTATGTACTTTTAAATAAATATTTAATTTCCACTATGACTCTGTTGAAGAATCTATGAATCTAAGAAAATTTGAAATTTGAAAAGAAGTCCTCAACAATTTTGCCTCTGAGGAGGGAGAAAATGGAGTGATTTTGGAGAGGGGGACTATTATTTTTTAATATGGAGGCAATATGGTAAACTGTTGATATTTGTTACAATGTTTATTGTATAGCATTCTGAATGATTAAACATGTTTAAAATGCTTTAATAATTTTTAAAAATACACCCTTAACTTGAAAATATAGGCACATTTATCTAACTTAGCCTTTTATCCCAGAAGTTCTCAAAGTGTGGTTCAGGGATCCCTGAGAAACTTTAATGGGGACTAAGAAGTCAAAGCTATTTTCATAGTAATACTAAGACATTATTTGCCTTTCAATCTCTTCTCTCAGAAGTTTCCAGAAACTGTATGGCATGTGATATTTCAGCAGATGGAATGCAAAGGCAGGAATAAGGTTCTAGTTATTTTCTATAAAACCAGTAATTAGAGAGATTTGTAAAAATATAAAACAATGTTACTATTTTTCACTATTTTTTGTTTTAGAAGACATAGTTATTTTTGTACATATATTGTTTCATTAACTTATAGTAAGTTTATCATTATTTTAAATGAATAAGTATTTTCTCAGTTTTAATTTCTTTAAAGAAAATTTTTTTTCAATGTTTATTTTTGAGAGAGAGAGAGAAAGAGAGAGAGAGAACATGAGCAGGGAAGGGCAGAAAGAGAGAGGGAAACACAGAATCTGAAACAGGACCCATGCTCTGAGCTGTCAGTACAGAGCCTGATGTGGGGCTTGAACTTGCCAACTGCGATATCATGACCTGAGCCAAAGTCGGATGCTTAACCAACTGAGCCACCCAGGCACCCCTAATTTCTAATATAGTAAATATAGGTCTATATAACACTGGTAAGCAAAACTCTTGCAGATTCTTGTGCTTTTTAAAAGTGTGAAGAAGCCTTGAGACCAAAAAGTTCTAGCACCACTGTCTTAGTTTATACAAATATACTTTCTACCACACTTTCAGAAGGAGGCCAACTCTAGTACTTATTTAGGGGTGCCTGGGTGGCTCAGTCAGTTAAGCATCCGACTCTTGATTTCAGCTCAGGTCATGATCTCCTGGTTTGTGAGTTCAAGCCCCACGTCAGGCTCTTGGCTGCGAGTGCAGATCCTGCTGGGGGCTCTCTCTCTCCCCCTCTCTGCCCCTCCCCCACTCGTGTGTGTGCTCTCTCTCTCTGAAAATGAATAAACTTTAAGAAATTAAAAAACAATAAAGTTTATTTATCTTGAGAGAGAGAAAGAGAGCGTGCAAACCAGGGAGGGGAAGGGAGGGAGAGAGAGAATCCCAAGCAGGCTCTGCACTGAGAGCAGAGCCTCACACAGGTCTGGAATCCCATGAACTGTGAGATCATGACCCGAGCCAAGATCAAGAGATGCTTCACCAACATTTATGTCTCACTTATTTGGTAATTTCAACTCCAAGAACTTAACTTTCAATGTTTCAAAAATAAAGAACTCTACAGTGTTCTTAGTTTTTTGTATCTCAGAGTCCTGTATAACAATGTACATGGTAACATGAGAAAGCAAAAACTTAACAAGCATGTTCTCCCTCTTTTTGTTTCCAAAGAAGTAAATCAGTAAGTGATTAAAATTGTATTCTTTGCTAACAATTTCATCATTCCTTTCATTCCACCAAATATACCTTATCTATAACGAGACAGTATTATATGGCTAGTGATCTTCTTCATCCCAACTTTATAGAGCTAATAATACTAGATTTCATAGTCTTACAACCTATTACTGACTGGATGCCCTCTTGACATCAATCTCCATTTACTCTCATGTTTATTAATGTCACGTATAACTCCAGTTCAACCTAATGGCTAAGAATAGACTGGATCAAATGGGTTAGGTTTGATATTTGTATGTGTGAGATGATACTCAATAGTCAAAATCACTGCTCCGTTCAGCGAGAGAATAAACGTGCTGCTTCCCCGGAAGAGGCAAGGGGAATGAATTCCACTTTTTAGAATGCTCCATTGTTAGTTTGCTGAATAAGGAAATGAGGCATCTTTGCTTAATAGTCCTTTCTCCCTGTGTTATATCTTAGTACCACTCATTCCAGAACATTAACAGGAAACACAAGAAGATGTGCAGATCCAATATGTTTTAGTTCTGAGTAAGAATGGTGGTGAAGATACCTGATACCCAGGTGGTGGTTACTCATATGGGAATGGAGTTTTTTTAAAAAGCATGCTCAGGAAAGGAAAATACAGTAAGGAAAAGTTTTAAAACCACCTCATTAGAAACTGCATACACTGGAGAAGGTAGAGGGATTCACAGGTTTTTTTTTTTTTAAATAAACACAATATGTAAATATTAGACATCTAGATAATTGCTTTAAAATTAGACATCCCACTGTAAATATGATAGGCTTCCACTCTCTTCCAATTTTATGAAGAGGGTTTGGAAAAATATGAGAGTACCATGATTGACATTCACCAGTTTTCTTAGAGGAAAAATCCAAAGAATAATAAAATGAATAATCCATTTGGAAAAGTCTGGAAATTCTTTACAGGCTGAGAGATGGTCCCCGATTTCAGATGTCAGTCTGTAAGATCAATTATTTCCCATGTAATCTGATCACTCGCTCTTTTCTGAGTCACTGATATACAATAAGTAAAACAACTTTAAAGGGTTTTATTTTTCAGACTGTATATTACTGATCACAAGACTCTAAATGACTTTTTTGGAGTATTGAGAGTTGTTTTGCTTTTACTCCAATACAACTGCATGGTGCACTGGCATTTGGAATAATTAAGTTTAGGTTCTTGCTACTGTCCTGCAAATCTTGGGCTTCTCAGACTAAAATATGCCAAATCATGAAACCATGGTGACCCAAGAGCTTCAATCAGAATTTTATGCTTTGACATATTTATTTTGACAGTTTTCAGATTTACAATTTGATGTCCTAATCATTGTAAATACCTACGTGTTTAATAGTTCTTCATCTCTGATGGAGGCAAAGACCCTGAACTGAGCCCAAGGGGCTTTCCCCCGACCATGACAGATGGTTCTACTGCTGTGCATAGGAAAGAGGTACAATGAATTATTGTGGCCAAAGAAAGGTGTTGAGGGGCGCCTGGGTGGCTCAGTCAGTTAGGGCATCTGGTTTTGGCTCAGGTCATGATCCCATAATTTTGTGAGTTTGAGCCCCACATGGGACTCTGTTCTGACAGCATGGAGCCTGCTTGGGATGCTCTCTCTCCCTCTCTCTCTGCCCCTCCCCCACTCACATTGTCCCTGTCTCTCTCAAAATAAATGAATAAACTTAAAAATTTTTTTAAAAAAAGGAAGGTGTTGAAATCTTAAGTCTAATGTGATCTGACCAATTTCCATGTTTTGCAAGGCCATTTTTAGCTGTTATTGCTGTTTTGCTACTCCTTCTTGTTCATAATATAAGTGAGTATTATGTAACTGTTCATGAATTAATAGTGCATCCAAATACTAGGAGTATTTCAGACTCCTTTTGTGTTTATAATTCAAATAAGAAAATCATGCTGTCTTACAGGCAGAAGTAAGTTTAGAAATTATCTAAATGCTCATTTTATAGATAAGTAAACTGAGGCCTAAGTAAATGAATAAAAATAGAACTTAAATTCTTGTTCCTGAACTTTTTACTGATGGTCTTTCCCACAATACCCACTGACATCCCCCCCATTGTTAAATGGAGTTATTTATCAGCCTCAAGTTTCCCATTATTATTAAGTTAGGAATTAAAGTGTAATTTAATCATTAAAACCTGTACAATTTTAGCAAAACATTTTAATAGTATTTCAGTCGCACTACTTAAAAATAGAATCCATTAAAAAAATAGATTCCATAACAGGGTGCCTGGGTGGCTCAGTCGGTTTGCCATCTGACTTCAGCTCAGGTCATGATCTCACGGTTCGTGGGTTCAAGTCCCATGTAAGGCTCTGTGCTGACAGCTCAGAGCCTGGAGCCTGCTTCAGATTCTGTGTCTCCCTCTCTCTCTTCCCCTCCCCTGCCCCCCATCAGGCTCTATGCTGACAGCTCGGAGCCTGGAGCCTGCTCCGGATTCCGTGTCTCCCTGTCTCTCTGCTCCTCCCCCACTCATACTGTCTCTCTCTGTCTCTCAAAAATAAAATAAAGCATTAAAAAAAAAATTAAAGAAAATAGAGCGCATTAAAAAACCAGAATCCATTATTTTGAAGACAGTAAAGCACAGCCACTATAATGATCCCTTCTACACACCCATGACTATACCAGCACTTCCTTACAAAAAATAAATTTATGTACGTATGTATGCATGTATTGATCTTTCAGGAATGTCATCCTTGCATAAAGATGGAATCCTGAAATTTAATGTCCTTTGAAGTATCAGGAGTGATGCTCATTAACATAAATTCTATACTTAGAAAGTTAAATATTCAAGTTATGTGATGAAACAGCTAGAAAACCTGGAAAGGAGGTTTGATGTCTTCTTCCAAGGGCAGGATGGAAAGGGAGGTGTGGCGTTCAGAGCCATGTTCCTCGTTTCTGTATTGGAAGATCTTGAAGCCACAAGTTGATGTTATTTTAATAGTGTATATCATTGCCATCCTTTAGCATACTTCAGTTGGTGTTTCCTCCCGTCTGGATTTGTTAACATGTTCACACAGCCTACCATCTGAGAAGGAATTTTCCCTGGCGGCCATGACCTAATTTCAAGGTTCTGGCAGACAAATGCAGGCAACTGACAGCCCAGGTTTTCCTATTTAGCATATTAATCACCTACATTGTTAGCATGCAGCCATGATAAGAGGCAGCCTGTGAAGGAATTGCCAGCCTTTCTCAAATCAGGCTGGTTGCACCCCTGTAGACCTCAGATTTTCTGTGCGTAGTTTGTTTTTTGCAGGTATCTCTGAGCTTCTGAAGTTTCTGACCGGCATTTGACTTGAACACATGCTATGTATGACAGAAAATGATTGGATTCTAGAAGATGCCAGAGTTCACTAGCATATTGCCCAAGCAGGACTCAATAGATGACTTTTTTTCTCCCCCTTTAATTACCTTTCACACTTGTTCCTGTAATCCAAGGAAGGGCATCTCTTCTAAGAGCAGAAATAAATGCCTAGCCAGAGCCAAATGAGCCACTGCACTATTCTATTTTCTGATCATGTGCATTCTTAGTGACAGAATATTTTTTTAATTTTTTAAACATCTTTTATTTTTGAGAGAGAGACAGACAGAGCACGAGCTGGGAAAGGTCAGAGAGAGAGGGAGAAACAGAATCCGAAGCAAGCTCCAGGCTCCGAGCTGTCAGCACAGAGCCTGATGTGGGGCTCGAACCCACGGTCCGTGAGATCATGACCTGAGCTGAAGTCGGACATTTAACCAACTGAGCCACCCAGGCGCCCCCAGAATAAGAGAAATCTTATTGAATTAGTATTCTTAAGCTTATTACTGATGTTGGGAAAGAAATGTCAGTGTTTGAAAATGTTACAGAATCTATTGTATGGGAAAATCTTTGGGCTTGCTTGGAATATTTTCTTATTTTTATTTCTTGGTAAACATTGTTACATGTTTACTTTTTGCATTTATAGGCAGGAAATGAAATAGACTGTTTTTTCCAAAAGGAAAAAAAAAAACGTTCTTAGGCTCATTTGATTGACTTTTAACTTGTTTGTTTGTTTTGATGGCATGATTTTGGGCCCCAATATTCTTTTTTCTTTCAAGTAGCCCGTAGGCTACTAGTGCTATCCAAAAGAAAGTTTAATAATAAACACATTGGTATTTTTAATGATCAGGTTGAAGATTTCGTGTCTCTTTGAGAACTTAGCTAAAGGTCAGTGATAAAACTGATGGAAAAGCCAAGGACAGTTCTGAGAAATCATGTCCTTTTTTTCCTTTGCATGTTTTGGGTACATTTTTAGCTGTGCCTATTTTCCCTAGAGGCATTTACAGAGGGAAATAAGAAGTCACTGAACAGAGCTATTTTGCAGACAGAGGCAGCTGACTTGGGAAGAAGGCACAAGAGTGGTCAGCTAGTAGTCAAAACGCTAAAAATTGTCTGAAGGTAAGAATAAGGTACAAGATTGCATACATGCAAGAGTAGATTTCTTAAAAACCACCAGCTAGTTTGTGATGTTTCATGCTCTTATCCCCTAAGATAGCCATATTTTACCATTTTATACATAAATAAAAATGACTTCTGGGCTTATTTGATTACAGACTGAATTACTCTGTCACAGGATGACAAGGAATGACAAATAGGTTCCCCATAATGAAAAGCCTAGCAGACCCCATGTTCGCAGGGAAGATGGTAAGAGAAAACCAGGCAGACTTTCCTTCCATTCATACTCTTTCACACGTGAGCTACAGTACTGTCAAAGTCCATCATGTCAATAGGTCACTTGGAAGGTCTTACATTTGGCAGGGCAATAGAAGCTTCAGGGTAATTTTTGTGGCCAGCAACCCAAGGCCAATATAGCAAAACTTGAAAGATCAATTAAATTCTAGGAAAGGTGTGCCTAACATAAATGTTGCCCACTTGTCGACATAGGTAGGAGCGTTCATCTTCTAATTAGAGCGATGACAGAATTCCATTTTCAGACTCTAGTCTTTTGAATGAAGTGGTAAACATCATCATCATGATGGGTTTTGCTTCTTTATTAGTTTTTATAATATTTGACAGTGTCTCTGTACTTTGCAAATACTCTAAAACCACAGTGGCTTTGTGTGTTAGCTAAATTGCCTGGGCACTCTTTCTGAGTACAGCTCATTCCTGGAGGTAGAGAAGACAGTGTGAGGGTTGCAAAGCCATGGGATGTAGATCCTTAAGGTAAACGACAGATTCCTATTTGTGGTCTCCTGTCCGTCTCATAAAAGAGGGTCAATCGCTATTTGAATTAATAAATATATAGATGTGAGTTAATAAATACATTTGTCTAGAGAGGAAGATGAGACACCTGAATTCTTGGTGACAGTCACCGTTAAGTAGTGAAACCTGAGCAGCTTCGAAGTGGGGGCATCAAGGATGAAGAAAAGCATTTTTACTCTACTTAAATAAGAGATGCCATTATGTAATATTTTCAGTTTAGACTCAAAAAAGAAAACGGCTTTTTCTGCAGAAAAGAAAAATGTAAATCTGTCTCCTTCTTCACCATATGCCACAAGAAAAAAAAAATCACAGATGTTAAAGAGAACACAGGCTGAAGGAAGCCGATGAGCTCTAAAGACCAGAGTCCTCATTTACAGCTCAACAATAAATCAAAATTCAATATTTAACAAGCATAGTAGAGAAGAGGAAATCTGTTGTAAGGTGTGCATTTAAAATTTTTTTTAACATTTATTTATTTTTGAGAGAGAGCACAAGCAGGGGAGGGGCAGACACACACACACACACACACACACACACACACACACACACACAGAATCTGAAGCAGGCTCCAGGCTCTGAGCCCAACTCAGGGCTCAAACTCACGAACTGCAAGATCACGACCTGAGCCAAAGTTGGATGCTCAACCGACTGAGCCACCCAAGCGCTCCATGTTGCAGGGTATGCATTTAAGGTAAAGTTTACCTGCAAATACATGTGTCTCCAGACAGATTTGCTTTCACCTGTGGGCCTTTGAACACATTATTTCATTTCCCCAGATGTTCTGTCCTTTACTTACTCTTTCTATTGTTCTAATTTGTCCTTTAGAACTCATGTCAGGCATCATCTCCTAAATCCTTGCCTGATTTCCTGGAGCTCCCTTCCCTTCCCACACCCCCCAGGCAATGTATTTTATATATCTATCTATCTATATCTATCTATCTATATCTATCTATCTATATAATAATATATATATATATCTATCTATATAGATAGATAGATAGATATAGATAGATAGATATAGATAGATAGATATATATAGCTTCTAGCACGCCACTTGATACATATAAACAAATACTTATTAGTGTTTCTTTTTTTTTAAAAAAAATGTTTATTTATTTATTTTGAGAGAGAGAGAGAGAGAGAGAGAGAGCGAGCATGCAAGCAAGGGAGGGGCAGAGAAAAGGGGAGAGAGAAAATCCCAAGCAGGCTCCGTGCTGTCAGTGCAGAGCCTGATACAGGGCTGGAATCCATGAACTGTGAAATCATGACCTGAGCCAAATTCAAGAGTTGGACGTTTAACCAACTGAGCCACCCAGGGGCCCCGGTTTATTTCTTATTCAAGCAAAATCTGAAATGCAATGACAAGGACACACAAAGAAATGAAGATTGTAATGCAGGCAAAGAGGATACAGCAATCATTGGATGTGTAACAAATCTAGGAAAATAAACCAGAACAGGACAGAAACTAAAACTAAAATCTATATGCACATATTCTTTTTTTTTTTTTTTTTTACCTTTTACAATTGGTAAAGTCTAAAGCCAATGCCGTCACTAATGCATTAAAACCATCTCTTTTGGCTACCTAAGGGCTTTATTCATTTTATTTAATATTTAAAATTTATTAAAGTGAAGTTGTCTATAATATCTTGTGACTTTTAAATATTGAAGCAACTGCATTTGGTTATCTGATTCTCTTTTCTTGATTAGTTTTACCAGGAGTGTATCAGTTTTACGAGTCTTCAAAGAATCAACTTTTTTCATCCTTTCTCTAGTGTTTGTTAATAATTCATTTATTCTAGTTCTTATTTTCTTCCATTTTCTCTGACTTTAATTTGCTGTTATATTTTCAATTTCTTGTAATACTCAGAACAGCCTTTCTCCTTTACTAACAAATATACCTTAAGGCTATAATTTTCCTCTGCACAAATTTAGCTGCATTTACAGGTTTTGATTTAATTTTTTAAATTTCCCAACTTCCATTTGTGACGTTTTTTTCATTTGTGGGTATTCAGATGTACTTTTACAATTCTAAATTGCTGACTGCTTTCTAGCTATGTTGTATTAATTCTGACCTTAATTCCACTGTAGCCAGAGAACATACCTTAATTTTATTATTGGAAATTTATTGATACTTTCTATTTCCTTAGCAGGTGGCCATTATTCTTCTATGGTTTACTGAAAAGATTTTGGAGTGTGCAATTGTGGGGTATAAGATAATATCCCAATTAGGTAAAGATAAGATAATAGCAAAGTAGGTAAATGTTTTAATTATGGTATAGCCTATATTCTTACTGACTTTTCTTGTCAGCTTGTTCCATCAATCACTGAGAAAAGTGTATTGTTTTCCTTTCTATTTTTACTCTTCATGCTTTCAAATTTTAATACAATTGGACTTATGTTATAATTTTCTAGTGGACAGATGTCTTTATCATTATGAAATACCTTTGTTTATAATAATGCCTTTTGCTTTGAAATCTACTTTGTCTGATGTCCGTATAGTTAAGCCAGCGGTTTTTATTTGTTTTATTTTTATTTTTTGTGGTTAGCACTTACATGATATATCACTTTTGATCTTTCTATATATTTATAATAAAGGTGTATTTCTTGTCAACAGTATTTAGTTGTTTTATCGTTGTCTTGGTTATGGGCTGAAATGTGTCTAATCCCCACTCCCAAACTTATCTGTTGAAGTTGTAACCCCCAGGATCACAGAATGTGACTATTTAAAGATAGTCTTTAAACAGGTAATTAAGTTGAAGTGAGGCCAATGGCAGGGAGGAGCTAATCCACACGACTGGCATCCTTATGATAAAAGAAAATTTGAGCACAGATGAGTACAGAGGGCAGACCATGTGAATACGCGGGAGTAGACAACCAAGCCTGCTGATACCTTGATCTTGGACACCCAGCCTCCTCTAGAACTGTGAGAAATTTTTTTAAACCACTCAGTCCATGTTACTATGTTATGGTAGCTCTGGCAGCCACAGAACTTTTTAGTGTCTCCATAGTTTTGCATTTCCTAGAATGCCATTTAGTTGGAATCATACAGTGTGTAGCCTTTTCAGGTTGCTTTTATTCACTTACTGATATGCCCTCAAGCTTCCCTCATGTCTTCTTATGGCTTGATAGCTCATTTCTTTTCAGTGCTGAGTAATATTCCATTGTCTGGCTGTACCACCATTTATTTATTCACCTACTAAAGGACATTTTGGTTGCTTCCAAGTTTGGGCAATTATGAATAAAACTGTCTTAAACATTTGTGTGTAGGTTTTTGTGTGGGCATAAATTGTTAACCCCTTTGGGTAAAGTGTTTAATTGCTGGAGTATATCGTAAGAGTATGTTTAGTTTTGTAAGAAACTGCCACACTGTCTTCCAAAGTGACCGTACCCATTTTGCATTACCAACAGCAGTGAATGGGAGTCCTTCTTATTCCACATCCTCATCAGAATTCAGTGTTGTCAATGTTCCAAATTTTGGCCATTATAATAGATGTACAGTGATATCTCATTGTCTGAACTTGCGTTTTCCTTACAACATATGATGTGGAGTATCTTTCCATATGTTGATTTGCTGTCTATGTATCTTCCTTGGTGAGATGTCTGTTAAGATCTTTGGCCCATTTTTCAATCAAATTGTTTTCTTGTTATTGAGTTTTAAGAATTCTTTATATATTTGGGATAACAGTGCCTTTAACAGAGACATCTATTGCAAATAGTTTCTCCCAGTCTTTGGCTTGTCTTCCCTTTGTCTTGACACTGTCTTTTGCAGAGAAGTTTTTAATGTTAATGAAGACTTAGTTTAGCAATTATTTCTTTCATGAATCATTCCTTCAGTGTCATATCTTGAAAGTCATCACCACACCTAATGTTCTTCCTATATTGTTTGCCTTTTTAAAAATATTTGTATATTGCTGTTTTGCATATAAATGTCATAATAAGTTGAGGTTCGGGATGAAGTTTTCTTATTTAAGTGAAGTTTTGCCTCTGCTTCTAGATGAAGTTAAGATAGAGATAGATTACCTCAATTTAATTACAAATTGAGCCTATTATACTTAGACTTCAATCCTTGTACAGAATACTTTGGATGCACTACCAGAGACGTTCTGGTTTTAGGTGTCTCTGGGGCGCTAAACCATTGCTCTGCTCTGTTAACCAACTCCATGAAGGATTCTTCATAGATTCTTGCTGTATTTCTGTGTTTCTCCTTCTCTGGCTTTTTTTGGATTGAATTGTCTTGTTTATTATTTATAATTTCTCTGCTGCCTGTTACTTTGTTAGTTATATATTCTTTAACTTTTCTTTCATTAGTTGTTCTAGAGACTAAAGTGCAAATCCTTACTTTATCAAATTTGAATATTACTTGGCATTTTCACCTTCTTTACAGAAAACACAAGGATCTTAGAACACTTTAAGATTTACCATCCTCCTTACTTTCTGTTATTGTTGTGTATTTTTATACATATAAGCAGTATTTAAAAAAAATTTACATTTATTTATTTTTGAGAGACAGACAGAGCATGAGTGGGGAAGGGGCAGAGAGAGAAGGAGACACAGAATCTAAAGCAGGCTTCAGGCTCTGAGCAAGCTGTCAGCGCAGAGCCTGATGCAGAGCATGAACCCAGGAACCATGAGAGCATGACCTGAGCCAGCGAGACACTTAACCAACTGAGCCACCCAAGCGCCTCTATACATATAAACATTATTAACGTTATTTGTCATAACCACTGTTCACTTTAACATTTTTCACTGCTCTTTATTTCTTCTTCTAAATCTAAACCTAGATTTGGGATCATTTTCTTTCTACTTGAAAAACAGTCTTCAATATTCCACTTAGTGTTAAGTTCTTGTGATCAATTCTTTTAGTATTTGAAAACATTTTGCCCTCATTCCTGAAGGAGATTTTTTTTTGGTTACAGAATTCTAGGTTGGTGGTTATTTTCTCTCAACCTTCTGGCTTCTTTTTTTTTTTTCTTGTCAGTCTGGTTATATATTTAAATAAGTTTTGCATATTGTATGTGGAAAATAATAAACATAATTTAAAATCATATGATTTTACCTTTCTTCAGTGTGAAAATTTATGTTTCTGTGGTACATGGTCATGAGTGTCAATAACCAGGGAACATCTTAAACCAATTTCAGGTACTGAATTAAATCAATGTTCCCCATGAGGGATAATACTTTCCATTTTTAACATACAGGGGAAGGATCATATTAGACCTCTTTTTCCCCTTGGTGGGGTTCCAGTTTTTGTTCCTCTAACACATAAGGCAGTCATAAGCACCACTCAGCTTTGTAGCTAGTCAGTTCCTCTTCTGAAACCAGTGGTTACTTCTTGGGGGAAAAGTGACATTAAATGTCAAACTCACATTTCATGGTGTCTTAGACCTTGGCCCATAATTCTTTACCACCACGTGAGTTCTCCCATGCTCTCACACAGACGTTTTTTCTCTTCATCCTCTTTTGTAATTTGCCTCATTGGGTGCAGTCATACGAATGGCCTATTCTCCATCTCTCTTTAATTAACTCTAATCAGAATTTGAGCCACATACGTCCTTGTGTGTTCATGCTTCTATAATAAAATATTATAGACAGGGTGGCTTTCTAGCAACAGAAATTTATTTCTCATTTCTTGGAGAACAGAAGTCCAAGATTAGAGTGCCAGTACGATCGGATTCTGGCAAAGACTCTGTTCCAGGTTGCAGACTGCCAACTTCTTGCTGTGTCTTCACATGGTAGAAGTGGCTAGGAAACTCGGAGGGCGAATTCTTACAAATTCTTTCGTCAGGGCACTAATCCCATTCATAAGGGCTCTGCCCCACCTATCACATCCCAAAGGCCCCACCCCCACCCCTTAATACCGTCACCTAGGAGGTTAGGATTTCAACATATGAATTAGGAGAAGATACAAACATTCAGACCATAGCTCCATATTCTACTGAAGGTGGCATGTTCAAGAATAGCCTATGTCTAAATCAACTGTCATCCCTCATGTTATTCGATCTATGTGACATATGCCACAGCTGACTATTACACTTGTTCATCTAAAATGAGGTACCTTTGAGTAACATGTTGACGCTGTTAATAATTAAAGTGGGATAAGAGTCACAAACTGGCAGTGTTGCAGGCAAACTGTGGCAAATGGTCATTCTCTTTATACAATACACAAGCCATTGCATTTTCTTCTACCTCGCTTGTTGTTTCTTTTAGTTACCTATGCTGGTTCCTCCTTTTCTTCCTGTGTTGAAGGGTTTCAGAGTTATGTCTGTGGTTCCCTTCACTCAACCTACACTCCTTCTGTCTATTATTTCATTCAGTCTCATTCTTTGAAATGCCATTGTGATGACCATGACTCTAAAGTGTAACTTCTGTGCCCAGACTTTTGTCTGCAATCAACCTTAACACACAACTGTCTGATCATCAGCTCTACTTGAATTTCTAATAAATATCTAAACTTCTACGTGTCTAAACCTCAATTCCCCCAGCCTACTTGATCCTTCTTCCAACCCTACCCCAACTTCAGCCCTATTCATCTCAGTCGATGGCAAATTCATGCTTCTAATTTCTCAGGCCAACATCACTGTGGTCCTCCTTGACTTCTCTTTTTCTCTCATGCTTCATATTCAATCTGTGCAAGAGTTGCTGGTGCTTCCTTCAGAATATACCCAGAAAATTCAACTAATTTTCGCTAGAACTACTACTCTCCTGATCCAAGACATATCATCTATTCCCCAAACTACTGTAATCATTTTCTTTTTTGAAAGAAAAAATTTATTTATTTTGAGGAGAGAGAGAGAGAGAGAGAGAGAGAACAAGCAGGGGAAGGGCACAGAGAGAGACAGCGGGAGAATCCCAAGCAGGCTCCACCCTGTCAGCAGAGTCTGATGCGGGGCTTGAACTCACAAACCCTGAGATCAGGACCTGAGCCAAAATCAAGTCAGACGCTTAACCGACTGAGCCACTCAGGCACCCCTATAGTTGTTTTTTTGTTTTTTCCAACTGGCCTCTCTCTTTCGGCTTTTGGCTGAACCTAGTTTCAACACAGCAATCAGGATGATTCTCATAAATCCTTGTAGAAAATGAATTTAAAATTTTGTATGTCTTGCCTATTGTTCGATGTGAGCACCATTAAATTTTTCTAGACTTAGTTTGCTATACCCTAAGATTATGAAAATACTTACTAACCAGCATTTTCTCGCTTCTGTAATCTTGCTTGCTTAACACATTCTTCCCCTTCCCCCTTCCCCCTTTTTCTCCTGCCACAAGTAACGGACAAAGCCTTCCCGCCAAAGGACAGACAAAGGACGCCCAATCAGAGAACAACAAATGTCTTTACTTTAAAATTAACCAATCAAGCCCCTCATAACCTGAAACCTCCCCTATGCTATTTGTCTCTGTCTATAAAAAACGCTGTACCAACCCTGATTGGGGCCTCTTAGTGTCACTGGCAACGAGTGCGCCGAGGTCCAGGTTCGAACCTGCAATAAACGACCCTTGCCGCTTGGCTTTGACTTACGACTCTGGTGGTCTCTTGTGGGGGGTTTCACGACCTCGGGCGTTACATCCTAAAATTGTGTCACTTCTCTGCCCACTTCACAAAGTAAAAGTTAAAGTTCTTATTTGGCCTACAAAGCCCTCTGTGCTCTAGACTCTTTTTACTTCCATGACCTTATTTCTGCCTCTCTCTCTCTCTCTTTTTTATGCATTGGTCATATATGCTTTATGTATAATAGTCACCGTCTTGCTTAAGGGCTTTTGCACTGCCTGGCAGGCTTCCTCATAGTTAATCTGCAAAACTATCTTCCTCTTCTGAGTCTTCATTCACTTTATGATCAATCATTCTAGCTAAAATTATAATCTATACCCCATTTCTAGCTCTCCTATTCCTTCTAACTTGCTCTCTATCTTCTTTCCCCACAATACTTCTCATTTTCTATTACACTGCTCTCATGTGGAGTACCCCAGCTCCTCAAGGACAGTGGTCTTTATCTGTTTATCTACCGACGGATCCCCACTTCCCTGAAGAATATCTGGCACAAAGTAGTTTTCAATAGATATTTATGCAATGGATTAGTGAAATACACTGACTAAAAATATCACCTGCTTCTTGGTGACAAGCACTTAAAAGTCAATACCAACGTGGTTGGAGCAGTATATCTTGGTTTTGTTTGGGTTTATTAAGCATTTATTTAAAAATAAAACTTCAGACTTTAAAAAACTTTAGACTTCATTCCTTTTCATCAAATTCTGAGATAAGAAATACAGAATGTGATAAGGATGCCACACTTGGAAAGACTTTTCTAAATGTTTTTGAAGGCTTTGGTGCCCAGTGGGCAAAAAACAAGAAAGTAATATTCCTTATTGTTTATTTCTAGGGAAAGCTTACTTTGGACAGGATGAATTAGACACTATATTTGTAGCATGGGCTCCAGTTACCTATGTAATTAAGCAGAGGAATATTGATTGAGCAACTTCTATAAACCAGGTACTCCACCAAGCCCTTTTTTTTTTTTAATATATGAAATTTATTGTCAAAATGGTTTCCATACAACACCCAGTGCTCATCCCAAAAGGTGCCTTCCTCAATACCCATCACCCACCCTCCCCTCCCTCCTACCCCTCATCAACCCTCAGTTTGTTCTCAGTTTTTAAGAGTCTCTTATGCTTTGGCTCTCTCCCACTCTAACCTCTTTTTTTTTTTTCCTTCCCCTCCCCCATGGGTTCCTGTTAAGTTTCTCAGGATCCACATAAGAGTGAAACCATATGGTATCTGTCTTTCTCTGTATGGCTTATTTCACTTAGCATCACACTCTCCAGTTCTGTCCACGTTGCTACAAAAGGCCATATTTCATTCTTTCTCATTGCCACATAGTATTCCATTGTGTATATAAACCACAATTTCTTTATCCATTCATCAGTTGATGGACATTTAGGCTCTTTCCATAATTTTGCTATTGTTGAGAGTGCTACTATAAACATTGGGGTACAAATGCCCCTATGCATCAGCACTCCTCGATCCCTTGGGTAAATTCCTAGCAGTGCTACTGCTGGGTCATAGGGTAGGTCTATTTTTAATTTTCTGAGGAACCTCCACACTGCTTTCCAGAGCGGCTGCACCAATTTGCATTCCCACCAACAGTGCAAGAGGGTTCCCATTTCTCCACATCCTCTCCAGCATCTATAGTCTCCTGATTTGTTCATTTTGGCCACTCTGACTGGCCTGAGGTGATATCTGAGTGTGGTTTTGATTTGTATTTCCCTGATAAGGAGCGACGTTGAACATCTTTTCATGTGTCTGTTGGCCATCCGGATGTCTTCTTTAGAGAAGTGTCTATTCATGTTTTCTGCTCATTTCTTCACTGGGTTATTTGTTTTTCGGGTGTGGAGTTTGGTGAGCTCTTTATAGATTTTGGATACTAGCCCTTTGTCCGATATGTCATTTGCAAATATCTTTTCCCATTCCATTGGTTGCCTTTTAGTTTTGTTGGTTGTTTCCTTTGCTGTGCAGAAGCTTTTTATCTTCATAAGGTCCCAGTAATTCACTTTTGCTTTTAATTCCCTTGCCTTTGGGGATGTGTCGAGTAAGAGATTGCTACGGCTGAGGTCAGAGAGGTCTTTTCCTGCTTTCTCCTCTAAGGTTTTGATGGTTTCCTGTCTCACATTCAGGTCCTTTATCCATTTTGAGTTTATTTTTGTGAATGGTGTGAGAAAGTGGTCTAGTTTCAACCTTCTGCATGTTGCTGTCCAGTCAAGCCCTTTTACTTAAATACTTTCATTTAATTATGTCAACAACCTTTTGAGATATTTATTACTATCCCCACTTTATAGATAAGATAATTCATAGCTAGTGAAGTAGCTGTGTCATCTGACATTTCTACTTACTCTTTTTTTTTTTTTTTTTTTTTTTTAATAATGTGTAAGTATGGGTTATTCTTTGGCCTTTCAAATTCTTCGTTTAGGGAACAGAAAATCAACCACCTGCCAGGAATGTTAACTTTGGCCTGGTCACATTATATAGTTTTCTTATCTGTAAACAGTGAGGATTGTGATAACTGCAATTTTTATACACAGATCTTCCTGGTACCCTCCGATCAGAGCAGATGCAAAAGAGTTCAGAGTCCGCCCTGTAATGTTACATCTAACTTTATTTCCTCTTTGCTAACTTTCTCTGGCTGCCATTAACTTTCCCATTTTTACTAAAGGCCAGAGAAAAGGCTGATGGAGTGTGAGCCACACATAATTATATTAAGAGTTCTCAAAACACACATAATTCATTTTTTGATTCAGAAGTAATTATTTTATTGAATCCCAGACTGTCAGGACTTGAATAATTATAGCAAACAATTTCCAGCATTTTTAATCATTTAAAAATTGCCTTTTTCTCCTACAATATTTTATCTTAGGCTTTAAGCAATCCTATGAGGTAGTAATCATTATAGTCCTATTAGGGACGAGGAAACAGGCTGAGTAAAATACCTGCCCAAGACTTCACAGCTGCAAAACACCGCTAAATATATCATTTTTAACTTACACACCACTGCAAATAAAAAATGAGAGGCTGCCATTGATTTGCCTGATTTTGTTTGACACAGAGGGGAGAAAACAAATAAGGTAATGGAACAATTTTCTTTAGAGAATATACAGAGAATTGATTGAGCTTTTCCAATCTTAACACCAAAATAGCCTTCCTTCTGTTTGATATGAATTTTAGAGCAGGGAGAGAAGTAATTCATTTTTTGCTCCTGAAGCAGCATGGATGGAAAACTGGAAATGTTTTTTTTTTTTTTTTTGATAACTTTTGATAACTCTTCTTTTTTATCCAATCTGATGTTTAAAGTAAAAATCAGAATGCTTTTTCTTTGCCATATTGATGAATGATAATTTGTTGATTTTATTTCTAACCTGGTCTCAGCAGGGTGTCTACTTCACATAATACAGATCTTCACAGATGTTCACAGATCATATGTAAGATAATTTGGGGGGATAATCTTAAAAATTAAAATCACATGTTTTTCAGCATATATACTCTTCCATCCATTTTTTTTTCATTTGAGAGAGAGAGAGAGAGAGAGAGAGAGAGAGAGAGAGCAGGCACGAGTTGGGGAGATGGGCAGAGGAAGAGAGAGAGAGAATCTTAAGCAGACTACATGCTCAGTACAGAGTCTGATGTGGGATTCGATCCCATGACCCTCTGGGATCATGACCTGAGCCGAAATCAAGAGTCTGATGCTCAACCAAATGAACCACCCAGGCTCTCCTTACATCAGTTTTAATGATATTTACGATCATAACATTTTGTGGGATTTAAAAAAAAAACAAACTTGCTTCCCTTATCAAGTAATATTTCTTATAAATTTTTCAAAAAACATAATTATAAAAATGGAATCCATCTGTGCATACTGCTTTTTAATTTTCTTTTTCTACCAAAAATATATATTTTAACTTCTTCCTAAGTAATTACATATTTTTCTACAATGCTCTTTTTCTGCTGTATTTGCATTTACCAGCATTTTTCTCCTATGATATTACTCTGTTTTTCCACCTGAGGTAATTACTGTGCTGAATTTTCTATTTTATTCTCTTTCCCACTTTTAAAAACATATTTTCATGGTAACACACTCAGAAAAGTGCAAAATATACATAAATAAACTCCTGAAGTTATTATTTTAAAGTAATCTTATGTGTAAACACCACATTGAAACACCATCCCTGATGTTTCTCTGTTTAACCTCCAGTGCTTGGCTGAACATAGATTAAAGCCACTCACTTAAGGTAACTGGACACAGCAGCATAAAAGGGGTTTTAGAGAAAGAGACCCTAATTAAGGAATCTGAAAACTAATAGTCAGAAAGGTAGGAAGAGAAGTTACAGGAGAGGATGGCAGCATGATAGATAATGCAACAGAGAGCTGAAAAAAAATGAGAGACAATAGCACAAAGTCTCGAGAGTTTCAAATAAATTGAATAAGGTGAAGACTGAGACATGTCCACTGGCCTTGGATATTAGCAAGACGTTGATGGCATTTCCAGGGTAGTTTTGTGGAGTAAACAAAGGAAGGCTGTCAGGCCAAAAAGGAGTGAATAGCAGAGAAGCTTAGCAGAGAAAGAGAAGAAACAGAAGGCAGTGTTTAGACAGTAATTTAATCACAGAAGCTTATAGTAGTTTTGTTCCTTTATTTGTTTGCTTATCAGAGAACAGAGATTTAAGTATCTCTATAGCCCGAGGCAAAGAGCCAACAAATAGTAAAGTGTTACAGCTTGGGACCAGAGCAGAGTACTGGAGGAAACAGGAATTTTGCAATCAGGGCATAGAAAGGGGGATGATTTGTGAATGAAGGGAGCCCCAACTGAGTGGAGGAAAGAAGGAGCAGTAACACATATGATGAAGGTCCATTTGAACCTGACACCATTTTTTACCTGGTCCTTTTTTCTCAATGAAATAATTTCCTAATGTTACAAAGGCAGCCTCGATATTTTGGAGTATTTTAGAAAAATGGGAGATGTTGTAACGGAAATAATGTAAAGGAATGAAAGACAGGTGTTGAAAGATCAAATGAAGTTGGAAAACATTATGCTGGTATTTCCTCCAGACTGAGGTGGTTTGCCTTTTTCTACTGCAGCACTTGAACTTAAGGAAATGTGGATTTTTTTTCCTCATGTTGGGAGTATGGAGGCCAAATGGGCAAGTGAGACAGGGAGTCTTACTTTACGTGATCAATCATGGAGTCAAGACTGGGTAGGGAAAAAAGGAAGGCCAGAGGTATACTGAGGAAGGGGAAGAATCAAGAGATTTGAGGTCTGTAGTCAAACATCAAAGCAGCCTAAATGAAGTGGAAAAGCATCTCGAAAAAGATAAGCAACCTGGTGGGCATAGTTTAGAATATATGCACTTAAGCTTTTGTGTCTCATAAGGTAAGAATATTTCTGTGACTACACAAGGAAAAATATATTGACAATCTTCCTCAAATGTTTTAAAACATGATTTATAGAGGAAATAGGCTAAAATTGTATTTAAAACTGATGAGACTCTGATTGATAGCTAAAGGTTTATAACACATTTCTTTCAACAGTATTAAGTTCCTGAGCTATCAGAAACTTGCTAATAATAAGGTTGACAAATGATAATGCTATAAACAAGGAATTCTTGGCTGTAGAATACTAAAGAACACAAAGTTTCAGGAAACTGACAAAAATTAGTCAAGATCAGTCTTACTAACCTCAGGGAGCACTTCCTAGGCTTTCTAAAAATCTCTGGAGTTGTCTCATGGGACGCTGTGTGTAGTTACTGGATGTTTGTAGCACACATAGCACAGAAGGAAAGAGAGAAGGAAGTGTTTTTGAAATTGCTAATTCAAGTTGAGCATAAAAATATCCACTGACCTGGCACCATTCTGTCAATTTTCCTCTCACTTCCTGTGTTACTAGAGACATATGCACCCTAAAAGGAAGGGTGGAAGCTATTAGTAATCTGTCACGAAAAGAAATTGATTTTTTTTTTTTGAAATTTTAAAAATGCATCGTGCCCAAGAGCTCTTTAGTACTTTACAGAGATGGAAAGACTCCATAATTTATTTATAGTGAGTTCAGAGCTAGGTAAGGTCAATCAAGGAAATTTCTTTCATGGTCCTGGGATGACGTAAGGAAACTAAGAGAATTCTAGAAACAGTTATCTCGTGCAAACCCTTTTGTTTGCTTAATATATCTGTTAACTAATGTCACAGTATCTGATTATCCAGGTATTTGATTCAGTCACTTTAGTGAAAATGTCAAATATAACAAGTGTGAAGTGTTATTATAGATTCTTATCATTATGAATTAAAAAGGCCATAAATGGAGTCCTTATCTAAGATCAAATGCATATGGTTAAGTAGAGCCCTTTTGAGATTTTGTATGCCCTGGCATTTTTATTATTTCATTTAGAAGAGTATTTTTTAGTCTTAGTAATGGAATTTCTTAAAGGTAGATACAGTCTTGACATTTAAATTTTACAACTTGAAACCTACATTGAAAGTATATTGATTATACTTCCTGCTTGTCTGTCTGCTCTTTCTTTCATTCTTCCTCCTTCCTTTTTCCTTTCTGAATAATTTACTCTAAAAGCCAGAGGATGAGGTCAGGATTTCCACATGAAACAGTGGGTGGCCCTACTGACAGAATTTAGAATCTAAGCAAGGAAAGTGGCTAGATATTGAAGCCCAAGTGAGAAAAGTGATCATCTAGGGTGGTGATCTGGTGGAGATACGTTACATAGGAGATACTGACGAAATAGGTAAATATATTCAGAACAATGGGAGCTAGGTGTCTCATTGCCAGAGAAGTTATAAAGATGAAAAGATGGAAAGCAGAATAAACCTGTTGTGGTGCACTGGAATTGGAATTGTTGGGGGAACATGATTTTCAATATGTATGGGTAAATACATAAAACAATAGATGGGTGTGTGTGTGTGTGTGTGTGTGTGTGTGTGTGTGTGTGTGTATGTGTGTGTTTTCTAGCTTGGTCCACTGAAAGGGCTGGGTAACACTGACATCCCAGTCACAGTAAGCATACATAGTGACAGATCTTGGCTTCTAAATATGTTCTTCATTAAAAGAAACTAGAGTTTCCTGGAGAAATGGCTGATACAAAATGAACCCCGAATCTACTGTGTTGGAAAGTAAGACAGTCATCCAAGGATGACAGAGGTATGTTAAAAGGACGCAAAGCCAGCTTGAAGGAGCTACAAAATTTAGCTATGAAATAACAGTAGTAATTGTTGATAACCCCATCGAATAGTATAGGAATCTATAAGTCCATACTGATGTAAATGAGAAGAAACAGTCTTTCCTTACAGTGAGCAGAATGCCACCTGATAGATGAAGAAGGAATGGCAGAAGTAGATAGAGATGTACTATTTCATTGTCAATCTTCCCATTTTGATGGATGTTTTTGTAGGAGAATGTTCTTGTTTACAGGAACCACACTGAAGTATCTAAGGTTAATTGGATGTGACATTGGCAGATTACTCTCAAAGGTTCAGGAAAAAAAATTCTGCGTACTCTTTGCAAGTGACATTTTTGTAGGTTTGAAATTATTTAAAAATGAAACTTTAAAACTCTATGCTGACCGCAAGAAAACTGCCTTTGCTTTCCAAAAATCTTTCAAGAGTTTTGGGTTTGGCAAATATAATTAATGATTTAAATATCAATGGCTATGTTATAGACCATGCAAATTAATAACCATCTCTGAGAAAATCTTAAATTTGATAAAAATTATTAAAGTCAACTAACTTATTAAACCAACCTAAAAGGTCAAGTAATAGGTGTGGCTGATATTTGATTTTTATTTATTTAATAAGCACATAGGTAACTTTTACTTTCTTCCACGGCTCTAGTATTAACTCATTTAATCTACCCAACACACGGATGAGTTGGGTGTAATTACTTTCTTCATTTCACAGATGAGGAATTGCAACACAGAGAGGTTAAGATAAGTTTAGATAACTTCCCCAAGGGCACACAGCTAGTATGTGGCAGAGCCAGGATTCAAATACAGGTAGTTTAGCACCTGAATCCATGCTATTAACCACTTCCCTCTGTTGCCAAGTACACCTTTCCATAGTTATGGGTCTCTTAACTTACACTGCTGAATAACAGAAACATTGCAGACACCCAATACAACAAATCAATTCTGCCTGAGGCTTTGTTTCTTCTTATAGGAACAAGAGACTTTAAGAACAATACATTTAGTCCTTTCTCTTATCAATCTTTTGAGTGCATTTAATTGTGGACTGAGCCTTTCTGTGCTGTGAGGGTTTTTTTTTTTTTAATGTTTCTAAAAGGCTTCTTGACCATCCCCTCTCTGTAAACGTTTATCTTTCTCCCCCTCCTCGAAAGACAAACTTCTTACAAGTATATTGAACAATCACAACTTCACTTTTCATTTGCCTTCAATTCACGGCATTACGCATTTAGCATCCATAACTCTGTTCACACTCATCTTTAAAAATCACCGTGTTTTCCAAAAGGTCAAACCTTTTGGGTTCATCCTGTTTAACCTCTCTTTTGCTCTTGACTTTGTTGCAAATATAGTCTTTCTGAACTTCTCTTAGATTTTATCACACGACTTACTCTTGGTTCTCTTTCCAACAGCTTCTTGATGAATTAAAGACAGGCTTTTGCCCTTAGCCCTATGCTTCAACTGTCACATATATAGGAAGACTTGTAAGTCCATGACTCCAGAGTTAGTATTTCTTCTGGTGCGGTCCCAGAGATCAAACTGCGTGATAAACTCTTTTACCCGGTTCTCGGAAGACCTCTGTGTTTGTGTGTGAGAATCTAAATCATTATCTCCCCTCTCCAATGACAGGATGTGTTCATCTGTGGCCCACACCCAGACCCTCATGATCTTTGGCACATTGTACAATATTCTCTTATCAATTATCAATATTATAATTATTGTCAAAATTTGGTATGATTTTTTTTTTTTTTACTAATTACAACTTGATTGAATAGGAATGAAGTATCCACTCAGTTGTCCGCTCATATGTTATATCCAGAACACAGAAAACCTGGCCAAATACATGTACTTTGCATCATCTTTTCGCCACCGTCTGGCTCTTAAATGAGAAAAAAGACTGTTCGAAACAGGAAACTTGGCAGCCTTTCTTCTACTGCAAGATGGAGGTTTTTGTGGGCAGTTAGAGCGTTGTCCGTCATCCATAGATCTCCCTTCTCTTTCCAGAAAACAACTGTGCAGAAAGCATGTGATAATTGAAGTGGCAGACTGCCACCCAAGAGTGGTGCATCTGGAGATCAGATTTCTATGCATTGTGCCTTACATGGCGTCATAGCACTGGGACACCTGGATAGGGAATGATCTTACGTATTAAATGAAAATCTTACACTAGGAATGGAAACAGAAAGTGTTACATCTATGTATTTAGGTATCTAAGACAGGAATCCTATCAGCACTACATGGAACTCAGTGGAGGCCAGAAAAATCTAAAGACACAATGCAAAGAGAAAAAGGGCAAAGGATAATGCCCCCCCCAAAAGGAAGTGAAAACATCAGCAAGTATTAGAGAAAAAGCAATTCCCACGAAATAATTCTCCCAAAATCCAAAATAAAAATTAGAAAATTTGTTCATCCTTATTAGTAAAGAACAAAGGGAAGTTTGGTGTCTTTGTTTTGTTTTTTTCTCCCAAGGGAAGTTTTTCTTAAATAGGAACAGAAATCCCCAAGGTAAGACTGAGATAAATGGATAAGAGAATGAGTTATAAAGGTATGTATAAAACATGAGGAAGAATTACAAGGTAAATAAAACCGTAATAGCAGAATTTTAAGGCTTACGTGAGGCAGATGGGCCAAAACTGACACGGTAAAGTAAAAGAATAAGATCTGAAGAGGCCTCCTAATATGCAGAGGGAAAAGTTCAAAAGGTAAAATTAATGAAAAAAAAAAACTAGAATAGATGAGAAAATGGAAATGCAACTTAAGCATTATTGATAGGTGTGAAGAAGACTTTTGGAGCAATAGTTAAGGAACAATAAGGAATATAGCTCAGGGGCACCTGGGTGGCTCAGTCGGTTGAGCACCTGACTTTGGCTCAGATCATGATCTCATGGTTTGTGGGTTTGGGCCCCACGTCGGGCTCTGTGCTGACAGCTCTGAGTCTGGAGCCTGCTTCGGATTCTGTGTCTCCCTCTCTCTCTCTCTGCCCCTCCCCGACTCGTGCTCTGTCTCTCTCTCTCTCTCTCTCAAAAATAAATAAATGTTAAAAAAGAAAGAATATAGCTCAAGTACATTTTTCCCAAGTTAAAAAAAAACAACGAATGTCAAAAAGGTCAAACACATTCTAGACAATTTCATCAAAAGCATCTTATCAAATATATTTAATTCTAAGGAAAAAATTGAAACCATCCACCAAATGAGAAAACACACACTCTTCTCTTTTCCCCAAATACATGTCTTAAGTTAATTTGAGATGTTTTTATATACATCTACCAATTTTGCATCTTAAGAATTTTACATGTATCCAGCCTGTTTTTCGTAAGTAAAAGAAACGGATAATCTTTAATGTGAAGAGGATGTGAAAATATATCACCCACATGCTCTTTTTAAAAGATTTTGAAGGCTTGTTCCAGTCACGTAACACCAAAATACAGAGCTTAAAATGTGGATAATGTAACTAGAAAAAGATGCTGCGTTGAGACTATTGCTGGAAAGGATAATAGCAAAACTGTCTATCTAGCCAGCTAGATGGATAATACACAAAGAGCAATAAAAAGACAGTCACAGGAAATCATAGAAAATGTAAAACATCAACAAAATGACAGGCGAGAAATCACATATCATTTTTATGGCCCTTTCACTCTGCTCCTTGCTTCTCCCAACAGGTCTGCATGGGAAACCCAGAGGGCTTCCCTCTACCAATACACCCAGTCTTCCCCCAATAGTAACAGGCTCACCATTGCAAACTCACTGAGAGACCAACCCCGGAGTCTCTTACTTTTACTTCCATCCACACCCCCTATAGAAACCATCAGAACTAACTACATCATGCCCTATTTTTCTATTCACTTTAGCCACCGCATGAATTCCAAACTTCCCAGATTATCCCTTTATTAGAAAGGGAACACCTGAGCAGCAAAACGTTGACCTTCTAAGCTCCAAGGGAGGTTCAACCCTGCCATTCCCATTGTGTCTAGTGATTCTTGACCTTATTAGATCCAATGTCCTGCTACTAAAACAAATATTTCTAGTGCTTGCTTTACTCTCCTGAAATGAAATTTATAGGCTATATAATCTACATGCACAGACAATCGAAAACAATTATCCTGGCGTAATATAAAGGAGGAAAATAAAATTATTTACTACAAAAATATTTTTATTTGCAATAAAATAATCTGTGTGTGCTGTTTATGTTCAGGCATGACAACATTAGAAGACATAATGAAGGGCTAGGTGTTTACAAGGGTATGTGGAATCACCAGAATATGATAGCTGCAAAGGCAGACTGATACAGGTGTGTTTTATTACAGCTCAGCTAGAGGGCTAGTGTGGTGGGTGATGTGATTTTCTAAAATGTTGAATAACTCCTAGTCAGTTTCTAAACAGAAGGCAGTACAATTTTCCATAAAGGCAAATGGTAGTTCCCATTCCTGGAAGATTCGGTGTAAATTAGAATTGTGTAGAAAATCTTTATATTTATATGTAAAATGGAGTTAAGGTTCTAGGAGGACACAATTACGAGCAAGTTTTTTACTTACGTTAATGTCCAGTAGGATATTCCAGGTTTATGCGTTGATGTGTGATAAATAACTTTTGGGGGACTGTATCATTCATCCCAGAGTATCTAGCAACTTTTCCACGTTTCCATTCATCTTAAGTATTGCCCACACAATTATTGTGACAAAGAAAAAAAACTCCCATAAATTTCCAAAATACCCCCTAGGGGGCGGTACTAGCTTTGTTGAGAAATCTTTATCTAGACTTAGGCTAAGTTTATTACAACTACGAAGGACTACTGTAAGCTGTAACTTTGGCTTTATCTGAAAGTGTATATAGACACATCAGTATTAATAGAAAACAGTTGGAGATGTTTCCAGCAAAAAAAAAAAAATTAACCATCTGAAATACTTGTAGTGCCACTTTTAGTACGTTTAAACTCAATGTTTAGAATTGGTTCTTTCTTGCTTTGTAGTTGAAGGACTTCCACATTAAAAATGATTATTCTTAAATTTCCTAAAAGCTGACCAACATCAAAATTTTTCTTATGATAGAATTTATTCTAACATTTCTAAGGGAGAAGATTTTGCTTATAAATGCAGTGACTTTTATTTTATAATACTAAATCAATATAAACGAGTATGTGTGTTTTAAATTATATAAAATAAGAGAACAATTCTTCACTGATCTAAAAGATTCCATAATTATGTTAAGAGCAAGTAAAAACATTACTGCTATATGTAAATAATGTGAATGTAGACGCTAAATGAAGTGGGTGATCAGAATGGGGTAAGATTAATAATGGAAGAGGAATTTTTGTGTAGGAGGTTCTAAAACTCAGCTGAAGTATAAAACATCAGAAAAGATAGGGTTGTATTTGAGGAGTGCTCATGGAACACGGAAAGATAATAAGGCAGAAAACAGTTTGAAGTGACACATGTTGTAGAATGAAACAATGCTTTGATTACCAAAATCTAAAGGGTAGGTAAAATTCAACTATGTCTCCTCCTTTTGTTTTTATAAAAACTTTTTAATGTTATTTATTTTTGAGAGAGAGAGAGAAAAAGGACAGAGAGAGAGTCAGAGTATGATTGGGGGAGAGACAGAGAGAGAGGGAGACACAGAATCTGAAGCAGGCTCCAGGCTCTGAGCTGTCGGCACAGAGATGACCTGGGCCAAAGGTAGATACTTAACTGACTGAGCCACCCAGGCTCTCAACTATATCTCCTTTTAAAAAGGTTGACTTTTCCTTTCTTTTGATGTTTTTTATTTATTGTAGGAGGGCATCAAAAAGCAGTCTTGATCAAAGTAACTGGATTTTTTGAGCAACTTGACTTAACTGAGGTCATGGATCCCATTCCTCACTTTTACACAGCAGCATTTGAAACTTATCTATTCCTCTAGGAATTTTTTTGAGCAACAATAGGTATTCTCTTGTTATTGATGTACAATTCAGGACACTGTTCCAGACCACAGCAACGCTGCTAGGAACACCAATGATTCCATTTTGGAGTATTGGACGAGTAACAAACAGTAACAAAGAGCTAACTGCTGCAATTCTTATTATAGGCTTTGCATAGCCAAAACTTGTACTTCTGCTATTTCCATTTTTTATGTTCAATTATTCACTCTCTATATTTTATTCAAGTTCCCAAGTAAAGCAAATGTTTGGCTATATTAATGCATATATGTGTGTATGTATGTGCATGTACATGTGTGTGATATATATACACACACTGTATAGGTATGTGCATGCATACATAGCAAATGTGTTCAATTTAGGAAGAAAAATAAATACATCTATATATTAGGTTAATAAAGCATTTGTTACCGAAAGTGTAAACTTTCTTTTTAAATATTCCATCCGACGCCAGTTTGGAATAATGTAAACCGAAGGACTCTAAAAGAAGGGGCCACGTTGGCAAAACACCATTAATGCTCCAATTTCAAACCAGTTATATCAACTCATGGAAAAGCTTTCTAAAATTATAAGTAAAATAAAAAAGGGTGACAAAATATGTTAAATTTAAAACAACCATGTCAATTCAAGGACAAAATTAATTATCAAAATGATCCCAGCAGGGTTGGTGGTCTTGTTTTTGTCTGGGCCACCTGCTTTTCCCATACTCACCACCCTGGCTTCTAGCACTTGTACCCATAACCCTGTCATTGGCCACGTTATTGTTTGAGAGCATTGTGATTTCTAAAAGGATGTGTGCGGGGGTCATGTTTAAACCATTGTCAGTTGCTATTATAATTACAGTGATTGTTATCTAGTGAAAGCTTTTTTGGCAGATTTCCACCAGAAAGCTAAAACTTGCATCCAAGTGTATTTTCATTAAGCTAGGGGGGTTTGTCATTCCATTTAAAATGAGATTTAAATCCACTTTTTTTGTTTTAAATAATGTTAGCTTTATTGAATTCCATAACTGTCAAAAGGGCTTCTGAATCAATTTAAGAATCAATGAGCTGATTGTCTTAAAGACTGTCACAAACCAGGACATTTAACTATATATATGCATGCTTGTGATATCTGTTAATAAAATAGGTATATACATCAAATATAGTATTTTTATGATCTTTTTTTATGAAAAGGGGATTTATAAAATCATGCACTATTAGTGTCTTAAAAAATCATGTTACACCTGTGATTAGTGTTACATATATAGCTATCAGTCTTGCATAAGTAATTCTGAATTAATAGGAAAATAATTCCTCTAAGAAATTTTACTTTCGTAAACTACTGATTACATATAAGAAGAAGTTAGGAGACTTATAACAGCTGTTTAGTAATCAGAATCCTAAAAGGGTATGCTATATTTAACGAGAAAATATAAAAATGGTCTATTATCTGAAAAGTTTGGCTAGTCCATTTTATTCTGTATGTACCTATGTACACTAAAAGGAGAGAGGAAATAAAATAACACTACCATCCTGAAAATAAAAGTCCTGCTTACTCTTTTTTCACCGGAATTATCTTCCAAGTAAAAGCTCAGCAAATAACTTCCAGATAAAAATGGACAAAAGTAAAACACAAATGAAAACCAGACGTAAGGCTTTTTATTTATTATCGGTATGATAATCAAGATAACACTTGGAAAATTAACACTGCAAAGTTCTTTCTGCATATCTAGAGCTCATATATACTTCCAAAATATAAGTGATTTCCACCTAATTGAAGCATATTTCTGTGGACACAGACATTCACACTTTCAAATATTTATTTAAGATGTATGCAATCGTTTAAAAAAAGAGGCAAGTTGCTTGACCTCTTAGTTTAAGTCGTGGTCTCCTTATCTGTAAAATGATACTGATATAAATTAAACGTAGGAGACTGTTGTAAGGCTTTCACAAACACAGGGTTCCAAGAATTAAGAAAAACTAATAGTTATTAATTCTCTAATATGTACCCAAACTTTTAAAGCATACATGTGATGGCATTTAATTCATATAACAGCACTCTATGAAGCATTTGTAATAGAAGCTCTCTCATCCACCACTTTTTAATTCATAAACCAAGTTAGTGATGCTCTATGTTTCCTCGGTGAAACATAATGTTACTGCCCACTGTACCGATTGCCCAGGCACCTCTCCTACCCCAATTGGAGTCACACAAATATCAATGGTCAGTTGATGTTTACCCCTAAGTCTAGAAAGCTAAGTTAAAATGATCTGTAAATATTCTATAAAGATGAGTCATTAATAAAACAATTGCTGATACATTAGAAGAGTACAGAGTTTCAGAACTAATGGATGTTTAGGTTTCATAAAATTTATTTCATATTTTATCTTCTACTTGTAAAACGAACAAATAGAACCTTTAATTATTAAGTAATTGCAAGGGCCAAGTGAAACGCTTTCCATTTAGCATTTGCACCAACTGGCAGACATTTGGGTTATACTGGCAATCCCTGAACGTGGGCTCATGTGTGTATTTAATAAACTGCAAGTATTTTACAGTGTAGTGGCATAGTGTTACTGTATTTGGTTAGTTTGTGATGTAAACTACATATATGTATTTTTTATTAAAAAAATTTTTTTAATGTTTATTTATGTTTGAGAGAGAGAATGACAGAGTGCAAGCGAGGGAGGGGCAGAAAGAGGGAGACACAGAATCCGAAGTAGCCTCCAGGCTCTGAGCGGTCAGCACAGAGCCTGACATGGGGTTCGAACTCAATGGACAATGAGATCATAACCTGAGGTGAAGTCAGATGCTTAACCAACTGAGCCACCCAGGCATCCCTACATATATGTATTTTAAATAAATTTCCTAAATAAAAATACACAAACATATAAGCTATGTACAGCATTATGATATTGCCCATAAGATAATCTCCATTTACATGTAATTTTCTTGCCTACATTCCAGAAAAGGAAACTACCATTTAAACATAGCTATGTCGGGGTGCTTGGGTGGCTCAGTGGGTTAAGCTCCCAATTCTTGATTTTGACTCAGGTCATGATCGCAAGGTCATGATCTCCTGTTTGTGAGATCTTGCCTGTAACTGTTTAAGATTTTCTCTTTTTCTCTCTCCCTCTGCCCCTCCCTCCCTCTCAAAAAATAAAGAAAAAGAAAAAAAAACAAGACACAATACTAGGGGCAATGAATCACAAACAGCCAACTAGCCTATAAGCTGTAGCCAATCAAACAATTTCTCTTTTTTGCTTCCACACTCTGTATAAGCCTCTCCCCTGGCTCTCATGGGCAGAGTGCTCCTAACTACTTCCTGCTTCGTGTTGCCCAAGTGAAATAGATTTTTCTCAAATAAACTCTTAAGATTTCTAATATGTCTCAGTTTTTCTTTTAACAAATCTATAAACTGTTATTAACAGACCCATTTATCGATTGTTAACACCTCCATGTTCAGGCTTTTCTACTTCAGTGAATCTTACATATTTGCTGGGTGGTAAAGAATTGATATACAGTGGTTCTTTTCAATAATGAAAAGATGAGAAAGAAAAACATTGTTTCTCTTTCAGTTGACATCATGAGGTTGAATTTAAATCAAGTAACATTTTGAGAACTCTTACACTCAAACTTTTTAGAACTGCATCATGTAAAGATTATCTTCTATTTGAATGGAAATGTTTGTGAATATGCTTAATTTGACAAGTGCTCTTGAATATAAAATATTATTACTGTGTATTTTTTCATTAAGTCATGGTCATAAGTAAGAAAAAAAATTTGTAAAGAATTTTAATTATCCTTTACATTTTCTTTTCTAAAAGTATTTACTGGCAACTTCAACATAATATTTTTTAAATTCTAAGTGTGATTTTTTTCATGGAGAAACACTTTATAATATTCTAAAACATTCATTTCTTATTGCTTTACCCACTTTCAAAATATATTTTTTTTCCTACTTCTTTTTCCCAATGTCAGACAGTTTGGTCTAATCTATATGTTATTTTGCAGTTAAAAAAGTATTTGACATGTATTCAATAGGTTAGTTCAATGCCAAATGGTTTTCACATGGTTCTCATCTCATCCTAGAATCTGCATGCTTTCAATGCACACTGAGAGGCACAATGACAAGTAGAAGGAAAACACTGGAAGAATCACAAGTTAATTCTCTGCTTGTGATAATGTACGTTGAAGAAAAGAAAAAAAATGCTACTGCTGTAGGTCAAAGAGAGAGAAAGAAAATCTGCTTATTTTTCAATATGTCATTGTTTCTTAAACAAGAATAATGAAACACTGACCACAAATGGCTTAATTAATCTCCAGGCACAGCCTCTAGTATTGCCCCAGATTCGGGCTGACATTTGATGACAATGTAAGACATTTGTCTCTTGGGAATCTATTGTTTAGTTGGCCTTACATTTGCTGTTACAGTTACAGATTACAAGGAATGCAGGTTTTCAGAGAATCACAAATTGGAGTAAGAATGGAACGGTATGTTCTAGATCACAGACCATTTCTATGCGTATGTATTCCTAATATAATGCTAAAAATGCTCATTTAATTGCTTTATATGTAAGAGAGACACTTCTAATTTCAAATAGAGATGATCATACCAACCACTGGTAAATATCAATAGGAAAACACCAACCATTTTTAAAGTACATTTTATGTAATGGATAGATGATTCTAACTTCATGTTAATGGATTTTTTTTCCCAAAAATGAACACCTATTTTATTTTTAAAAGAATTTTTAGTATCTATTTATTTTTGAAAGAGAGGGAGAGAGAGACAGAGCATGAATGGGAGAGGGGCAAACAGAGAAGGAGACAGAATCTGAAGCAGGCTCCAGGTTCTGAGCTGTCAGCACAAAGCCCGATGCGGGGTTCAAACTCACGACCTGCGAGATCATGACCTGAGCCGAAGTGATATGCTTAACCGACTGAGCCACCCAGGCACTCCAAACTAATGCCTATTTTAGATTTCTATTTGATTCTTTGTTAAAACTTTAGATACAATATCTAAACGTTTACTATTGCTGAATGTATGAGTATGATTCAGTAAAATCAACTTGTTGTTGGCAGTTAAGAAGGAAAAGAAACTTTAGTGTTGCCAATTAAAGGAAAGAGCTCTAAACTAAAATAAGATTTCTGTAAATATTAAATTTTGTGTTTCTGCTTTGTGTTTCTACAACATGGAATGACCGTCAAGTTAAATGCTTTAAAAAGGCTGAATTGAAAACAATGGTCTTTACATTTCTTCACAGGAAAAGCATGAAAAATTTGCCATATTGTCTGTGTGTGTGTAAAAAACATCTTCCTCTGATATTAAAATGGATGAAGACATGTCAAAATAATTTTTCAGTTAGAAATTTCCTTAACTGCTTAACCATTTTCCTTACTAAGTATAAATGAGCACAAGGATACTTTCCTTACTGAGTATAAATTAAGCACAAGCTATGCCAGCTACATTGTGGACAAAAGATCTTAAAAGATGTTTTTATTCATGTAATCAGCAACTGATGATACCCAGAAAATGACAGATAGGTGGTAAACGTTCAAAAATGTTTGCTGATGGATGGACATGAATCTGTAAAAAAAAAAACTGCATAATAAACAGTCTGATATTTCAAGAAATATCTTTTCACCAGAGATACTTCTATAAATATACAATTTTAGATGTTGAGAGATAATAAAAAAATTACAAATGCAGATTTGTAAGGGACTTGGAATAAACATTTGCCTTTTCCCTTTACCCAATCTTCCTTTTATTTATTTATTTTTAAATGTTATTTATTTATTTTTGAGAGAGACACAGAGAAAGTGAGCGGTGGAGGGGCAGAGAGAGAGAGAGGGAGAGAGAATCCCAAGCAGGCTCCACACTGTTAGTGCAGAGCCCGACGTGGGGCTTGAACTCACAAACCAGGAGATCATGACCTGAGCTGAAACCAAGAGTCGGACACTTAACTGACTGGGTCACCCAGGTGCCCCCAATCTTCCTTTTAAATGTTCATACAGAATATATACATGCATACATACACACATACATAAATGCAATTCCTAGAGAGCAAATGGGTTGAAATGGTGGGGTTAGGGTTAGGGGGTGCCTAATGGTGCCCATGTTATTCTAGGAGGAACAATTCCAACAAAAAATGCTAAACAAGGAAGAATGATGGGTTCCCCTGAGAAAGTTGGAGAGCTGTACTAGGAACTGTGTACATTCTCCTCAGGGAACTGGACCAAGACTCAACTAACAGAGATGCCCACTAAAGGCCAGCCCACACATTCTGTTTCTTGAAAACCATTGGGGGAATCAACTCTTCCTCTTTCCGTGGGAGATGGAAGAAAAAGCACTGTGGAACGAGCAGAAGGAAACAACCTACAAAAGCTCAGAGGAAGAGCAAATGTGCAAAAAGGATTCTCACTGAAAGAAGCGACAGTTAGAGGGCCGACAGTGGGCATCAGACAGCTGGGCTGTGGGCTTCCTCTGCAGCGCAGTGAGATTCCCTAGGCAGCCATGACTTTCCGGGTGAGTGGTAGCTCCTCTGCTAAGTTGGTAGATGGCTCCAGAGAAGGGAAATCCCCCCTAATTCTGGTCAGATCTTCACCTGTGCTCTTTGGTTATTTGTTTTACTGAATATAAAAGCAGCACAAATATGAACTTTTTCTTAAGGAGGCAATTTTAGGATTTTCTTATAAGCAACAGACAAGCAGAAAAAGAAAGAAAGAAAGAAAGAAAGAAAGAAAGAAAGAAAGAAAGAAAGAAAGAAAGAAAGAAGAAAGGAAAGAAAAGAGAAAAGAAAAGAAGAAGCTCCCTCTATAATTTCATTAGTGTTATGGCCTGAACTGTGTCCTACCCAAAATTCCTATGTTGAAACTCTAAACTCCAGTATCTCAGAATGTGACTGTATTGGAGAGAGGGCCTTTAAGAGGTGGTTAAGTTAAAATAAGCCCCTAGAGTCAGCCCTAATCCAACCTGATGGCATCTTTTATCAGAAGAAGAGATCTGGACTCCCAGAGAGACATTAGCGGTGTGTATACACAGGGGAAAGACTATGTGAGGACACAGTGAGAAGGTGATCTCTGCAAACCAGGACCACAGAAGAAATGAAACCTGCCAACACCTTGGTTTTGCACTTCCAGCCTCTAGAACTGTGAGAAAATAAGTTTCTGTTGTTTACACCAACAGTATGTGGTACTTTGTTATGGCGGCCCTAGCAAACAGATATGGTTAATACCCAAACTGCATACACAATCTCAGTAAAGGTTTCTTTTCTGTTTATTTTGAGCCCTCATCTGTTCTCCATCTCTACAACTGTATTATTTCAAGAATATTGTAGAGATAGAATCAACTGTTATGCAAACTTTCAGGATTTGGCTCTCTTCTCTCAGGATAATTCTCTTGAAATGCATCCAAGTCATTGTGTGGTCCATTCTTTTTTACTGTTGAGTAATATGCTGTGATATGGATACACCACGGTTTGCTCAGCTAGTCACAACTGAGGGATAGTTGAGCTGCTTCCAGTTTGGGGCCATTACAGATAAAGCTGCTACTAACATTCATGTACAGGTTTCCATGCAGATCCATGTTTTCATTTTTCTGGGAAAAATGCGCAAGAGTGTGAATGTTGACTCATAGGGTAAATACTTTTACTTTTACATGTGCTATACCGTTTCCCAGAGCACCATTCCTCTTTACTTTCCCACCAGCGACATAGGAGAAGTCCAGTTTCTCCACAGGAAGAAACAGATAATACATATGCTGTATAAATGTTTCCAGAACATCAAAGCATGGGAATTTTTCTTATCGGGTCTGCATACCCTACATACCCAAACCCAGTAGTGTGCTGGTAAGCCAGCTCTCTGGAATTTAAGAGAAAAAGAAAAAAGCTCCAGCTTACTCCAATTGCCTATTTGCAGTGTGTAGATATTTCTGCCATGGCTGATTTCAAACCACTGAGGCTTCATTGAGAGCAAAGTTGGAGAGATAAGCATATAAGCAGTTCTCACAAACTGGCACAAGCCAGTTCCAGCACACTGCCGCACAGAAATACACATGCACACACACGCCCCGTATTTATCTCCTTCATAAATATAGATGGAAAGTTAAATAAAATGGTGACACGAACTTAACAACATGGTGACATAATCAAATGAAGAGACAGATGTAAAATTAAAAGACTATGATATAATTTTGGGGAAAAAAGCATATATTAACGTATAAATATACTTGTAGACTAAAAAGGAATTGAAAACAAAATGTTAATAGTGTTTATTTCTGGGTAGTTAGTTGATGAATGATTTTGGTTTCTCTGACTATGTTTTATTGGTATTCCAATATGTTTTCAATGAACATTTTCTTTTAATCATAAACACATTATATTTTAAAGTTTAAAATCTAAGGGGACAGAGTTATTAAAGAACATAGAACAAAGCAAAATATGGGTGACCATATTATATAATAAAGTGCCAAGTGAGCTCAGAAATAGTGAAGTTTATTTTAAATGTAAACTAAACAGGATCATATGGAGTGAATCAGAAATGTTTCCAGGAGAAAATATTTTTGAGCATGACTTTCCCTTCATCTCTATCTGAGGAAAATTCTTGAAGAGTCTCTATATGTCCCTATGTTTGTATCTATGTCAGAGAAGCAGGGAGACAAGTCCTGGCAGGCAGCTTGTTGTGAAAGGAAAATGAAGTCAGTGAGATGATCCCGACTTTGGATGCTCTTCCTCACCATCTAAGATTTTGGGGCAAGTCTCTCTCTTGAGGCCTCAGTTTCTTACTCTCTAGCATGGGGTTACTATTCCAGCTTCATTACATGTCTAAATCAAGCAATATCTAGTTTACAAAGAAGACTTTCCTTCTGTTCTATCTCACATTATTTGAAATTATAAGTCACCAAAATCCCAAAGTCAGTTTTCATACTGACCTTAACAATTATTGGGACAGGAAATGTTTCATTTTAAAGAGCTAGATGGGATTTTTAAAAACATCAGTTTTATGGTTTACAGCATGAAAAGAGATTATATGGTGCTTAAAAATGAGTATTATATTTCAAAAATCTATTACAAAAAGCAAATTTTTACCTTTTCTGTGATCTACTCATTTGTCCATTCATTCAACAGATATTTCGAGAGTAGCAACTCAGTGAAACTCAGCATTATTTTAGGAGAGAGTTACCAGAAAAATGCAAGGTAAATGACCTTGGGGCCAAGAAATTTCCCATAACTTTAATAGATGGCATTTGGCACGTCCCATTGAAGATGACAACAGCTGGTACTGTGACCTCTGTCCTTTCCTCCCGTCCTAATAGGTACCTACAGGCCCGTGTCAACTAATGCTTGAGGTTAGGCAAGTACTTATTTAGCATCACAAAACAGAATGTATAAAGTGTACAATGGATAGTCACATGTATAATCATGTATTCTTGGATTACCCAATCTTTGAATTATTAGGAAATCATAACAGCAATACTCAAATCATGTCCTCCTGCCTGACTCGGTTTCCTCTAAAAGAGCTAAATTGTGCTGTTGTTTCGTGGCAACCCTTTCCCCCACTATTTAGCCATGACTATTGTATTAGTCTGCTCTGGCTGTTAGAACAAAATACCATATACCAAGTGGCATAAACTACAGGTATTTATTTCTCAGAGTTCTGGAACCTGAGATGTCCAACAGCTAAAGTCTCCAAGGGATGAAGGGGAATTTCTCACTGGTATCTACACAGGTACAGTGAGGAGGGTAAGGATAATAGAAATGAAACATGAGCTTTGAATGTGCTGGGAATTTCTAAGAAGAGGGCCTGTGGGAGAGAGACAGCCTCCACCTGAAAAGGCTACAGAGGAATGCGTATCATTTGAAAGAGGGGCAGTTTCAATTAAAGAAAGAAAATGAAGGAACTTTCAAAAAATCGGTAGAGGTTGTAGAGGAATCTGTTGATGACTGCTTTTGAGCTCCAGAGTTTTCCCTCCAGAACAGATATCAAGAATTGGGACAGATGGAAGAGGGTTCAGAATAAGGGATATACAGCATGACATGGGCATGGGTTTCTGGCTACGGGAGACAGGCCATGGAGCCTCAGCCTTCTGTCTTAAACTTGAAAAGGTCAACAAAGGTAAATAAGAATACATGGCGTGACGCAGTAATTCAGGCAGATGGAAATGGAGTGGGAGAGGGGCTAAGGATCTTGCCACGAGTGTGTGGAGCTATCAAAGACGACGAGTATGTAAGAAGTGGGCAAAGTTACCAGGAACATGTAGAATTTAGAGGAAACGCATTCCAGCTGGAAATTATTGGTATTGATTTACAAACGTGATCAGTAAAGGGGCAGTTCTACTGGAACTACCGAAGGATGGGCATATAATACCAACACTAAATACTGTCATAAATACACATGATTATGAATGTATGTGTAATAAAATAATAATTCCTAAATCAATGTCTGATGACAATATTTAATTATCATTTCCTTGGTGAATGAAGTATTTAATTGTAAAAAAGTTAATCTAATAGGAAAATATGTAGAGAAACATGATAAACTTACATATACTACCATCTGAAATGAATAACTACTAATGTAAACATAAGCAGCACTTGCTTCAGATCATTTTTAGTATAATTTTTTAAAGTAAGAAAATTCAGCAATACTCCTGTGTACATTTTGCCAGACCCATTCTTCTTCCTTCTTGTCCATAGGCAACCACTATCATGAAATTTCTTTTTCTTCATATTTATGCTTTGTGTACATTTTAACACAGGTATAGATCTTTGAAAGCATGTAATATTATTTTGTGAATATTAATATTGTACATAAATTTTATCATAGTATCATCAAGATCATGTTATCTTACCTAACATAGAATTACCTTTTCATTCAGCGTTGTACTTCAGAGGTCTATTCCATCACGTGAATACACCATGATGTAATTAGCCATTTATCTGTTAATAACATGTTGGTTGCTTTTGGTTTTTAATATATCAGCAATGTCACAAAGCATATCTGTGAATACATCTCCTTGAACACACGTGCAAAGGTTTCTCAAGGGTATTTACTTCGAAGAGGAATTGCTAAGTTGTTAGAGACAGGTTTTTCCAGGTAAATATCCATTTACCTATACCCTTGCCTACACTTGGGACTGTAAATATCCATTTACCTATACCCTTGCCTACACTAATAAATTTGCCAATTTGATAGATGAGATATTATATCTCACTCTTTTAATTTGCTTTCACTTGATTATCAGTGAAGTTGAATTTATTATCATTTTTTATTTACCATTCTTGTACCATCTTTCGTAAATTTCCAGCTCATATCCTTGTCCCATGGATATGTTGTATGTTCTGGATTTGGGGTTTTTGTCTGCTATATGTATTTGAAATATTTTTAGTGCTTAGTTTTAGCTTTGTTTTGGTATCATTTGGCAGATTTTCAGTGTGATATAATTGAATTGATGAAACTTTTCTGCTTAAAACCTTAGATATTGTATTTGGTTTCATGTCATTAGAAAAATATTTTAATCTTTGGTAGAATCCATAGAAATAGCTCACACTATCATTTCATGCATAGAGCTAGCTCAGCAATGAAGAGAGAATGATCAAAATTATATGACCAGACTCAGAATGGTCATTTTCCAGATAGAGTACTATCAGTCGTATGAGAAATATGTTACTGATTACAAGATACTGCTAAGCAGGTAGGACTGTAAATGTTGAAAAGACTAAGTATTTCCTATCCACTTTGCCTTGTCCATGTTTTATGTATAGGGTAAGTTTGATTGATGAGCTTTGTAAAGTTGTTACAGGAAATGTTTGGCGCAGACACAGACAACAAAATCAATACTGTCTACATAGACTGGGTTCATGTGAGCAGATTTATTATCTTGACCTTTCACTCCAAATGCCCTGCCTTATTTTGTTATTATAAAAGTTAAACATACTTATTTATAAAGCGACAGGGAACAGATAACTGGTAAGGCAACTTTATTAACATCTCAGGGTTTGGATATAATTTGTGAGCCCAGCACTATTTTTGGCTTCTTTTAAAAATGATTCTGTTCCCAGATTAAGGTCATTCCATTGTTTCCTCTACCCCACTGCCTGGAAGACTTAGTATAACCCAATTCTGCTATATATGTGAGTGTCTATATAGACCCTACATATGTCCAATGGTAGATGAAGAAATGGACATATTAAATTACATCCTTTCTCTCTTCAGAATATGCACTAAAAATAGAACATACGAATAAGCAAACAAAAGAGACAGCATAGTGTTGTGCACATAGCAGATGGGCAATAAATCTCTGCAGAATTAATAGATTAAAAATTGCAATATGTCACAACACTCAAAGGATCACGGAGGTATCCTTTTCTCCATCATCTATGAAGGATTTAGTTGTTTGAGCTTACACAATTCTTTATTTAGAGATTATAAATTCTGCCCACATACTTTTGGAGCTAAATTATTTCAATTTTTGCCACATGCTTCATGCAAACAATGGCCTGGTAAGTCCCAAAGCTCTAGCATTGTATCACCATGTAGCTATATGTTTTATAAAAGAGACATCAGTATACTTACACACAATATACTAGAATGCTGATGCCTTTATGCTTAAGAAAATACCCAATGGAATTTCCTACTTGGTTTTTGCATTTTGTAGGGAAAGGAATTTCTCATAACAGCTGGTGAAATCCAATAAGCTAGATACATCAGGGATTTTTGTTGGAAAATACATTTAATGTAAATAAGCGTGTTTTTCTATACTTCTGTCTATATAGTATCTTAAAGTTTTAAAATAATAAAAACTGAACCTTATTTTACAAAGTGTTTAGTAGTAGCTAAAAAATCCCTTAAGACTAAATATTACCTTTATATTATGCTTGTATCAGTGCAATTGCTCTTTAAATTTACTAAGTAATCAAACCTGATTCCTTTTTTTGTATCAGCATTTATAAGTAAGTTGAATGACTATTTGGAATACAAATATTGGTTCAAACTATTTGCTATAAACTATCTCTATGACCTCATAACTGAATGTTTCATGTGTCCCAAACCCTGATTAAGTTAATGCCATAGGGAGTCTCTGACAATTCATTTTATCCAAAGTACTACTGATGTATTTCTGTGAGTCGTCTCTTGTAGTGGAAAAGTGATATTATTTTTCCAATTTTTTATTTGATTTGAACTTTTTATCACCCATTCTCCAGCTTTACCTCTTTTACATCTAGTCTCCATAACCTTAAGAATACCAGCTAGTCTTTCCATTAAAACAAATTAATATCATTCTTATTTGGAAAATTTGACAATCGTTTAAAGACTCACGGCATCATGGGGTGTTGTAAATGGGGTTAATAATGAGCAGTGATTTTTATCTGCTGGTAATCTTGTGGGATGGTTACACAGTGCTCTCAGCTAAGTCCATCCTTCTATCAGTTCAACTCAACAAGCCCCTTGCACAAATTTGTTACTGAGTTTCTCCCAAGAGAATATATGATTGAAAGTATTAGAAATTTCATTGGACATTAGAAGATTGTAAAGGATCATTTTCCCTTCTAGACTTTGACAATCTTAATAAAGTCTAAAGAAACACATTGAGGAAGCACAATGTTTTAGGGCTAGCTCATCTCCCCTGTAATTTTTATTGATAAAGAAATTAAGGACAGTCCTAAATCACTGCAGTTATCATTAATCTTTTTCAGAGAAGCATCCTACTCAGTAACCAAGCTCTCAAGAATTAAAAAAATATCTTCTAGCTACCTTTTCCTCTGCTATCCCGTACTGTTTTTCAAGGAATTTTTTTTTAATCCAAAAATTGGTGAAGCGGAACAGACACACAGTAATGCCATGTCAACATTTATTTATGGCCTGCCAGTTAAGATGGACAAAATAAAAAAGGAGAGGATTTAAAAACAGTGCTTGCAAAGAATTCCATGGTGAGGTGGTACATCTCACTTGTCAAACTGGAAATGGAGACAGTACAATCTATATCTGTGATTATTTGCTTGGGTACACCATCCATTTTCCCAGATCCTACATTAATCATTTTATTTCTACTTGTTTGACATGACATTCCAACTTCAGACTAGAAGGTGCTCTGTTTCTATTTATCTCTTGCATGTCATGATTTTCACAAACCTTATGAGATTTAATAGGTGCTGTTTATTTTAAATATAACAACCACATGTTATGAATGGCATGTGTTGTAAAGGTCTATAGGATTATTCAGTTATTTAGAATTTGGAATGATTTTGCCCATAAAGGCGATGCTGTGAATGCACATTAAATTTTTTTAAATTTTTTTTTTTAACGTTTATTTATTTTTGAGACAGAGAGAGACAGTGCATGAACGGGGGAGGGTCAGAGAGAGGGAGACACAGAATCTGAAACAGGCTCCAGGCTCCAAGCTGTCAGCACAGAGCCCGACGCGGGGCTCAAACTCACGGACCGCGAGATCGTGACCTGAGCCGAAGTCGGCCGCTTAACCAACTGAGACACCCAAGCACCCCGCACATTAAATTTTTATAGCTAATGGTGAAATTGCATCTAGTTCATGAGACACCAAAACTGTCATGCCGAAGGTAACATTTTTTTTTCCTGCTAATCATCATTTATAATTTTCTCCCATAGGTGTAGGACTTTCTCAAGCAGCTATTCAACCATCTATTTAGTAAAAATATTCAAACAGTGCATAATAAATGCCAGATACTGGGAATTTAATAGTTCCAGAAACACTATTTCTGTTCCTCAATAGACACAAGGTACTAGGCAAAAACAATACAGTGTTATAGCTGCTCAGCCCCCTTCCCTGCAGCATGAGGCACACATTGGTCAAGGGCAAGGCAGGAGGCAGAGAGATCAGGGCAGGAGTCGTTACAATAATTCAGGAGAGATACAGTGTTGACAGAGGAAATGAAAATCAATGAAAATGGTTACAAGAGATATTATGGTAGGAAAGGAGTCCAAGATAACACCCAAGATATTGGCCTGGGCAACTGCAGGACAGTGGATTGGAGACAATTTATAGTCCAGCTTAATTTCCATAATGGAAATCATCTTTTTATGAGTAAGTAACTGGGCCCAAGACAACCAGTTCTCCCATTAGGGTGACCATTTAAAGTGAACTTTTCCTCAGTGTTACCAAGATTTTCCCAAAGATTTACTAATCCCTTGATTACTACTCGCATTAATTTATGTAGCCAAATATGAAATGATAATGAGATTTCTTCTCCTTTTTTTTTTTTGAGACTTATTCTTAATAGAACTCAGAGTTACCAGCTTGTGATCACTACATTAATTTTAAAGTATTATCTTCTCTCAAAAAACCAAGCATGTATCACATTCTTCACCTGCCCAGGGTGTTTTAAAATTATTCTTATTTATTAACTACTCACACAATGGGGCAGCTCAGCTCAGCCAATGAAGCAATAAGAAGCTTTTTTCTCCTTGGAATACCAAATATATCAGTAATTTGTGCAATGAGAGAACTTTAAACTTAAGAAAGGTTTTACTGTCAAGTGTTTTTATGCATTGCTTTCTCCTTATAATTTATTACAAGTAGCTAAACTGGACATGGCGGCATTTAATACTACATTACGATAACCTATTTACTTAATAAGTTTTCAAATAAATGGTTCACAACTCTCTTTGGGTACAAACATCTTCTTTTCAGAATTGTTGGCAGGCTAGGGTCTTGGGAAATAAATATCTATCCATGTTTTATGCTCATATTTACATGGGTTCAACTGCAAACTTTCATGTAAGATTGGGCTTTACTCTTTTTTTATTTTTTACTTTTATTTATTATTTTTTAATACAATGTATTGTCAAGTTGGCTAACATACAGTGTATACAGTGTGATCTTGGTTTTGGGGGTAGATTCCCCTGATTCATCGCCTACATACAACACCCAGTGCTCATCCCAACAAGTGCCCTCCTCGATGCCCATCACCCATTTTCTCCTCTCTTCCACCCCTACCACCATAAGCCCTCAGTTTTTTCTCTGTATTTGAGAGTCTCTTATGGTTACTATTTTTTTTAACTTTTACTTTATTTTCATATAAGATTGGGTGCATGGTTTTTGGTGGACATTTTCCAACATTCTCTTCTGTAAAGTAGTCTTTCAGTGCAAATGTCATAGCTTCACTTTGTTTAATATTCCAGCTGCCTCAATCTGTTTCATTTTGGGTGTTATTCTTTTGGCAATATATCCCTGTCCTCATCCTTCAGAGTCTGAATGACATTCATTCCCTTGCAGATTTGACACATGACTTGCTCAAACATCCAATTCTTTCACTTCCTAGTACATTTCTCCTTTCCAACTGTCACTCTAATCCTTATAGCCCTTTGGAATACATTCCTTTTGTTCACTTGCACATTTTTCCTTTGGCTAAGTACTTTGTCCGTCAGAAAATGACTCACAGAATTTGTTTACCCAGTGCAGGGTAATTTGACACAGTATTGTGTGTTTCTAACACATATGCTTTTATTAATGTTGTTCCCTTGTTACCTTATTTATCATTCATATTTCCTTGACAGTTCTTTAAAAGAAGACCACTTTCCCTGCATTTATTATTACTTTTTTCAACCATCGTCCATTTAAACTAGTGCATACAACTCTGAAAGAGAAACTTACCTTTTGTTAATAATAATAAAAAACTAATAAACTGATTTTCTTGAAGTCTTCCAGGAAAAAAAAGAATAGTTTAGAAGAAATAACTGTTCATTCTCTCTCTTTTAAAGAAAAAATTCAATTTGAATAATGAAACTTTTTATGTAGGGAATACATTAAGAGCACGTTTAGTCATTGCTTTTCAACAGCAATGGCAACAATAACAATATATTTTTAACGGAGATTGTGGAGTTTAGAAGGAGGGATGCTTTAAACATGGTTAGAAACTGATGACAGTTGGGAAATGAGCCATCAATGTTAGCAGAAGCTTTTCCCCTGATCCTCAGTGTTTGTTACTGCCCACGTTTAAATAGGCGAGCCTGTCTGTTTTGATCTTGTATAATACAGGGAAGAAAAACAAGTCTAATTAAGCATTTAATTTATGTATGGTTACGTTTGTCAGTCCCTGTTTACTATATGTCAGATCACAGATATTGTCTTGCTATTACTAAAGTTAACTTGATTAGTGGGTCCATCAGGGTCATTAGGTCACAATTTTTTATAATCCACATAGCTGACATGCGTGGTCTCCATTACCACTATCTAAAACCAGTGAGAAGCCCATTTTATACTAAAGATTGCTCATCTTCATAAAGGAAAGCATGTAACAATATATTATAGAGATCAATTAGTAATGCATTTCTCTGTATCCAGAATGATAGTGAAACTATAATAATAACACGAAGATAGCACCGAATCCAGGATGAGAGTTTCTGCTTCACCCTGCACTAACTCTCTGACTTGAAACAGTATAACTAACTTTCTGGAATCACTGTTTTTCAGAAAGAATAATTTCCGTTTCTACCACAAAGTGTTTTTTTTAAAATATCCTATGAGATAATGTATATGAAAAGCCTATAAACTTCTACATTAATATTATATTTATCCTAACACCCCCTCTCCCAGATAATCCCTCACTCAAGTATGGCAGGCATTGATTTTCTTAAACAATTCATTACTTAGTTCAATGCAAGCACTGGTTTTGTTTTTCCTTGTTTCGTTGAAACTGGGGAATAATTGTTCACCCATATTAGTAGGAAAGAATCAGAGAATTGCTCTGACATCTTCTATATATTTATAAGCTTTATGTGCTTACTCAGTATTCATATTTTCTGTTTTGAAATAGGCAATTTCCTCTTCCAACCACCCAATCTCCACTTTGTTCCCCACGTAGACTAAATACTTCAGACTGGACTATATAGTGGAATTTTGAAATTAGGCATGAAGATGAGCATTTCTTTTTAATTACCTAAACATGATTTCCTCAATATATTTTTAAAAGCAACTATTTCTAATGCATTCAAAACTTAGGATGAATCAAAATCTCTGCTAGTTGGAGAAAGTGGTCTGTCCCAAAGTGAATTTGGCTTTCCCTAGATAAGTTTTTCCTCCAGGCAACTGGGGAGCTCTAAACTGTGGTCTACTTTTTAACTTCTCTCTCACTTTGTACCCTTCTAGCTTTTTCTTATTGCCCATCTTTAGTGTTTTTTTTTAAAGCTTGGGGTGCCAAGCTTGGAGCTCTGTTGGTTAAGCGTCTGATTCTTGATTTCTGCTCAGATCATGATCTCATGGTTTGTGAGTTTGAGCCCCACATCAGGCTCTGTGCTGACAGTGCAGAGCCTGCTTGGGATTCTCTGTCTCCCTCTCTCTTTGTCCATCCCCTGCTTGCTCTCTCTCTCTCTCTCTCTCTCAAAATAGATAAACATTAAAAAAAAAAAAAGCTCTGGGGCGCCTGGGTGGCTTAGTCGGTTAAGCGTTGGACTTCGGCTTAGGTCATGATCTCATGATTTGTGAGTTTGAGCCCAGTGTCAGGCTCTGTGCTGACAGCTCAGAGCCTGGAGCCTGCTTTGGATTCTGTGTCTCCCTCTCTCTCTGCCCCTCCCCTGCTCATGGTCTGTCTGTCTGTCTCTCTCTCTCTCTAAAATAAATTTTAAAAAAACATTAAAAAAATTTATAGAAAAAAACCTCATTGGCACATCTACAAGTAAGGAGGAATTTATGAAATTTAATTAAAATCATATCATACACAGCAGCAGTGGTTAGTTATATTAAACTAACAATCGCTTTAGCATGAGCACCAACCAATCAGATATGACACTAGCAATAAGTTCAGGTACATGGGATCATTACAACTAAATGTCAGATGCTTACCAGTAACTTCAATAAAGGCTTGGTCAGTGGAAGAAGTTGTGAGAAATATATATTATTATAAAAACAATTGTAGCACTCCTTTATTCATTATAGGCAGAATCCACTTAAAATTATTTTTGGCCTTACCTCAAATTGTGGGAATAGGAATTCTCAGAAATGTGTATTTCAGACTAGGTTTTTGCATGTTTTCAAATAAGATTTTACAATATGTAAAACAGATAAAAGTGCAGCTGCTCTAGTTGAAGTAAAAGTAGGAACCTCTGATACTTTCTACATCAGCTGGTGATTACCCACCAGGGCCCAGTAAGGTTGTGTAACAGTTTGAAAGTCCCAAAGAGCAAGGAACACTTCCAACTCCTGAAAGCCCAAATCTGCATTAATTTCAGTAGGAAAAAAGAAACAACCTCATTAAATAAGCTTTTTAAATATATATACTTTAAGCAGAAGTTTTAGTATATAAATGAGTTGAATGAAGTGGCCTTTCTGGTACAACTCTTCAAAATCCAAAAACCATGAAATTTTAATATACCACAATTTGCTAAATATATATTGGACATTTACCCAAATAAAGCATTTCGGTTGGTCCCCAGATGATCCCAAAATAAAGAAACCTAAGCCCTGCACTCAAGAAATTTAATTAATCTAGTAGATTATTCTAGACTGAAACCAGTAACAGTAATCAAGGGATAACATCTTTCTTGATTTCATAATTAGAATTTCCCAATTATTGTTGTCCTCTATCAATACCAATATACATTTTGTTTTTTCTTTGAGATAGTGCCAAAGAAAATGCTATAAAACCTTCCGTAACTCTAAGAAAAAAAAAAGCAGTCTTTCTGAAGGTGCCCGTTCATTTATGAGACTCCATTACAGTTGGTACCATTTGAGCTGTCTACACCTGTGTTTTTTCAAGACATAGAAGAAGCCCATTCACATGCACAAGAGAGAGAACAGAAGATCCTGGTATATCATCCACAGATGTTAGCTCTTAAGAAACTTCCTAAATTTTTTATGCTTTATGTTAAATTTATATTGTACTAAAAAATAAAGTTTCTATAAGTTTTTAACAAGATAGAATAGTTCTTAAAAAGCAGCTATTTATGATTTTTTTTGCTAAAATCCAGCTTATAGATAGATGCTTGCCTTTAGAGAGACTGTTGCAACATCAGTTTATGAAATATATTTTTTCTTTCATTTTATCTCAGTCTATATCAATTTAGCAATGGCACATAGGCATTCAACCGGTCACATTTTCCACACAATTTAACCATAGGCTTTTATTGTCTGTTTTCTTAGTATATTAATATGGGCTTGCTGTCAGATCATTTAAGAAATAGATTTTTTGCATATGTCCATAGGTAATGGAGTGAAGTGGGCCTATACTTGGCACATACAGAAATAGGACAGGATGATAAATCTCTTCACGGCTAGCCCATCTTTTATAGCAAGGGGTTACAGTTCAGTATAGCCTCTAATTCCCTGTGCTATGGGCAATTTGCATGTATTAAATGATCCTTATCATTTCCTGTAATTAGGATGTTGCCATACAGTTGAAGTTTTTGAAGTAACATATGGCTAATTAATGTCTTATTGGTAAGTTCCACCTAGATAATAAAGAATTGAAAGATAGAAGTTGTGTGCCATAGACTGAATTCACTCCATTTTTACTCGTTTGTAAGTATAAGCTCTTGCATGTTTTTTTTTCAGCATATATGTCCATATTGCATACAAGGATGAACGAATTGGCTAAGTGTCTACACACACACACACACACACAGAGAGAGAGAGAGAGAGAGAGAGAGAGAGAGAGAGAGAGAAATTCCAGGGGATTGCAATCCCACAACATTATTCAAAGGAATAGAATAACTCCCATCAAACAAGAGCTATAAAATATTAAGGATCAATACACATTCTTGGCCTATTAAAATTATCACAAATCTCAGAAAGGCAATTTTATAAATTTTAAGTGAAAAAATAATTGGTAATAGGTCAAAGTGAATGCTGAAGAAAATAAATCATACCTTGACTCATATGATGAATGTGCACAATATCCCATTTTTTCCAAACAGATGCCATACATTCCCCTACAAGTCTTCCTGAGTACCAGTAAAGTGGACCGTGGACATTAGTGAATCACATTGGCCCATGAATGGAGTATGATCTCTGGGTCATCACATACAATCCATGACAGTCACATACAGCAGAAATCTAACCCACAGTATCATTTTGGAAAGAGGAAAACAAATAATTTCTGAGTGTGCTTTGCAGGAGACTTTGGAGAATGCTTCTGCATGACCCCTTCTACCTGCAGACACAGCAGCATTCACCAAGAAGAAAAGGAGCAAATGCTCTATGTTGACTACACTATAGTCAACTCCTATGTCTATAGATATAAAAATATATATTCAAATATTTTATTTTATATGTATGTAGATATCTAATTATTCAAATATATACCTGTATCAAATGTATGCCTGTATCTATAAAATGAAATAAAGATGAAAGATGTAAGAATTGTTTACTCTCTATAAGAGACTCTTAAAAACTGAGAACAAACTGAGGGTTGATGGGGGGTGGGAGGGACGGGAGGGTGGGTGATGGGTATTGAAGAGGGCATCTTCTGGGATGAGCACTAGGTGTTGTATGGAAACCAATTTGACAATAAATTCCACATATTAAAAAAAAAGAATTGTTTACTCTCTGAGAACCAATTCAATCAGCAAAGCTACACCTCTTTAAAAGAATAATTTATTTTATCACAGCACATAGATTTCATCTTAAAGATTTACAGTTTTTTTCTAAAAGTTTTATTTGAATGGTCTAAGTTTCATTTCCTTGGAAAGGACAGTTTATTCCATTCAAGGACATTACTCATTGTGAAGAGAGTATTTTAGGCACACAATGTAGTAACATAGTAGCCTTTATTAAGAACACAGAGAGCAAGGCTTTATAAATGCTACCCTTCCAGTTTTGATGAATATGCTTTTAATAACAAACAACCTAGCGGTAATGTAAAAGAAAAAAAAATTTACAGGTAAAACTTTTTTTTTTAAAGAGAGATGTGGCTTAAAGTCTTGTTTGCTTTCATTTCTGCATAAAAAGTCACTAGAAAGGAATGAAGCATAGAGCTCGGGGACCATGCTGGCTTGTCCATGAAAGTTCCAGGGCTGCAGCTCTGACCTCCGCCCTGCTAGAGGCTTCCTCCCTCCTTCCCTCCCTCCCAGGTTCAGTGATCTCACCAGCTGGCTCCGATCTCTGAAACCAGCCCTCTGTCACTTTTCAGCAGCTGATAGTCTGCACATATCCACCAGATGTGCTACACAAAGGAAATTAAGGTCACCAGCAATAAGGATTCCAAAATTAAACCTTTCCAACCTCTGGACAAACAATGTTCAGACATTCCTGCGTTGTTTCCTGGATTTAACTTCTCCATCATTGACCTTCAAGTCTCACTTTTTCACTTTTTCAACTCACTTTTTCAACAGGCAGTTTTAATACTATTTTTTCCGGTCAACTTAGCATTCTCCACAAGTCTTCCAAGATGAGACTTCGAATATTTGTATACACAATCCCAATACTCAATTCAGTGTGATCACTTCAGTACACTCCTTGCTTCCATTTTAAGACTGTGGCTAAGAATTCATTAAACATCCCCATGGGACATTGCTAATGCTGACGCACGTTCCTCTGTATTCGTCTTATCCTACTTTCTGGCAATCTTCGTGGCCAAACTGTTTTAGATAGTGTAATGGTGAAATTCTAATGCTCTCGTTCCAGGCACCTGAATTACTTACAAACCACTCTGTAACAACAGGGCTGCTCTCGCCTGTACTTTGACTTTTCAGGGTTACACCTTTCTCCTCTGAGCAGTCTCAGGTATCCTGGGTCCGAGGAAACTCTAACTCAAAGCTCCTTGTTCTTCCCACTAGTTAGACTCTCTTATGCACGAGCTTCCACCTGCTTGTGAGTCTGTGAGGGAGCCCATAGCTCTCAAAACCCACCAGCAGCTTCTACCTCACCGAAACCCTCTAGGCTGTCGGTCATCACTCATCAAATTTAGAATATACATTGTGTATTTTCACTTATTTTGATTTTATTTATCCCTCTTCCTGCTTCAAATACAGGAAATATGCCTGGCCTACCTTCATCCTTCCTCGTTGTCCAAATCAGGGATAATCCTTGGAAGCTTTTCACTTACCGGGTAAGTATAGTTCACTCCCGAGTCACTGACTAACTGGACTTTTAACTGCTTCCTAATGACGCATTGTGTGAATTAAGACATTGTGCTTAAGCTTTAGTCAAGACTGGAGTACCCTTACATTTAATGTGATCTTTGACAGAATGTATTAGTGCAAGTTAAAAGCTATAGCAAACAAAATCAGAATCTAGTGGCATAAAACAATGAGGTGTTTATTGCTCATATAATAGTCTCCTGCAGGCATTTGGCAGGCAGCTTTCTTTTTGGCAGTTCAAGGACTTGGTCTCCTTTCATTCTGTTGCTTCCTCATTGCCTACGGCTCTGAGGTCTGCTGCTGATTGCAGATCCAGCAGATAGATAGGGGAGACACTGTGCAAGAGGTTGTTATGGGCCAGGGTACGTCCCCCTCCACAGAATTGGCTGAACCCAGTCACAAGGCAATGCTTTGTTACACTAGACTCTTTCAAATATAGTCTTGTAATGCACCCAGGGGAAAAAAGGGAATGTTTTTTTTGTTTTGTTTTTTAATTTTTTTAATGTTTATTTTTGAGAGAGAGAGAGAGAGAGAGAGAGAGACAGACAGAGAGACAGAGAGACAGAGACATGGAATCTGAAGCAGGTTCCAGGCTCTGAGCTGTCAGCACAGAGCCCGATTCGAGGCTCAAACTCATGAATTGCAAGATCGTGACCTGAGCTGAAGTCAGACGCTTAACTGACTGAGCCACCCAGGCGTCCCAGGAATACATTTTGATGATACATCACTGTCCCTATCACATAAAGTGGCCACCATGGTCAGAACTATGAGATCCCTCCTGTGTCACCGGCAGTCCCTGGAACTCAGGAAGGCAGACAGAAGCTCACCTTTCACACATCAGTGCTGTAAACATTAAGATTTAAAGGTAAGGAACAGAAAAGTTAAAGACAGAAGGTTGGTGATTATTAGCATCACAGGTGGTAAGAAAAATTAAATGCATTCCTTGTGATGAATATTCTCAGGGTGGAGAAAGGGCATTGGGCATTTCATCTTCATCATTCCATATAAAAAAAAATGGAAAGAAATGGATCACTCTGCCTTTCCATTAATTTTTCAGTAGTAAGATTGGGAATAAGGTCATCAAATTTCCTTGTATGTTTGAGAACATCCCACTTCAACACTACAAACATACTACAGTTTCCCCCAGCATCACAAGCTACCTCTAGAATAAAGATCTCAAGTTCCTAGAAAACACTGCCTCCCTTATTGACTAATAATTTTAAAGTCTCTTCATTCAAAGTATCAATTTTCCATCAACAGGAATTATAAATTTGTCCTTTTGCATTGTTATCTATATTGACTCAATTTTATTTTATTATTTTGCTGTCTTGCATATCAATATTTGATAGTAAAAAAGAAAATTTAATATAGTACACTAACTTTATCTTTCTTTAAAAAGTATTTTCACCTACATTGTTTTTTCTTAGTGAGTGCTTATCACGTTAGTAGTTTATTTTATTACTATTTTTAAATATATGAAGTTTATTGTCAAATTGGTTTCCATACAACACCAGTGCTCATCCCAAAAGGTGCCCTCCTCAATACCCATCACCCACCCTCTCCTTCCTCCCACCCCCCATCAGCCATCAGTTTGTTCTCAGGTTTTAAGAGTCTCTTATGCTTTGCTCTCTCCCACTCTAACCTCTTTATTTTTTCCTTCCCCTCCCCCATGGGTTCCTGGATCCACATGATCCCCCAGGATCCACATGAGAGTGAACACATATGGTATCTGTCTTTCTCTGTATGGCTTATTTCACTTAGCATCACACTCTCCAGTCCATCCTTGTTACTACAAAGAGCCATATTTCATTCTTTCTCATTGCCACGTAGTATTCCATTGTGTATATAAACCACATCTTCTTTATCCATTCGACAGTTGATGGACATTTAGGCTCTTTCCATAATTTGGCTATTGTTGAGAGTGCTGCTAGAAACATTGGGGTACAAGTGCCCCTATCCATCAGTACTCCTGTATCCCTTGGGTAAATTCCTAGCAGTGCTACTGCTGGGTCATAGGGTAGGTTTATTTTTAATTTTCTGAGGAACCTCCACACTGTTTTCCAGAGCGGCTGCACCAATTTGCATTCCCACCAACAGTGCAAGAGGGTTCCCGTTTCTCTACATCCTCTCCGGCATCTATAGTCTCCTGATTTGTTCATTTTGGCCACTCTTGACTGGCGTGAGATCTGAGTGTGGTTTTGATTTGTATTTCCCTGATGAGGAGCGACGTTGAGCATCTTTTCATGTGCCTGTTGGCCATCTGGATGTCTTCTTTAGAGAAGTGTCTATTCATGTTTTCTGCCCATTTCTTCCCTGGATTATTTGTGTTTCGGGTGTGGAGTTTGGTGAGCTCTTTATAGATTTTGGATACTAGCCCTTTGTCCGATATGTCATTTGCAAATATCTTTTCCCATTCCGTTGGTTGCCTTTTAGTTTTGTTGGTTGTTTCCTTTGCTGTGCAGAAGCTTTTTATCTTCATGAGGTCCCAATAGTTCATTTTTGCTTTTAATTCCCTTGCCTTTGGGGATGTGTCAAGTAAGAAATTGCTACGGCTGAGGTCAGAGAGGTCTTTTCCTGCTTTCTCCTCTAGGGTTTTGATGGTTTCCTGTCTCACATTCAGGTCCTTTATCCATTTTGAGTTTATTTTTGTGAATGGTGTGATAAAGTGGTCTAGTTTCAACCTTCTGCATGTTGCTGTCCAGTTCTCCCAGCACCATTTGTTAAAGAGACTGTCTTTTTTCCATTGGATATTCTTTCCTGCTTTGTCAAAGATGAGTTGGCCATACGTTTGTGGGTCTAGTTCTGGGGTTTCTATTCTATTCCATTGGTCTATGTGTCTGTTTTTGTGCCAATACCATGCTGTCTTGATGATGACAGTTTTGTAGTAGAGGCTAAAGTCTTGGATTGTGATGCCTCCTGCTTTGGTCTTCTTCTTCAAAATTATTTTGGCTATTCGGGGCCTTTTGTGGTTCCATATGAATTTTAGGATTGCTCGTTCTAGTTTCGAGAAGAATGCTGGTGCAATTTTGATTGGGATTGCATTGAATGTGTAGATAGCTTTGGGTAGTATTGACATTTTGACAACATTTATTCTTCCAACCCATGAGCAGGGAATGTCTTTCCATTTCTTTATATCTTCTTCAATTTCCTTCATAAGCTTTCTATAGTTTTCAGCATACAGATCTCTCACATCTTTGGTTAGATTCATTCCTAGGTATTTTATGCTTCGTGGTGCAATTGTGCAGGGGATCAGTTTCTTCATTTGTCTTTCTGTTGCTTCATTATTAGTGTATAAGAATGCAACTGATTTCTGTACATTGATTTTGTATCCTGCAACTTTGCTGAATTCATGTATCAGTTCTAGCAGACTTTTGGTGGAGTCTATAGTATTTTCCATGTATAATATCATGTCAACTGCAAAAAGTGAAAGCTTGACTTCATCTTTGCCAATTTTGATGCCTTTGATTTCCTTTTGTTGTCTGATTGCTGATGCTAGAACTTCCAACACTATGTTAAACAACAGTGGTGAGAGTGGACATCCCTGTTGTGTTCCTGATCTCAGGGAAAAAACTCTCAGTTCTTCCCCATTGAGGATGGTGTTAGCTGTGGGCTTTTCATAAATGGCTTTTATGATGTTTAAGTATGTTCCTTCTATCCCGACTTTCTTGAGGGTTTTTATTAAGAAAGGATGTTGAATTTTGTCAAATGCTTTTTCTGCATTGATTGACAGGATCATATGGTTCTTATTTTTTCTTTTATTAATGTGATGTATCCCGTTGATTGATTTGCAAATGTTGAACCAACCCTGCATCCCAGAAATGAATCCCACTTGATCATGGTGAATAATTCTTTTTATATGCTGTTGAATTCGATTTGCTAGTATCTTATTGAGAATTTTTGCATCCATATTCATCAGGGATATTGGCCTGTAGTTCTCTTTTTTTACTGGGTCTCTGTCTGGTTTAGGAATCAAAGTAATACTGGCTTCATAGAATGAGACTTGAAGTTTTCCTTCCCTTTCTATTTTTTGGAATAGCTTAATAAGGATAGGTATTATCTCTGCTTTAATTATCTGGTAGAACTCCCCTGGGAAGCCATCTGGTCCTGGACTCTTATTTTTTGGGAGATTTTTGACAACTGATTCAATTTCTTTGCTGGTTATGGGTCTGTTCAAGCTTTCTATTTCCTCCTGATTGAGTTTTGGAAGAGTGTGGGTGTTTAGGAATTTGTCCATTTCTTCCAGGTTGTCCAGTTTGTTGGCATATAGTTTTTCATAGTATTCCCTGATAATTGCTTGTATTTCTGAGGGATTGGTTGTAACAATTCCATTTTCATTCATGATTTTATCTATTTGGGTCATCTCCCTTTTCTTTTTGAGAAGCCTGGCTAGAGGCTTATCAACTTTGTTTATTTTTTCAAAAAACCAACTCTTGGTTTCATTCATCTGCTCTACAGTTTTTTAGATTCTATATTGTTTATTTCTGCTCTGATCTTTATTCTTATTCTCTTCTTCTGCTGGGTTTGGGGTGACTTTGCTGTTCTGCTTCTATTTCCTTTAGGTGTGCTGTTAGATTTTGTATTTGGGATTTTTCTTGTTTCTTGAGATAGGCCTGGATTGCAATGTATTTTCCTCTCAGGACTGCCTTCACTGCGTCCCAAAGCATTGGGATTGTTGTATTTTCATTTTCATTTATTTCCATATATTTTTTAATTTCTTCTCTAATTTCCTGGTTGACCCATTCATTCTTTCGTAGGGTGTTCTTTAACCTCCATGCTTTTGAAAGTTTTCCAGTCTTTTTCCTGTACTTGATTTCAAGCTTCATAGCATTGTGGTCTGAAAGTATGCATGGTATGATCTCAATTCTTGTATACTTATGAAGGGCTATTTTGTGACCCAGTATGTGATCTATCTTGGAGAATGTTCCATGTGCACTCAAGAAGAAAGTATATTCTGTTGTTTTGGGATGCAGAGTTCTAAATACATCTGTCAAGTCCATCTGATCCAATGTATCATTCAGGGCCCTTGTTTCTTTATTGACCGTGTGTCTAGATGCTCTATCCATTGTTGTAAGTGGGGTGTTAAAATCCCCTGCAATTACCACATTCTTATCAATAAGGTTGCTTATGTTTGTAATTGTTTCATATATTTGGGGGCTCCCGTATTCGGCACATAGACATTTATAATTGTTAGCTCTTCCTGATGGGTAGACCCTGTGATTATTATATAATGCCCTTCTTCATCTCTTGTTATAGCCTTAATTTAAAGTCTAGTTTGTCTGATATAAGTATGGCTACTCCAGCTCTCTTTTGACTTCCAGTAGCATGATAAATAGTTCTCCATCCCCTCACTTTCAATCTGAAGATGTCCTCAGGTCTAAAGTGAGTCTCTTGTAGACAGCAAATAGATGGGTCTTGTTTTTTAACCCATTCTGATACCCTATGTCTTTTGGTTGGCGCATTTAGTCCATTTACATTCAGTGTTATTACAGAATGATATGAATTTAGAGTCATTGTGATGTCTGTAGGTTTCATGCCTGTAGCGATGTCTCTGGTACTTTGTCTCACAGGATCCCCCTTAGGATCTCTTGTAGGGCTGGTTTAGTGGTGATGAATTCCTTCAGGTTTTGTTTGTTTGGGAAGACCTTTATCTCTCCTTCTATTCTAAATGACAGATTTGCTGGATAAAGGATTCTTGGCTGCCTATTTTTTTCTGTTCATCACATCGAAGATTTCCTGCCATTCCTTTCTGGCCTGCCAAGTTTCAGTAGAGAGGTCCGTCATGAGTCTTATGGGTTTCCCTTTATATGTTAGAGCACGTTTATCCCTAGCTGCTTTCAGAATTTTCTCTTTATCCTTGTATTTTGCCAGTTTCACTATGATATGTCATGCAGAAGATTGATTCAAGTTATTTCTGAAGGGAGTTCTCTGTGCCTCTTGGATTTCAATGCCTTTTTCCTTCCCCAGATCCGGGAAGTTCTCAGCTATTATTTCTTCAAGTACACCTTCAGCACCTTTCCTTCTCTCTTCCTCCTCTGGAATACCATTTATGCATAGATTATTTCTGTTTAGTGCATCACTTAGTTCTCTAATTTTCCCCTCATACTCCTGGATTTTTTTTTATCTCTCTTTTTCTCAGCTTCCTCTTTTTCCATAATTTTATCTTCTAGTTCACCTATTCTCTCCTCTGCTTCTTCAATCTGAGCTGTGGTCGTCTCCATTTTATTTTGCAGCTCATTAATAGCATTTTTTAGCTCCTCCTGGCTGTTCCCTAGTCCCTTGATCTCTGTAGCAATAGATTCTCTGCTGTCCTTTATACTTTTTTCAAGCCCAGCGATTAATTTTATGACTATTATTCTAAATTCGCTTTCTGTTATATTGTTTAAATACTTTTTGATCAGTTCGTTAGCTGTTGCTATTTCCTGGAGATTTTTTGAGGGGAATTCTTCCGTTTCATCATTTTGGATAGTCCCTGGAGTGGTGCGGGACTGCGGGGCACTTCTCCTGTGCTGTCTTGAATAACTTGCATTGGTGGGCAGGGCCGCAGTCAGACCTGATGTCTGCCCCCAGCCCACCGCTGGGGCCACAGTCACACTGGTGTGTGCCTTCTCTTCCCCTATCCTAGGGGCAGGATTCACTGTGGGGTGGCGTGGCCCGTCTGGGCTACTTGCACACTGCCAGGCTTGTGGTGCTGTGGATCTGGTGTATTAGCTGGGGTGGATCTGCAAGGTGCACGGGAGGCGGGAAGGGCAGGCTCAGCTAGCTTTTCCTTTGGTGATCCGCTTCGGGAGGGGCCCTGCGGCCTCACCTACATTGTATTATAGACCCTTTCCTAAAAATGTTCTAAGGTCATTGTTATTGTTTCTAGCTTTTATTTATTTATTTATTTTTAGATGTTTATTTATTTATTTTGAGCGAGAGAGAGTGTTAGTGGGGTAGGGGCAGAGAGAGAGAGAGAGAGAGAGAGAGAGAGAGAGAGAGAGAGAATCCCAAGCAGACTCCATGCTGTCAGTGCAGAGCCTGACATAGGACTTGAACTCATATACCATGAGATCATGACCCGAGCCACAATCAAAAGTCGGACTCTTAACTGACTGAGCCACCCAGATGCCCCTGTTTCTAGCTTTTAGATGATCAAATTGAGGCTTCAAGAATTACCTGGACTTCTCTAAAGTCCCACGGTCACTCAGAACACACCTAGGGGTCATAATTAGCCTTTCTGGCTCTAAATCCTATGTTTAAAGGATATTTTATTAACAGGGTTATTAGAAGCCATTAAATGTATCAAAAAAAGTATTATTAATATAGAGAGAGCATTATGAATTCACAGACAAAAATAGATGTCTCTGGGGCACCTGGCTGGCTCAGTCGGTTAAGCATCTGACTCTTGATTTCAGCTGAGGACATGATCTCACAGTTCCTGGGATGGAGCCCCATGTTGGGCTCTGCACTGACAGTGTGGAGGCTGCTTGGGATTCTCTGTCTTTCTCTCTCTCTCTCTCTCTCTGTTCCTCCCTCATTGCGCTCGCTCTCTCTTTCTCTCAAAATAAATAAGTAAACTAAAAAAAAAATTTCAATCACTTTGTTTAGATGATATTAAAGAGATCCACTCTTTCACTCTCTTAAAAGATAGAAAGACAAAGTATATAATTGTGGGAGCACTCATGTATTGAGATTAGTAAAATATCCTAATTGAAAGAGGATATGTTGAAAGTGGTAGATAAATATAAATAATTCAATTGATAAAATGATTTTTCTGGTATATCAAAATTTTAGTGAAACATATACATACACGTTAGTAGGTTTTCCAAAATAGTAATCATTATAAATAGCTACAAATAAAAATTGTTGCTGTCATTCAACAGGTACTGTATATGCACCAAGTGTTCATGGTCCGTATTATTTTCTTTAATTTAAAGAAAAGTAAACTGAGAATTAAAGAGGTTCTTGAACTTGACCTAATATTCAACCGAGATAAAAACCCCAGATCTGTCTGATTCTAAAGTCAAAACTCCAATATTTTATGTGATATCAATGTAGCAATAATATCAAATTCTACACATAATCTACAAATAAAGGCAGAAAAGTCACTTCAATTTCTGTCAATATTTGATCTTTTAAAACTATAAGACACTAAATATAAAATAGTAGATAGAATAGTTTTTACATGATACAATGAACAAGAATAGAAACCTGCAGGGATATAGCATAGCGGAGGTGCCAAAGCTGACCCACTCCAATGGACAGGAGAGACCTAGCATCAGATTCTTAACAGAGGGACACAGCTGTCATCACAAAGGTCTTCCCATATTTATTTATAAGAGGAAGAAAGGGCAAAGCATAGAGACGGGAGTTAGGATCATGCCATATTCCGGCGTCTTTGACAGTGGTCAGCCATAGAGAAGTCTATCTGCTATTTCTGAGACCCCAGTCTCAGGTCTGAGGTGCAGGGGTAAGACTCCAGACTCTAGCACATGTGGCAGAACCAACTGGTAAAACTCAGGGGGGACTCTCAGTCCTGGAGGAACAGGGAAGATTACCAAAACAGGAATTAGATGCTGACACCAAGAAAGTAGTCCACTTTTCAGAACTGAGGAAGGAGTCAGGACCAAAGTAGCTGCCAGAATTGGGTGGATGGTTGGGGAGTGGCTAGGGCAAAGGACGATTTTCTTCTGCATACTACAGATGTTGAATTGGAGAGACTGAAGTATCTTCTGATAAGATTAGGTTCACCTCCATATCTGGGAACAGGCCACATGTGCTCACAGGATTTGAATGGATTAAAAAAAGGGAAAGGGTCAGGAAATGGAGGAGATCTCGATCTGTGTAATACTAAGTATGTCAAGGCTATTTTTTTCAAGTTTTTATCTAAATTCCAATTAGTTAACATACAGTGTAATGTTAGTTTCAGGTATAGTATTTAGTGATTCAACATTTCCATGCAACATCTGGTGCTAATCACAAGTGCACTCCTTAATCCTTACCACCTTTTTCACACACATCCCCATCCACTTTCCCCCTATAGCCCTCAGTTTGTTCTTTATAGTTAAGAGTCTGTTTCTTGGTTTGCCTCTCCTTCTACCCACTACATTCATTTGTTTTGTTTCTTAAATTCAACATATGAGTGAAATGTCAAGGGTTATTTCTGAAATCAGGTTGATCAGAAATTTGTAATGGGTAAACATGACTTATTATATTTATTACTGAGTGTGAATACACAAGAAAATCTTGATTGCACAAATAAAACCTAAATATTTTTAAGCAAAAATGGTCATAAGAACTGTTTTAAAATAAGTCGCATAATTCTTCCTGTTTCCAAATGGAAAAAGAGAAAACAGAGGATGCCACATCCAGAAAAATGTGCGAAAGTCTATCCTCTGTAACTATGGAGAACACAGGAACAACTTGTTTAAAACCAGTGTTCTAAAATTTTATTATTATTTAGGTATGATGAGACCAATAGATGAAGATATAAATGTCATGGAAGGTGTTATAGTCACAGATCCCAAGAAGAGGGGCATGTCGTCCATGGAAGGGGGCATTCAGGGAAGGATCAGGTGTGGTCAGGAAGCAGAAGTGAGGGGAAAATATGGGCAAGAAGCTTTACTGTGGTTTTGTAAGAAGGAATGGTAAAGGCAGGGTAATTAGGTTTAGAATTGGCTAGTTTGAATAATGTCATTAGATTGTCCCTCTTGTCTGCCAACTGGCCCTAAAGAAGGTAGGGAAGTGGGATAGTAGTTCAAGCATAAAAGATTGATAAAGGAGTTGGTTCCAGGTATGGGCTCTGGGTTGGCTGCTTTGCAAATGAAAAGCACACTTGTAGGCAAGTCTTACTATATCTAGGAAATGGTTAGTACAGGAAGGGGCAGCCCCACAGGGGGCAGCAAAGCCCCAAGATGTCAAAGCATCAAAACTACAGAATGAAAAGACATGATGAAGACAATCACTCAGGGATCCTGTTGGCCTACATTTTTCTAAAATCACTTCTGGGCCAATAAATCTATCTACATCACCATCTTGTGTACAGATTTAGGATCTGTTCCCATTTCTTCCTCCATGGGTGGACAATTTTTCACCTTGAAGCTCTCTCCTGTGGCATTGAGTAGGACCCAGTTCTACCATTTCTTGCATTCCACTCTTGAAACAAGTAAACAAACAGATTTTCTAAAATACTGTCCTTTTTCTGATTACTGAGAATAAAAGCAAACAAATAAGGGCAAGTTACAAGTTCACTAGAAATCTTAAAAACATTTTTCTAATCATTTTTGCTAGACTTCATCAGGTTGAGGCTAGAGATAAACCTCATTTTTCTCAGCACGTTTTCCCAATCCCTCTCTTCATATTTCTTCTGTATATTAGCCTTGTTGAGATCCCCTAGCTTCCATTTTATATGAGGGTGACTGCTCCAGATTTTTCTTTCCTTGTATTTCCACCTCGTTGGGTTTCAGGAACCCTCTTTAGGAAGTGAGATTAAGGTAAGCTGTCACTACTGGGGAATAGTTTGCCTTCACATATGACTCAAAGATGTTTCTTTATGGTCCAGAAGTATTAGCAAATTCATCTTCTACCTCAGTATCTTGCATGTTATAGGAAGATTCTTAGAACTTGGGGATCCATGCCTTGTCTTTCAATGTAGATGCATATCACTTATTTCCATGGTTAACTTCAAGAGACTTTGGATATGAACTATTTCTCGCAAGAGCTATGGTTCCACTGAAAGCTTCAAAAGGACCATCCTGGAATGATTATACAAGCTGTAGGTTGGGGCTAGAGATGCTTCTGAGGGACACTGAAACAACACTTCCCTCCTGGTAGGGAAGCAAAAAAAGCATTCTGGGAGCTGTGAACACATGAATTTGATTTCTGGGGTGTTTCTGGTATGTAATGGAAGTCAGCCAGGTGCCCAATAGACTGGGAGTTCTAAGCCTTAAGGAACGATCAAAAAGACATTGTCTGAAAGCCTAAGTTCAAGGAACCATTAATTAAGCAGACATTAATTGAATATCTCTTCTTCATCTTTATATCCCCAGTACTTAGATGATGGCTCATGCATCCTGACATAGCCTGGTTGAATTAAAATGCATTGTATTAGCAGAGCCAAATGTTAAGCAAATTGAAGTATTTCAAAAACACTGAATCTGACTCCTAGGCAGGTTCATATTTATAGGCCCTGCTCTAAAATATCAGCGACATGAGGAAAAAGAAAAAAAAAAAAGAACCTAGGATTGAAGATAGGTATGGAATGACCTGGAGAAATGATCCAACAGAATATTTCCCCTAAAGAAGGTAAGGCCATTGTTAGGGACAGGACTGCTGTCCCCACAGAATACCTCTTCTTGAGTTTTCTTGATAAAACATTCCAAAATATAGCACTTGCATAATTAATAGATGCCCAAGAACCAATATTTGAGCCATCAAAAGGTTGCCTCTTTCAGGTAAACTATATCATTCTTCTATATTGGGGGCCCATGAGTATTTTCCATTTTACTGTGTCATTTGCTATTTCGATGTTTGAAAGGGGAGAAGGGAGAGTAGTACCGAGATGGGGGTTAGAAACAAATAATGATTTTTTGACCCTAGCTCAGATCTTATAGTTTTTAAGAAACTTCTTATTACTCTAATTCTTAGAGAACTTTCTATGCTCTGAAATACAAGAGAATATTTTCTTCTTAGCACTTAATTTTGTTCATAAAAATCATTCATTTCTTGGTTATCTGGATCAAGGACAGCATCCTATTCTGCTTGGCACAGGGCTCTCTCCCATCTCCCATAAACACACATGCAATCTCACCACCACAAAACATATGGGTGCATTTCTATCATCTCCTTCTCTCCCTGCTGCCCCCCAACAACACGCACACCTCACGCTCCAAATACAGCTCCCTCAACCACACTCAATCAACCTAGTGGAGAAGCCAATGCTGACTGACTGGTAGTTGCCTATATATGGAATATACTATTTTACTGTCATATTTTGTTGCAGAATTAATAATTCAGCTAATTCAAAATATTATTTTCTTATAAAGAACAATTAAGGAATCACATCCTATATTGTCTTGGTGCAATCATCTCTATCTTTTTCCTATTTTGTAATTCTCTTGGAGGAAAGAAAAAATATTTGCTACTCCTATGTAGAAATAGCATCTTTTGATTATATCATTAAGTCTGCCTCGATTTTTAAGACTGGAGCTTAAACTGCTATCACTAATTATAATGCCCTCACTTTTACTGAAGAATAAAAAAAACCCTAAAATGGGGTAATCTATTCAAGTCTGCAAAGCTAGAAGTTTCAGGGGTAGCAAGGTAACCCCGCATGCAGACAAAAACCAGGGTGGGATTCTGGTGTGAGGTGACGCTAGGCAGTCAGGGGCCAGTACATGTGAGCATGTATATGGGGGACACAGTAGAGCCAGAGTGTGTGGATGTGTGTGTTGAGGGAGTGGAGACTAGGTAAGAGAATAGCCTGCTGGTTAGGCACATGGACTCTGGAACCAGTCTGACTAGGTTTAAATCACAGCTTTGTCATTTACTATGTGATTTTGGACTAAACAAAGACAACATAGAAACTGCCTCCTAAGGCTGGTGTCAGGATTACAGGAGTTCGTAGACGAAAAGCACTTAAAACAGCGCCTGGCAAATGGTGAGCAGTCAATAAATGTCAACCACTGTTACAAGTACACCAATCAGAAGAATGCCATACGTCAAATGCAAGTTTCACCTTTTCCAAAGGTAACCCACATTCACCCACAGTTTGGAGTATGAATTGGAAAGGATGAAGAAACTGAGATTAAAATTAAGAGTTACTAAAATAAGCATTCCTCTAAACTACTGGAAAGGGCTGGCAATGTGTAGGCAGGTATTTTAGATGGGCTAGAACACTGTCCGGCTTCTCGAAACCTCCACGTATTTGAGTGTGCGCATCACTAGATGGCGGTGTAAAATTTCTAATAACCTCCCAATAAACTAATCCTATCAAGCTTTCAAATACTTCAAGAAGAAAAAATATCCAAAGAATCACGTGAAAATGCTTAAGAATTTGTATCATTAATTTTTATCACTCAGTGACTAATGAAAAATCCATTTAGAGGAGAAGAAGTAGTGGCTATTTAAAGCTATGCAATGCGTCCATCAAAATATATTAACAAATTTTAAATGCACATATATGCGCATTAGAAAATGTGAATGTGATTATGAAAAATAATTTTAGTTTACTATTTTAATTTAGTCTGTGGCTAACTATATTTACGTAGTAAAATTTCACCAGCATTTTACATGACTTATGAATTCAAGATATCTTTCTAGTGTCAGTGCTTGAAATGTGTGGGTGGGGCAGTGCTGATAATTGGGCTCTATAAGAATAATGACAAGCCTCACACTCTTTTCATAAGGAATATTTCAAATCTATCATATAAAGTAGGCCCCCTGCCCACATGACAACAATCCAGGAGGAAGAGTAAAGGATTTACTCTTGACACAAAGGGAATTAAAATAGAATTAGAAAACATTCTCGCTTTGGAGAGTATGTAATATATAATCAAATTCATAGTGACAAAATATTGAGAAAAAATAACTCCAAAGGTTTTACCAGGATATTTCCATATGAAAATATAGCCACATCACTCGGGTCATTATTGCATCATATGCTCAGCTGTAGGGTTCTAGACTCAGATAGAAAACAACCACTTCTACCACGATAAATGTCCTTTGGGAGTATGGATCTCATTTGCCCGCTGCTGGTCAGTTGTCCTGTCACTTTACCCCAACCTGGACGGCATGGTTACAGCAGGGCTGGGGACTGCCACTTCCCATCTGTCCTACCACCAGACATGGGCACAGCAGCGGGAGAAATGCAGCATCGTATCAGATGGCATGGCACACACATTTCATCCTTTAACTGCCAAAGCCAGGTGAAAAGAGAGAAAAGGATTGCTGGCTTGGGCTTTATGGTTACTTTCTTTTCTGAGTGTCCAGTTGCTCATGGGAAAAAAATAGAGCTGTGGAAGATCTAAGTGATCATTACTACTAGTCCTTTTATACTGATGGATATCCCAGCACGGTTTTCTACTTTTGTTCTCAACTGAAAAAGGATCGATAGTGGGATGTCCCTCAGTTAGGATTTTTCTGATGTTTTTCTCTTGATTATACTGGGCCATGAGTTTTGGGAAGAAGACCACAGAGGCAAAGAGCCATAGTCATCACATCATATCAGAAGCACAAACCATCAACATACTTTATTCTGTTGAAGTTAACTTTAACCACCTGGCTCAGGGTGTTTGTCAGGTTTCTCCACTGTTAAGTTACTCTCCCCACCCCTTTCCACACAGTACTCTTTGAAAGGAAGTCATAATGCACAACTCACATTTAAAAAGTAGAGTTATATACCATCTCCTTGGAGGTGGATAATCTACATAAATTAATTGAAATTCCTCTGCATGGGAGATTTGTCTATTCTTCTCCCATTTTATGTGTGTATGGACGTATGTATGTATGTGTGTATTCATTCATTCATTCAACCAAACATTCATTTATATTAACATGGCCTCATGGATATCTATTTTATATTTGGGATTATAAACCAAGATTATTTAATTGCTCAAATTTTTCCAGCTCGAGTCATTGGGAGCTCTTTCAGTTGGCTGACCTTACTCCTCAAAAAGCCAAAGTTACCAAAAAACAGGAAAGTCTGAGAAACTATCACAACCTACAGAAGTCTAAGGAAACATGATGGCTAAATGTAATGTGGTATCCTGGATAGAATCTTGAACCAGAAAAAAAGACATTATGTAAAAACTAAGATAATTTAAAAAAACCACAGCTAATGGAATCTGAACAAAGTGTAGACTTTGGTTAATAATAATAAATCAATAATTGTTCATTAATTGTGACAAATGTAACATACTAATATAAGATATTAATAATAAGAGAATAAACCATGTTGGGACACTGGATTGCCACATGCAAAAGAATGAAACTGGACACCTATCTCACATCATACACAAAAAATCAACTCCAAATGGGTTAAAGACTTGCACAACTCTTAGAAGAAAACATAGCGGGTAAGTTCCTCTACACTGGTCTTGACAATGGTTTTGTGGATCTGACATCAAAAACAAAGGCAACAAAGCAATAAAAAACAAACTAAAAGGCTTCTGCACAGCAAAGAAACCATCAACAAAATGAAAGGCAACCTATGAAACGGGAGAAAATATTTGCAAACCACATATCCTATAAAGAATTTATATCCAAAATACACAAGGAACTCACACAACTCAATAGCAAAAAGACAAATAGCCCAATTTTAAAAACAAGCGAAGGACCTAAGTAGAGATTTTTCCAAAGAAGGTGAGCAATTAGCCAATAGGTGCATGAAAAGGTGTTTCGCACTGCTAACCATCAGGGAAATACAAATCAAAACCACAGTGAGATATCACCTCACCATCGTTACAGTGTCCGTTATTGAAAAGACATCACAAACCCTGGCGAGGATGTGGAGGAAAGGGAGCATTGGTGCACTTTTTCTGTTGATAGAAAGGTAGCCTGGCATAGCTGCTACATAAAACAGTATGCAGGCTCTGCAAGAAACTAAAAATAGAACTGCCATGTGATGCAGCAATGCCACTTCTGGGTATATGTCCAAAGGAAACGAAACAGCAGTATCTCAAAGAAAAATCTGCACTTCCATGTTCGTTGCAACATTATTCACATTAGTCGAGGTATGGAAACAATCTGTTGATGGATGGATGGATAAAGAAAATGTGGTATGCACATACAATGAAATATTATTCAGCCTTAAAAATGAAAGAAATCCTGTCATTTGGGACATTTGGAACTGGAAGGCATTATGCTAAGGGAAATAAGCAAGACTTAGAAAGACAAATCCCACATAGTATCACTTATAGGGGGAAACCAAAATAAACAAACAGTTGAACTCAGACACTGAGAATAGAAAAGTGGTTGCCAGGGGCCGGGGGTGGGGGGCAACGGGGAGATGCTGGTAAAAGGGTATAAACTCTCAAGTATAAGTTGAATGAGGCCTGAGGATCTAATGTTTAACATGGCAACTGTAACTGATAACACTGTATTGGATAATTGAAGTCTTCTAACAGAGTAGAACTTAAATATTCTCACCAAAGGAAATAAAAAGATAAACATGTGAGGTGATGATGGACGTGTTACTTAATTCGACGGGGTGAGTTCGTTCACAATGTATATGTGTACCAAATCATCATGCCATATGCTTTAAATTTCCCACAGTTTTATTAGTCAATTATACCTCAATAAAGCTGGGAAAGCGAAAGCAACAACAAACATTTCTACTTAGAACATGTTGAGCTTTGGAGAAAATGGTACTTACAAATGGACTTTCTGCCCTTTCACTTAATTTTTCTTCCTGTTTCCGATGTTTAATATACTGTTTTCCTTTTTGTCTCTGTCTCTTTCATCCTCTTCCCACCCTTTTTTTTTCCTTTCTTTCATTTTTTTATACCCTTCACTGTCTGTCTGTGCTTTCATGTAGAAGTTAGGGAATTTCCCTCTTTCGGCATCTGCATTGATTATCTCAGAAAACAATCACTTCACTCCAGGACTACTATTCTATACCTAGGAAACCTTGAAGGTTTATAAATGTAAATTCATAACTGGACAGATAATTGGAATAACTGGAACGAGTAACTTCCTACCTCTTCTTCCTCATTCTCTATTTCTGTCTTCTATTATACATTTTATAAACAGAATAGTATCAAAGATCATTAAAAACTTCCTTAAAAATAGAAGACAAACAGCAGCCAGGACCTTCTGTTTCATAACAACAGTTGTTAGTTCCACTTCCAAGCACAGAGACTAATGTTCATTCTGACATTCCAGTTGGAATGTTCCATTCCAACTTCCAGGAAGTTGTCAAATAATTCCATTTTCAATGGATTTTTTTTATTTTTAAATTTGTTTTCATTTATTAATTTCTATTTTTTATATTTATTTATTTATTTATTTATTTTAATTTTAATTTTTTAATTATTTTAATTTCTTGACTCAAAATGTGACTAACCTACATGCATGCATGCCCTTTGACAATAAACCTCCAGTTTTCGTCGAGATTATTACAAATGGCAAAATGCAGGATCTTCCTTTCTCTCTCTACTCAGAATGAAAAAGAAAAACTTTTTTATTTTTATTTTTAAATTTTTTAAATGTTTTTTGTTTTTGACAGAGAGAGAGAGAGAGAGAGCGAGCAGGAGAGAGGCAGAGAGAGAGGGAGACACAGAATCCGAAACAGGCTCCAGGCTCTGAGCTGTCAGCACAGAGCCCAGTGTGGGGCTCAAACCCAAGAACCTTGAGATCATGACCCAGGCTGAAGTCGGATACTTAACCAACTGAGCCACCTGGAGCCCTAAAGAAACACTTTTTTAAAAAAGTAATATTGTTGGGGCGCCTGGGTGGCTCAGTCTGTTGAGCGTCCGACTTCGGCTCAGGTCATGATCTCACAGTCCGTGGGTTCGAGCCCCGCGTCGGGCTCTGTGCTGACCACTCAGAGCCTGGAGCCTGTTTCAGATTCTGTGTCTCCCTCTCTCTCTGCCCCTCCCCCACTTGCACTCTGTCTCTCTCTGTCTCAAAAATAAATAAACATTTAAAAAAAAATAAAAATAAAAATAAAAAAGTAATATTGTTTTAAAACCATAAATGGCAAGAATAAAATAACTGCCTAAATAAAAGGCATAATGGAAACATTTTAGAAACCAAATTTCAAATTCAGATTTTGCCACAGTTTTCTCAGATTGTATAGCAATCAGCACAGTGGTCATGAAGGATCAGGCTATGGGATGGTCTATATAGTGGTTGTGATTCCCACTGGTTGTTTAATAAAATTACAATATTTATTTTATATATGCTGAAAAAGTTATATACTAAATAAAACAAGTGTTGGGGTGCCCGGGTGGCTCAGTTGGTTAAGCATCCAATTCTTGGTTTCAGCTCAGGTCACGATCTCACTCGTTCATTAATTCAAGCCCTGCATTGGGCTCTGTGCTGACAGTGTGGAGTCTCCTTGGGATTCTTTCTCTCTCCCCATATCTCTGCCCCTCCCCTACTCATGCTGTCTCTGTATCTCTCAAAAATAAATAAAGCTTAAAAAAAAACTAAATGAAACAAGTGTCTTGTAATACCATGGGTATGGGACCAAGATTTCTTGGTACTGTCTTTGCAACTTTCTTGGTAAATCTAAATCTATACTAAAATAAGAAGTCAAAAAGAAACGGCAATGCTTTTAGCTTCCATCCAGCAGAACTTTAAAGGAGTCAAAGGTCTGATTTGAGCAGCATTCCTACCTCGGCCACAAATATATCAAGAGCAGCTCAGTTCTCACCATAAACTGAAATAGTCAAGATCTTCTCTTCTAAATGGATTTTCAAGGCTCTGCAAGGAACTCTTCATGCTTATTACAAAGTTAATTCAGTAACAGTGATCTGAAACTTCTCATCTATAGACCGGCAACTGACAAGTTAAATTAGGGCCACTGCGTATGAATGAACTCTCTCAGAAAACCTAGTGCCTACTTATTGGGTAGGGCTGCTCCCTGGGCGGGAAAGTCGAGGGTGGTGTCGCCTTGCAGATCTCTCGTCACCTGTGCTCAAGTCTGAAGGTGGCTTAGTGTCTATTCACAAATTCACCTTGATAGCCACTTAAATATTTTCTGGGTGAAGCCTAGTCTGTAGACAGGGAGCGTTATCTCTCCACTTTAGGAAGTGATGACTCTGCATCACCAGCCCCAAATTACACTGACCTTTTTGATAGCTATGTCACATCCTGTACTGATAGTCAATTAGAGTGCCCAGCTGACCCATAGGTTTTTTCCAAGCACTGGAGATTAACAAGATTTTTTTCCCCATCTCACTAAATGTCTGTATTTCTGATTTATGTCTCTATGCATTGATCTCTATTTCTTGGCCTGTTTATTTCTGGATTTGCAGCTTTTCCCTTTTTACATTCATTTTTCTCTTTCATGTAATTCTTAATTTGTGTTAGGAAGAAAGAAATAATTTCCTGCATTTAAGATTCTGAAGACCCCAAATAGCTCTGACATTTGCTGTTTTATGAATGATTGGCAATCAAAGTCATGCTTAAGATGTGATGAAAGTGTCCCTGTGATTCGAGATTTAGGGCCAGCTCTGGTATAATTATGATAATGATGAAGTCATTGCTCCTTTGTTTTTGTTTTTGTTTTTGTTTTTTGTATTTTCAGGAGAAGGCAGGATTCTGTACTTCATTCAGAAAGTCAGGGTAGATTTGCCAACAGAAAAACCTCTGAAAAAGGAAGGACTTTTTTCTCCAGGGGAGAGCCTTCCTGGACGGAGACTTCACGTCAAGGATACTGAAGCAGTGAGACTTGAATCATCCACCTCCACATTCCCGTGACCTACTGGGAAAATGCTGAGAGCCATTTCTTCAGAAAAAGCTGTGCTCACACTCTAAAGCTGACACACTCATTTGCTTTCCTGTTTAATTTGTCTTCATTGTTACAATCATCACCACCATGGAAAAAAAAGCAGGCATTTGTTACCAATGGCTGAGGATCTCTTCTTAGCAGCTTCCAAAGATAATTGCATATACCTCAGCAGATACGCTTACAGTCAATACTGCTCAAGGTATAAAATAAGATAGATACATCCACATAAAATTCCTGGACGGGAAGAATTGTCTTACTCATCTATTTTCCAATGTACTCAGCAAAGTGCCCTGTTGTAGGTGCTTAAGAAATATTTGTTGCATTGAGTCAAATTATAGTGAGAAGAGACATAAGCAGGCAAAGTGAGTATCATGCCAAATCCCTTGATTCCCTAAATCCACATACTGCCAACAACAAACTGTAAATTAGAACTGCCACAGATAGGTTTGAACTTCTGTTTAAATTCCTCACTAAGTTCGTGCTTCTAAATTTAACACTCCAGTCACATTCCTGGCAGGAGGATAAGCACCGGGATGGAAAATGAGAGAAGTCTAGTCTAGTGCTCATCTTGGCATTACCTTTTGGCTGCAGAAGCCCCAGGGCAAGATGCATTATGCTTCTCAGCCTCATTTCCCTTACTTGGCTGTTAAGGGGGAAAAGAGGAGCAAAAGCCAACATTTTAAAAACACTCTAATCACTTAAAAGAAAATAGAAATTTTACGGATACCCATTAACTCTTTGATGACTTTCTGTCATTAGCACCATGCTACTAAATGACCAAAGGGCAGTTTTCAAAAGCAACATAGCAGGTATGTATCTTAAAGAGTTGCAGTCTGATCCTTGCAGAGGAGATGATGTATGCTAATCGCCCATAGTTTAAATAGTGTACCTGCACCAGGATCATATGAAAACAACACTAGGGGCTCACTCTGGGTGGCCTGGACCACACACTAGTTGGTTATGAGGTTACTCCCCTTTTCCTAGACAGAAGGGTAGCACCCAATGGAATGGAGAGTGTCCTCCCAAGCAGAGTCCTACAACCCAAGCATGAGCACCAAAGTTTCCCACTGCCCAAGGTATCAGGCAGTTGATAATCCCAGAACACACTTTTAAGTATCTGACACTCAAAGTTTAGACTGCCCGGGGTCAAACAGCCTATGTATCCCATCATTAATGAAGTCATTTACTTATATGTAGAAAAAAGAGATACCCATAGGTTCCTCTCCTGGAAAAAAAGTCCACACTAGGTGATGCAGACTGTGACCTCGCAAGCCACTTTGTAGAGAGAAGGGGAGATAGACTGGAGGACTCCCGTATTACTGTCTTTTTGATGCTTGCCTTGTGAATATGTCCTTTCCCCTATAATTCTTATTCTTTAGTACATATCCTGTGGTATTTTAAAAATCACCCAACCCCTTACTCGACCAGTAGAAATCCTTCAGGGACAACCTGAACTAACAATATTATAGACAGAAAAGTATACACTTTGGGCTTAAAATCTGTAATTTACCAGTAGAAGTCCATTGATGACTTATTTAAGTTCTGTGAGTCTCAGTTTCCTCCACTCTAAAGTGAGATTGATAACTGCCTCAATTTGTAGTGGATATTAAGTAACATGATATGACAGGCTCTAGCACAAAGCACGAACCCAATATTGGAGTTCTTTTCCAATGTCTCCCATCAGCTCCTACCACACTTACCTTCTGTTCTAAAATTGCAAAAGAAATCATGGAAACAAGGGAGAAAGCACTGAGAAAGTTCCATCAGATCAAGGACTAACAGTGGGGAGGAGGAAGGCAAGGAAGCAAAGTAGGAAGAAGGATGGCTTTGGAACAGGGTGAGAGATTTCTGGGAAACATTTTCTCTTCTGACTCGTGTGCTTGGATATCACCATCTCCTCTAGGCCTCAGCAAAAGGCAGTTACAGACAATTTTTCGACTATTCTTTATTTATCCTTAAGTAAAGATAGATGTTGATGATTTCTTTACTTCCTTTGGTGCCTGTGAGGTCTGCCTGGTAATCAAGGTAACACTAACAGGTGCCAAAGGACAGAGTAGCATTTCACAACAGCACCGTCTCTGCTTTTGGAAAGTATAACTACTACGACTTATAAACCTCCCTGCAAACTATCTCAAGTGATAACAGTTCCCAAGACAAAGGCTATGCTGTCCAGAGGCTGCCATGATGTGTTTTCATTTATGACTGCATGATTTATATCAGGCAATGGCAGCAGTGGCATCGTAATCACTCTGGAATTCAGCTTAGATAGACTCATAACTCTTTAAATGGGTACAGTAGCTTTCAGGCTGTCAGCACGAAGGAGGAATCATTTACAATATCAGCATCTTAACAGGATAAGGAAACAAATGGAGTTCTACGTATACCAGAATGAGACAATTAACTCATCATTAATATGAACTGCAATGTTTTTGAGGCACGAGAAAAAGACATGTCAAATATTTCTGTGCTTTTTTTAGTCAGTCTGAGCTCTTGACTCAAAATACTTATTTGTAAATGACATGCTCACATCAGACCAAATATGAGTTCAAAGGCAAGAAGCTGTTATTATTAGATACTTATCCTCAAAGCTGAACTGATTTTGCCATTTTTAAATTATATCAACTCTGCACCTGTATACCACAGCCGATAAAGAATCAGCTCTTGTTTTAAGTTTTTCTCTCCTACAGGAATTTTTTTTTAATTTTTTAAATGTTTATTTTCGAGGAAGAGAGAGTGTGTGCAAGCAGGGGAGGGACAGAGAGAGGGGGAGACACAGAATCTGAAGCGGGCTCCAGGCTCTGAGCTGTCAGCAGAGCCTGACGTGGGGCTCGAACTCACGAAATGCAAGATGATGACCTGAGCTGTAGTTGGATGCTTAATTGACGGAGCCACCCAGGCACCCCTAAAGGGATTTAAATTTTTTTTATTATTATTTGAGAGAGAGAGAGAGAGAGAGAGAGAGAGAAAGAGAAAGAGAGAGAGAGAGAGAGAGAGAGAGAGAGAGATATCAGGGGAAAGGGACAGAAGGAGAGAGAAAATTTTAAGCAGGCTCCACAATCAGTGCTGAGCCTAACGTGGGGCTTGATCCCACGACCTTGGGATCATGACCTGAGCTGAAACCAAGAGTCAGATGCTCAGTCGACTGAGCCCCCCAGGAACACCTTCCACGGGATTTTTATTATGACTCCATGATGAGTCTAAAAAACCATCTTCCAAAAGAGGAGAGACCAAGTCATTGCTTATCAAAGTTGGAGAAAAATAAACGATCTTTTTTCCTTCTCGGCCCAGTCTCAGATGAAGGAAGGTGATGTAAGAAAACTTTATCTTGAATTTATATGGATTTTATAGTTTAGAAACCGTCTTCACATATTGCAACTGGAGTTGCAGGTACAAGAGGTAAATGTGCATATAAGGGAGACTCTTGTCATTCACTGACTATATCGAGGTACATGAAATGCCCATCTAATTCACAACAGCAATGTGGGAAAGGTCCTGGATTTAGAATCGGAAGTCAGGTGTATAAGCCTCATCTCTGCAACTTACCAGCTGTAGTTTACTATGAGGACAATCACTCAATCTCTCTGGAGCTATTTTCTCTTTTCCAAAATGGAATTATTTGACTTTGGTACTTGCTAGGATCCTATTCAGTTCTAACATTCCATAACTATGTATTCTCTCTTTTTTACTCACTTCTAATTTTTTTTTTTTAATTTTAAACCAGGAATTGAGGCAAACAGCAGAAATAATAGGATGTGGGCTGAAGAGCAGAGTGAGATGCTACCGGAGAGACTGCAACCAAGAGAGAAAAGCACGCCGAGGATTCAGAGTTGAAAAAGCCCAGGCAGGGCTCACAGATACTGGAGACTCTCCGGGAGCAGATCCGGCTACGAACAGAAGCGCTGCTTGTACTACTATGTAAAAGTGCTGGGTGGCAGGGCACATCGGGAAAGTCTAGACAAGCCCTGTTACAAGAAGCCCAGGGAGTCCACCCTGAGAATACTTAACACTGGCCGCACCATCCAAAAGAAGGGCTTCTCTAAGGGGGCTGGAAGCATCTATGAAAACTGTATTTGCCCCTTTCTCAAACGTCGCCATCTCAGAAGACTGCTTCATAGCTGGAAATCAGGATATTCATGGGAGCTGAATGGGAAAGATAATTTATATATTCTTTTTTTAAATGTTGTATTGCTTCATAGTGGCACGTCTGCTCAAGATCCACAAGCCATCAGATAAAGTAGAGGATTTAGTAGAAAATTGGAAGAACAAGGTAGGAAGAAAGGAATCTGTGTTTTCATTTGAGAATGCTCATCTGAGTGGTGAATAAAAGGTTCACAAAAATGATAGAGAAAATTACTTGCAAGAAAAGGCTTTTGTAGAATCAATGATTTGTGACAGTAGTGGTTAAAAACTGTAATTAAGGTGTCCTGTCTTAAGCATAAGCCTAGTTCTAGAAAAAGTAGTCAGCAGTTAATAGAATTTGAGGTCTTGGTCTTTTAGGGAAAAAAAATCAGCATTCTTTTTGTTACTCCACATGAAGTTCCCTACAGTTCCTCATTCCAGTGAACATCAGAAACATCAAATCTGGTATCTGAGTTCAAAGAAAACTAGATTAAAAGAAAAAATGTCCTAATTCCAGTGGTCACAGAATATCAGCAAAAAGGAGGACAGAAAATGTCTCTAGTGTATTAGATGGATTTGCCTTTGATATAATAATGTTTTAAATGACATGATTGTATAGAAGACAAAAATGGGTATTTGTGACGTTACTTGCTACTTTATTAAACAGGCAATTCTTAAAAGGTGCAATGTGTTTTGATGTCTAGCCATTTACTTTTTACACAAAAATGTCAGAATTGGAAGAGAACTTAAACTTTTTTTTTCTTCAGCAGACTAATTTTGCATCAGAAGAGAGGATGCTGAGCACTGGAATTGCTGCCCCTGGATTTGACCAGGTAAGGCTGCAGGAGAGGCATCTGGAACCAGAACCTTTCCCTCTGCATCCTGAGAGCCTTCATTTTGCTCTTTTAAGCATTTCCCAGAGTTACTTTTTGTGTTTTTCCCTTTCATTTCTCCTCCCTATTTTCTCTTTCTTCCTTTTCCCCCATTTATCCATCATCTGGTTATTATTATTGTTTATAATTTTGAAATTCTTAGTTAACAGAATTCCAATTCCAACAATTCACATTGTCTCACTAAAGACTGCACTTTCCAACTTTAAAAAAAAAACCAAAAAACAAGGAGAGGGACACCTGGGTGGCTCAGTAGGCTAAGCAGCTGACTCTTGATTTTGGCCTAGGTCATGATCTCATGTCTGTGAGTTCGAGCCCTGTGGGGGGGGGGGGGGGG
>NC_064816.1:136212575-136385853 GCF_023721935.1 Panthera uncia
CCCAACCCCCCCCCCCCCCCCCACTACAAACATTAAATCCCTAACCCAAAAAAAAAAAAAAAAAAAAAAAAAAACTCCAAAAAAAAAAAGACTGCACTTTCCTTTTGAGTTAATTCTATTCTATTTTCTTTCTATTTTCAATGATGCTGACATATCAATCAATGACATTTTTAAAAATTTTTATGAGAAGTTGGCAGGATTAAGAAAAAGATGGTATGGTATGTAAGTATCTAACATTCCGGTTAGAAAGTCAATGAAGTGATTATCAAAAATAGATCTGAAGAGATTACAGCAGCAGCAGCTCTTGGAATCGTGTGAAATTAATCATCTGGGAAATAAAATAAATCAAGAAGTATCCAGGGAGAGAGTCTCTGCATTGGGGCCTCTAAACTTTTAGATGTTGATTCTTGGGTGTTGCAGCCCTCATGTGCTGCTAGAAATAATTCCTGGAAATAGAATTAACCCAAATCCCACTAATACATGAGGAGTCCTGGGTGTAGGCTCTGGATACTGAACAACGGTTTGTGTGATTAACATAAAATATTATATTATTGAAGATGAATGTCACCTACAAATTTTAGTTGTCTCAATTATAGTCTGCAGCTGTTATGCAAAGCTAAAAATAATGTAACTGTCACCATCAAAATGTATTTTTTTAAAGGCATGTCTATACAAATGGCACCATGGTGAATGCCTTACAGATTGAGTAAATTTAAAGGCTCCCAATTTAAAGTGGATGACTAGGTTCTCTCTTGCAGCTGGTGAAATTTGCTAGGATCTTAATTCTTTCAAGACAAGGAGACATGTCCTCAAGGAGAACCAAGTTTTCTGTTTGAGCACTCTTGAACTTCTATGTTAGGTGTACCTTCTCATATAATTTATAGCATATTTGCTATGAATTCTGGTCTTACTTGAAGCCTCCCCTCCTCTGGGGGCTTTGACATGTAATAAATTTCTTCATTTATTCTTTCTTTCAAAATGATAGGATTATTTGGAAATAAATAAGAGGTAAAGAAAAAGAGAGAAAAGTATAAACTACCATCATAATAGTTTTTATTTTAATTGTTAGGTACTTAAATATAGCCTTAGATAATTGTCACAGCAAGATATAGAAATGTCCTTTGATGAGAAAAACACCATAAATAATTTTTATTGTATATAGACAACTTTATCACACTCTTTTGGTGAAAACTGCCATATTAATTTGTACTTTCAAAATTAAAATAATTGGAATTCATTTTTCAGTATTTAGATTACCATATGCCATTTCTTCCCCCCCCCCCCAAAGCATATGAATAGATCTATATCTACAGTGTCAAAATAATTACTAGACAGTGAAAAGTTCCACCAACGAGGAAGTTGGGTTTTTTTCAATGATTGCTCACAGATAATTTGACTTTTTCATGCCGAAATCTTTGCACCCACCAGGTCACCAGGTTTTTGTTGTGCTGTGGACAATGCAAAAATATCAATATATGGTTGGTCCTTAGCGGCCTCATATCAGAACCTCCAGAGGTCAGGATAGTTGGACTATTTGGGGACAACATCTGAAGAAATAAATTCCACCTTTTGTTGTCTGGAAACGTAACCAATTAGGAGCTGAAAACAATAGAGAAGTTTAAAAATATGGGACTGTTCTTTATGATAAACTGAATTGTGAATGAAACTAGCAGTTTATTTTAAATATCTTCAAGATGCTATTTTTTTCTCTTCATCGTAGTTATACATGTTTTTTGAGAACAACTGAAGATGCTCTTTTTTTCTCTTTATCATATTTATACATGTTTTTGAGAACAAAATAAAAGTATAATCCTAGCCTATTGGTTTAACATCACAGGCATTAGGTCTGTCGTGCTGAGAAACGTCTTCCTCTCTATCTTGCAGCATTGGTGGGTAAAGAACTGACATGAGAGAGCAGAAGAGGACAGGCCAATTTTGAGATAATAAAAATAAATGTCTCTAAAAGACTCATCATGATGAAGAAAGACTCACATTTCTCTTCAGCCAGCATTGGAGAAGAGGGTTATTTTTAGTCACAGATACACTTCAGAGTCCATTAACTAACTAAAACCAGAGGCTACTTAGGAATAATCCTGAACACAGTCCATTGTAAAATTGTAAGATACAAATGAGGATGGGGTCACAGGAAAAGTAGTTTAAGGATTGGGGCTCTAAAAACAGGAATACCAGGGTGGACGTTAAGGATGGAAAAGGAATTGTTTGGGGATTTTTCAGAAATCAGTGACCTTTAAAGGGCAGTTTCAGTCACCCCGGGAAGGTCAAGCAGTCAAGCGTCCAGGATTAGAAGCTTTCAGATTTGCTGACGAGTAACGGATGCAGTCTGCTATAACAAGGCTTCCCAAATTCCTGCGTCCAGAGCCTTATTCCTCTGTGTCAGGTACACCCAACCCAATCATCAGCAAAGCCTCCTGCTGACAGTCTGCAAGAGGGTTTTCTGGAAGCAGCTGGAAATCTCATTTGTGTTGTAACTGCTCTTCCTGACAAGAGACTCAAGCCTCCATGGGCAGAGAGGACCTGGGAGCCTTTGCTTTAAAAGAAAGCATCCCTCACCACCCCCATAATCAGCCAAGTTCAAACACAATTACACAAGCTTCAATTCTGCAAATTTCACAGCTTATACAATTTAAAATCACACTGGGTCCTAATAAATAAGGGTCATCTAATCATCCTGTCACCTAATCATTTAAATGGGGGACATCTAATCATTTCCTGTATCTAATTCTTAAGTTGAATTTATGAGAAATGAAAAAACAAACAAACAAACAAAAAAGGTAATAATAAAAACCTTAACAGACTGCTATTTATTGAGTGTCTACTGTACTCCAAGCACTAGGCATTTTACATTTTACATTCAGTACATTGAATTCTTACATAAACCTTCTATGGCAGGATTTAATAATAATAATAGAAGAAACTGACAGTCAATATTGGAAAGAAGGGGACGCCTGGGTGGCTCAGTTGGTTAAGCGTCCGACTTCAGCTTAGGTCATGATCTCATGGTCTGTGGGTTCGAGCCCCATGTTAGGCTCTGTGCTGACAGCTCAGAGCCTGGAGCCTGCTTTGGATTCTGTGTCTCCCTCTCTCTCTCTCTGCTCCTCCCCTGCTCTCCCTCTCTCAAAAATAAATAAACATTAAAAAAAAATTTTTTAAGATTGGAAAGAAAGACTTTGATGATACTTTCGTATCACTTTTCCTCTATATTGTTGCAGTCTTTCAGTAATACAAGCAATGCAGCGGTCAGTACCCTGTGTCTCCTTGTAAACATATGCCATGGTTTGTAGTATGTAGTCATAGAAGCACTGGTCATCGATTATAAACCACTTTGATTCATTCAGTTACAGTTACACTTTTAACCAATTGTAATTAGATGTTATTCTCTGTACCAATATATGGATCTAGGAGCCGGCAATGGGCATAGGAGTGACTCTGCTCACCCAGGAAACTTTTGCTTCCTATCGCCTCCTGGTAAGTTCAGACACTACTGGGAGCCCTTGTTCTCAGATTGACTGTTTCTACCAAAAGATGTAGTAAATGCTTCAGTAAACCTAAAGTTATAGCTCCTGCCTGTCACTTTGTGCCCTCATCACATCAGACAAACAGGAAAAGGGAGGAGCTGCTGTTCTGGCAGAGGTAAGCAGCCCAGGTTATCATGAGGAGGCAGGGTTGCTGCTCACAATTGAGACAGAAAGACATATGTGGCCCTGAAACTTATTCTCTTTCCAGTAACTGGGTCCCCAGCACCTCAAGAATAAAGGCCTGAGTTTCTCCATCAGGCTGGCCAGTTAAGGGAATCTTGAATAAATGGAAGAAAAGGCAAATAGTGTATATCGTTTATGGCCTTATGACCAACTATAACTTTTCTACTGAATCTGCTGTAAGCGCATCTTGAGAAATTAGACTTTTGAGAAATGACAGGACATGGGAGTGAATCAGGGCAGTGCGAGGAGACTGCATCAGTGCTCTGTGCATCCCTGTTCTCGGGCTCTAGCTGACCTCCATGTCTGCATCTGCATCTGTGCCTATTACACAGCAGGCCCAGAGGACAAAGGAATTAACACTATTAGGAGCAGCTCTCAATCATTGATTTTCTTGAGTTTGTGTGTACATCTCCTGGTTCCCCTGCCCTTTGGGTGGGATCATTCTTTTTTTTTTTTTTGTAATTTTTTTTAACGTTTATGTATTTTTGAGACAGAGGGAGACAGAGCGTGAGTGCGGGAGGAGCAGAGAGAGAGGGAGACACAGAATCTGAAACAGGCTCCAGGCTCTGAGCTGTCAGCACAGAGCCCGATGCAGGGTTCGAACCCATGAACCGTGAGATCAGGACCTGAGCCAAGTCAGATGATCAACTGACTGAGCCACCCAGGTGCCCCATGGGTGGGATCATTCTAATGTAGATGTTTCCCTAAAGATTAATCTCCAGTCGTTTATAACAACTGGCTAAGTAATGCATCCTATAATGCCTAACTTCCACTTCTGCATCACGTGTCCTTTCTCTTACTGGTATTATATATACTACTGGGCCTTAAATCTTTGTCTCACATCCTCCCCTGGAAGAACTCAAACTAAGACACAGGGTCTCAGCTGTATGCAGGAGTTTCCATTCCAGCTCATAAAGCTCAAGGTCATATCTCTATACAGGCGCGGGTCTATGTATGCATCCAATTTGTGACGGGCCAACAGAATACCAACCTTTACTCTGGGTTCCCTTTTTGGTTTTTGTACCACCATATTTCCTGTCTGTGCTTTTTAACTTTGCATATGTTTAAGGTGATTTTCAGAATAAAACTAAAATGATGAAGTATCATGTCCCTTCTATTAGACTGACAAAGATGAGGACAGTGGGTAATGCCAGGTGTGGGCAGGGATATGAGGCCATAGGAATATTCACGTGCTTCTGCTAAAGGAGAATATTGGCACAGCCATTCTGCAGATCAGCTTAGCAGTGCTTAGCTACAATAAGTTCCACTTACCCTCTGAGACCTAGCAATTCTGCTCCTGTGTATATCTTCCAAAGCAATGTTCAGTGGATCCACAAGAAGATGTGTATGAGAAAGCTCAGTACAGTGGGGTTTCTCGCCTGTTTGTTATTTGCTGTTGTTGGTAGGAAATAGCCACCGATGCAGGCATCTACCATGAGAAAAGTTAATGGTAAGATGTGTTGCTGCCCATTCCGTAGTATATGTGTCAGGAGAAGCAACAGACTAATTACATACATACCAACTTGGATAGAGTTTAAAAATATTTTGCAAGATGAATAAAACTGAAATCACAACATCTTCTTTATCCATCTGTTCAGTCGATGGACATTTGGGAAAGATCCCAAATGTCCATCGACTGAACAGATGGATAAAGAAGATGTGGTATGTATGTATGTATGTATGTATGTACGTACATACATACCATGGAATATTACTCAGCAATCAAAAAGAAATGAAATCTTGCCATTTGCAACAACGTGGATGGAACTCGAGTGTATTATGCTAAGTGAAGTCAGTAAGAAAAAGACAAATATATGATTTCACTCATATGTAGAATTTAAAAAAACAAAACAGATGAACATAGGGGAAAGAAGAATAAGATAAAACAGAGAGGGAGGTAAACCATAAGAGACTCTTAAATACAGAGAACAAACTGAGGGTTGTTGAAAGGGAAGTGGGTAGGGGGATGGGCTAAATGGGCAATGGGCATTAAGGAGCGCACTTTTGTGATGAGCACCGGTGTTATATGTAAGTGATGAATCACTAAATTCTATGCCTCAAACCATTATTATACTATATATTAAGTAACTTGGATTTAAATATTTTACAAAATTAAAAAAAAAAAAGAAACAAAATTAGGACAAAATGTGCCTGCAGATAGGCAATGGTGTCACTACTCTGGTACCTTCAGGCCCTGTGATCATATGAACCACAAAGTTTAATGCTACTTCTCTTGGGGCAGAATTAGTAATGTGCAAATGAGAAGTCTCTTGACATCCCTGTTATACTTCAGGATTTAATGACATAAAAATTTAATGTTAAAGGGCACCTGGGTGGCTCAGTCGGTTGAGCGTTCAACTTCGGCTCAGGTCATGATCTCACAGCTCATGAGTTCGAGCCCCACGTTGGGCTCTGTGCTGACAGCTCAGAGCCTGGAGCCTGTTTCAGATTCTGTGTCTCCTTCTCTCTCTCTGCCCCTCCCCCACTCACACTCTGTCTCTCTCAAAAATAAACATTTAAAAAAATTTTTTTTAAATTTAATGTATAAAAAAAGAAATCATAACAAGCTATAAAACATAATTCTTATGTGTACATTAAGGTAGGCATATAAACAGCAATTCATCTTCTATAGCAGACACTATATTCTGTACAACAAACAGTGGGAGGGGCAGGAAACGAGGAAATAGGAATGGGAAAAAAGAAAACAAAGGAACAAAACAAGAACTGTGCCTTGTGAAGACCAGTGATAATGCACCAAGTACTGACAAATTAAGATAAACCTGACCCTTGGCACCTAAAGTAAAAAAAAAAAAAAAAAAATGTTCTGTATTTTGTGTATTTCAAGCATTTGTACAGGTTTGCTGCAGATGGAAGTTCGGGTACAAGCAGAGTTTAAGGGTTGGAAGTACTTACAATTCATTTAATAATTTCCTGGTGGTGGCTATTAGTTTGGTTCCAATTTTCTCTTATTACAAATAGTGCTGCATGAGTGGCCTTCTGTGCCCATGTGCTCGTATATGTAGCACTGCTGAGACAAGCGGTGGGATGTAATGGGTAAGAATGCGGGGTCGTGTTGGAATCGTGGCTCGGTTACTGTGTGCCCCTGAGGAACTCAGTTAACTGCTCTAGGCCTCAGTTTCTCCACAATAAGAGTACAAACTTCCGAGAGTCAGGGGTGATAATCAAAGGAGTTAATGTTTGTAAAGCACTTAGAACAATGCTGGCACATACTGAGCACTTAACAGTATTAGTGATTATTAATCCTATTGTTTCGGCATGTGTTTCAATAGGATCAAATTACAGATATGGAATTTCTTGCTTATGGGGAACACATTTTATATGTTTATTCATTTTTTTAATCCTCAATGGGCTGTATCAATTTAGTCTCCCACAAAAGGTGCTGAGAATATCATTTTTCTATACTCTTGCCAAAATCAGATATCTTCCTTCTTTTTCATTCTTTTTTTTATTTCACTGCGAAATAAAGCATTCCATTTTACCTTGTATTTCCTTGGTTATGAGCGAGTAGGTGAGCCTTTTAAACTTTTATGGAATATTCATTCAAAAACTGGCATATTAACAAACTTAATCCTAACCGGTTTTAGACAAAAGCAGCTTCAATCAGCTTTTGTATCTATTTGGCTTATGACCTATAATAGATTCAACCAGTGCTAAGCTTAGCATGAAGCAGCCCTGCACCCTGCCTTACAGGTTCTGCCATTATTTTCTTTCTGGCCAGATGGGCTATTGGGAGATATAAATGATTGTGATTATATCAGAGCGTTGCTGTATTTCTTTTCCTAACGTTCATAAACATCATCTTGATTAAAATCAAATCTCCAAAGCTGCTAGAAGTGAAAATGAATTGACTCAGAGTTATTGGACATTGGATTACTTTATAACATTGCTTTTGCTTTAAAAAATTTTCCATGACATGTAAGATTTCAGCAGCATAATTTTAATCCAAATGCCTAAATTCTATTCTGTGACCTTAAAGAAATGTAAATGTTTATTATATCTTTGTTAGAATAAAATGCTAGTTCATGAGGATTTAGAAAATGTCAGGCAATGTAGCCAAAGGGGATCTTTATTAAGACGTTCGTTTCAAAAAAAGGCAAAGCTTATAATCCTAGGGTAGTGTATATGGGAAAAAAATTAACTGCCAAAAGACAAGTAACTTCATCACAGAATTATCTTTTGATGATTCATTCTACTGAGTTCCTAGAAAAGTTTCCCAAGAAAAACATTTTTTATTCAGTGTGGTATATATTGAGACAATTCTCACTCTTCTATCTAAGATATATCCTTGATGCACGGAACTACTGCTGATACCGTAGCAACTTTATCAATATAGAAAGCCCAATATGAGGAGAGGAGAGAAGAGTCAGAACGTGTGATTTTATCAATCTATTGTCGTAAGAAGGAACAGCAATGGTAGGGGAACCGTCAGTTATTAGAACACTATTTTGCTGCCCTGTATTCTCAGCTTACTTCTCTGGGAATTTGGAAAAACTAGAAGATTTCAGATTTTTATATTTTTCAGTATTAAACAAGGTTATTAATTATTGCTTCTATAAACCCCTTATTAAATGTTTCTATAACTCCAAGGTTTAGGTTATATTTTAGGAAGCTGATCTGTCTATTAACTTAAAGCCTCATCTAGGAAATAGGGTAGAACATATTAACAGTACAGAACTTCATATTTGAAAACATATTATTAGCCACAAAAGTCCTTCCAAGTAAAGTTTTAGTCTAATGCCCTTCTAATGTATGTCAGGTTATGCTTTGTGAAGAATGACCACTTTAACAAAGAAACTCATTTCTTGTACAACCGGTGCAGTTTTTTACAATCTCTACAAGACTCTGATGTAAAACTGCTTCAGGGATAACTCTGTGAAGACTGATTTTCATCAATACATCCTTTGCATAATTTCTCGCTGACATCATCAGTGAAATAAAGCACAGAACTCTTCTTCAATGACTCTTGGTATTAATAAGTCTTTCCTCTTATCTTTTATGCATTTCTTTTTTTTTAAGTAGGTTTCGTGCCCAGTGCAGAGCCCAACATGGGGCTTGAACTCATCACCCTGAGATCAAGACCTGAGCTAAGATCAAGAGTCAGATACTTAACCCACTGAACCACCCAGGCACTTTTTTATTTTACCTACTGTAACAGAGCAGAGGAGGTCATCAATGAAATGCCTCTTCTCGTTTTTAATTACAATGTATATTGAGATTAAGACATTCTGATTATAAAGATCAAAGACAGACATAGTCCAATTACTAAGTCCACATTGAGTTAAGTCAGGGATCATTCATTCACTCAGCGAGTGTTTAATAAATCCCGACCATGAACCAGTTACTATACATTGTAGAGGATTCACATGTAAACAAACTTCGCTTTATTCAGTGTGCCCAGGTAGATAAGTTATGTACTTAATTTTTTGTGATGCAACATAGAAACGGACAGGACCTATATAGATAGCAAGAACACATCATGGAAAGACAAAGAAAGAAGGTAGTTCTTTCTACATGAGAGCATCATGGAATCCTTCATAGAGATGTCACGTAGTCTGAACTATGACAGGTGAATAGTATTTCCACATGTGGATTTGGGATAAACTAGTATTTGAATGGGAATAAAAAGGAGAAGAGACCCTGGAGTGGGACTATGTGGAGAGCATGTAGGGAACATCTAGGAGTCTGGCCTGGCTGGGGAATAAAGTATGTGAAGGGAACTGATGGAAAGCAGGGAGGCAGAGTCAGCTGAGACCAGATGGCAAGGACTTGGTACGCCCATGCCAAAGAACTAGGGGTTTTCTTGTTCATTGCAGGTTTTAGGTAGAGATTAAGTGATCAGAATTGTGTTTTACAGGGTGAATCTGGCTGAGGGGCTCAGGCTGGATTGCAATGGGGAGATTTGGCAAAGAGTAAAAAAGAGAATCTTCTTACAAAGGTCAGGGGATTTGGCAACAGGGCTTCAACTGAGATCATGGCACTGAAATGGAGGAGAGAGCAGTGAGTGGGAGTGATGTAGAGAACTTGGTGACAAGATGGAGGCTACAGGAAAGAAAAGAAAAAACAATAAGGTGATGCTGTTAACAGAATCAAAGGAAACAGTGGGCAAAAGATTTTGGAACAAAAGCTGAATATTTCATTTTAATTTTTTTTTAACGTTTATTTATTTTTGAGACAGAGAGAGACAGAGCATGAACGGGGGAGGGGCAGAGAGAGAGGGAGACACAGAATCGGAAGCAGGCTCCAGGCTCTGAGCCATCAGCCCAGAGCCCGACGCGGGGCTCGAACCCACGGACCGCAAGATCGTGACCTGAGCCGAAGTCGGACGCCCAACCGACTGAGCCACCCAGGCGCCCCTATTTCATTTTAATACATATTGAATTTTAGGTTTGGGGAACCAGACAAGTTTACTATGAGGTGTTAAATCTAAGGAAGAATACGCATCAAGACTGAGGGGAGGGTTAATGTACAATGTTTTAGAGAAACAGGAGAAACAAGAAGGGGTCCTTGAATTTAGTGACTGAGAAGTCACTGGTGAATCTCTATTTTTAAAATGTATCAATGAGAGAGAGAATGATTATATACCCAAATACTAATTTTACATCAGGTGGAGAGATTAAGGGATTGTTTTCTGTATTTTTTTCTTTCTTACAATGACCCTGCATTACTTGTGTAACAAAGAAAAAAACAAGGAAATGTCCACAGTCTTTGGTGGCATTTGGTAGTGAGAACAGAAGTCATTGCAAAATCCGATTGCAAAAACTCTAATTATTTTTTTTAGAAGAACACTTTGAGCTCTATTTCTGCATTCACAGTGAATTGTCCTGCCAGGAATTTTCTTCCATTACAGGTCCCCAGATCTGAGATTTTATTACCTGTGGATCTTTTGATCACAGCTAGTGCACACAGCATCAGTGTCTGAGCCCTTAATGCTGTCACAAAGAAGAGGATCCTCTTTCCTACCGCTTCAGTTCCTGCCCATCATTCTACAGAGGTCACCATAATGACTCCCTCCGGGCCAATTATAGTGAAAACAACTAGCTTTAATCAAGCAGTTACCACGCAACGTACATTTTAATAGTTGATTTACGTACCTTATCTGTTTGAATTCCCACAATGCCCCTATGACATCTCTGCTATTATTTTCCCTATTTACTTAGGAGGAAGCAGATATTTAGGGAATGTAGGTGACTTGTCCAAGGCAACCCAGCCAGTAAGTAGTGAGGAATACATCACTCCCTACTGTCATATTTTGTCATTTCTCTAGCATGGGATTGGGCAGTCTCTCCCCAAGAAAGAATATGATCAATGGTTCAGAGGTACATGAACTGCGTGTTTCCCCTAAATTACTAATATAATTCCTTTTCTGTGATTGCTAGCAAAATGGAATTACGGAAGGTCAAGAGATCAGAGTTCCAGTTTTAGGTCTTCTGGCATGAGCACAGAAATATCATTTAACCTCCTTGGGTCTTTGAATTCTTTTACACAAAAAATGGGTTAATTCATGGCTAGCTACGTCATAATGCCGTTTGTGACTATTGATTAAGATAACGCTGTGAAAGCTCTCCACAAACCATATAGTGCTTTGAAAATTATTCAGGTGCTGATGCAAACTTTTTGATCCTCTCCCCTTCACCCCAAACAGAACATTCCAAGTCTGTTTCTAGGGGTATTACTATCTAAGATAGGGATATTGTGGGAGTCAGGGCTCTGACTCTTGTTCTCACTAAACAGGATTACACTGGTAAAATGTTCCTAAACCTTGGATGAAAAGAGAGATTATAGTATTAATGGTTTTACTTTTCAGAATACTATATTTCTGGTTGAACCCAAAGGTTGAAATGCTAAAATTCATTCCAGGGGATTATAATGTTTTCAGTGAGTTTTCTGAGAAAAAACAAAGCCTCTATCTAGGTTTTCGTTTATTCAACATTATTGAGAACCTACTGTGGGTCAGATACTCGAGTGCCTCATAGTTTAGTGCTCATACAGGGAAGAAAATAATATTCAACATTGGCCTAACAGGTGGGAAGGAGCTCTGGGTGTTTGAATCAGCATCCACAAGGGCTTGAACATGAACCAGTATGTTTGCAGAAACTGAAAGTCGATATGGAGAATAAGGGCGAGATCAGCAGATTTCAAAAAATTCTTGAGCACTAAAGAGGAAGGCCAGATAGCAACAGCCTTGTATTCTATGTTAAAATGTCTGTATATTATCCTGAGGACTATGAGGAGTCATTGATAGTTTTTAAACATAAAATAATTCCTATATTTAAAAAATAAATCTCAGGTTCATGTAGAGAATAGATTAGATTGATGGATCAAGTTTTTCCTTCTTTCTCTCTCCTATGACAGCCTTATTTTCCTTAAATCAACTTTACAGTGATGTAATTTACATGAAATAAAATGTACGCATTTCAAATGTACAGATAAATGCATTTAGAATAATTTATACACCTGTGTAACTCCTGCTACAATCAAGATACAGACTATTCATTACTCAAAACCTTCTCTTCTGCCCTCCTACAGGGTATCTTTTCTGCTAACCAACCCCCCACACTCACCTCTAGCCCTAGAAATCACTGATGTGTCTTTTGTCACAGTGATTAGCTCTGGCTTTTCTGGAATACCATAAGAATGATATTTTAGTGGTTGTATTCTTTTCAGTCAGGTTTCTCCTCAGCATAATATGTTTTTTTCTCAGCATAATATTTTTGAGATTCATCCACATTGTTTTATACTACATATAAACTATTACATGCCCTTTTATGATATATAATATTCCATTATATAGTTATGTCATAATTTGTTTTTCCCAGGTCTCTGTCTATGGAAATTTGAGCTATTTCTAGTTTTCAGCTATTATAAATAATGCTGCTATGAACATTCATGTACCAGTATTTGTGTTGGCACAAGATTTCATTTTTCTTACCTAAAAACCCAAGAATGAAATAGTTGGGTCATTTGGTAGGTAAATATATATTTAACCATATAAATAACTACAAAACTATTTTCCAAAATGGTTGTCATATTTTACATTCCCATCAGCAATATGAGAGCTCTAACTGTTCACGTCTTTACCAACACTGGGTATTGTCAATCTTTCTAATTTTAGACATTCTAGTGGGTGTATCTCACTGTGGTTTTAATTTGCATTTACCTAATGACTAATGATGAACAACTTTGTGTGTAGTTCCTTGTCATCCATATATCTTTTTTGTTAAAATCTTGTCTGTTAAAAACTGTCTCCTTACCGATTGGATCATGTGTCTTATTACTGAGTTGTAAGAGCTCTGTACATATTCTCAAAAGAATTCATCAGTGAAATATATATACAGTTGATCACCGAATGACACAGATGTTGGGGCACTGACCCAACAAAAATCCATGTATAACTTTTGACTTCCCCAAAACATAACTACTAATAGCCTACTGTTGACTGGAAGCCTTATCACTAACATAAATAGTCTATTAAGACATAGTTTGTATGTCATATATATTTCGTACTATATTATTATAATAAAGTAAACTAGAGAAAGAAACAGTTAATAAGAAAGTCATAAGGAGGGGCACCTGGGTGGTTCAGTCGGTTAAGCATCCAACTTCAGCTCAGGCCATGTTCTCACAGCTCATGAGTTTGAGCCCTGCATCAGGCTCTGTGCTGACAACTCAGAGCCTGGAGCCTGTTTCAGATTCTGTGTCTCCTTCTCTCTCTGTCCCTCTCCTGCTTGCTCTCTCTCTCTCAAAAATAAACATTTAAAAAAGAAATTCATATGAAAATACATTTACAGTTCTGTACTGTATTTGTTGAAAAAAAAAAATCCACATGTAAGTGGACTACCCTGTTTGAACTCATGTTGTTCAAGATTAACTATACATTGCAAATATTTTCTCTCAGTCTGTGGCTTGGCTTTTTCTTTTCTTTTCTTTTTCTTTTATTTATTTTTAGAGAGAGAGAGAGAGCGCACGCGCAGGGGGCGGGGAGGGACACAGAGAGAGAATCCCAAGCAGGCTCCACACTGTCAGTGCAGAGCCCGACACGGCTTGATCTCATGAACTGAACCGTAAGATCATGACCTGAGCCAAATGAAAAGTTGGACACTTAACCAACTGCGCCACCCAGGAGCCCTGTCTTTTTATTTTGTTAATGGCGTCTTTCAAAGAGTAGAAAGTTTTAAATTTTGACAAAATTGGAGAGCAATGTTCTAAACACTAGTTAAAAGGAAGAGACTGAAAAATCAATAAAAAAGCAAGACCATATATGCTGTCTGGAAAGATACATTTTAAAGACTTAGGTAAAGATATACTTTAAATATAAAGAAATAGGCAGGGAAGTGAAAGTAAATAGATAGAAAAATATATACTATGCAAACACAGACATAAGAAGACTGTGGATTGGCTATTTTAATATGTCATAATTTGTTTTTCCTTGAATGGTTTTCAAGACAAATGGTATTACTGGAGATAAAGACAGATATTTCATAATGATGAACAATGTATCAGCAAGACTTAAAAATTTTAAGTGTATGTGTGTCTATTTGCAGTTTTAAAATACATGAATCAAAAATTTGTAGAATTAAAGCTTATAGTAAGATATTTTAACTGTTGTCTTTTGGCAATCGATAGGACACCTACATATAAATCAGTACATGGCTTAAATGTAATTACTTTAGAACACTCGACCCAGCCACTGAAGAATACACATTCCCTTTGGGTTCACATGGTGCATCAAGCTAGATCATAACACATTTCATGAATCCAAAATTATCACAATCATATGAAATGTATTCTCTGATCATAACAGAGTCAGATTAGGAATTAACAAAAGTAAGACAGCTAGGAAAACCTCCCTTATATGTGGAAATTAAACAACACACTTCTAAATAATTAATGGGTCAATTAGCATTTAATAATCTTTTGTCTCACTTTTCTCTTTATTTTAGAGATCATGTGAGTCGGGGAGAGGGACAGAGGGGAAAGGGAGGGAGAATCTTAAGCAGGCTCCGTGCTCAGCATGGAACCTGACACAGGATTTGATCCCATGACTCTAGGATCATGACCTGAGCTGAAAGCAAGAGTTGGACGCTCAACTGACTACCCAGGCACTTTGGCTTTTTTTTCTTTCTTTCTTTTTAAATAAAGGACAAACTATAAAACCTCCGCAACAATTTCACACAGTTATTTGAGGAAGAAATGAGGGAACAGAGGTTAGATTGCTTTGACTATCTGGAGGTCCATATGGTATTCTCAGAAAACAAAGACTGAAAAATCTTCCCTGAATAATAGCAAAACGAATTCTAATGTTACCTTTTGTAGCCAAAGAGGACAATCATGTGCCAAAGGGGAAAAATCATGGCCATTTTCGCCACCAGCTCTTCTGGTTTCATGACACAGAACAGTTTATCCCATCATTTACGGCCGTTTTCCAAATTCTGCCATTGCCACCACCACATTCTCCCTTGGCTTTTCTTGTATCATGTTTGTGATGCGGGAAGAAAATATTCTTCTTGAGAGAATTGTGTAAGGTTATGTCTTTAAGGAAAGGCTGGTAAACTAAGGCAATTGATGGTGGCCCTGGTGCACTTCTGCTAGTACAATTCTCTCTCCTTCATCTTTCTGATATTTTCTATTCCTTCCCTTCCTTTTCTCCTATATTCTCTATCCTCTCCCTTTCTTTTTCATCACCTGCTCCCTCCACATCCATTCTGACTCACTTGTCCAAACTAGTCCCTGATGGAATTTAGAACTAATGATGACACTCATAGTTCGTTGGGGAAAAAATCCAGTATTTTTTGTATTTACTTTAGAGAGAACGTTCATCTTGATGCTGTGGCCCAAAGTAGTTATGTGACTTTAATTTGACACAAATCCACTCCTTTGATCACTTGTTACACTTTTGAATTTTAAGTCCCAAGGAAGTCCCATGAAAATGGCTTTGTTGAAAGCCCTTTCCCCACCTCTGTGAACAGCCAGGTTGACTGACTTGATCTTCTCTATCATTTCCCCACCTTTTTCTAGTGACTTGGGTTTGGCTCTAAACCCTTACAGTGTTGTCCAGGATCAGTTGGTATCACAGCTTGTGTCTCCTTCCTGGATCTCTTTCCCTGAATAGTCTATCCCTCAGCTTCCTCCTCTGTGATTTTTCTCACAGTGCTTCTCATTGTCATTTGGTCAGCTGCTTTTTCTTGTTCATTTATTTTTTAACTTTTTTCTTCTTCCATCTTCTAAATATGAATATTAGATAAAAACATATTTGGGGGCGCCTGAGTGGTTCAGTCAGCTGAGTGTCCAGTGCTTGATTTTGGCTCAGGTCGTGATCCCAGGGTGGTGGGATTGAGCCCCACACTGGGCTCTGCCCTGACAGCATGGAGTCTGCTTGGGATTCTCTCTGTCTCTCTCTCTTTCTCCCTCTGTCCCTCCCTTGCTCTCGCTCTCTCCCTCTGTCTCTCTCAAAAACAAACAAACAAAACCATCTTTGGCACCATCCTGCCCTTTTGTCTGGTTTCCTACCCAGATTGCTGTCAGTCTGGTTAGGAACAGGACACTACTCTTCATCCTTCTCGGGCTACTTCTGATGAAAAAGCCACTCATAATACAGCATTACGGCCTACCCCATAGGTCAGCAACCCCAAATACAAATACAATTTACTTTTGGGTGGAATAACATAAAGGAGTAGTGATAACCCTTTTGCTTTTAACTGAATTTATTGTGGACACCTCAGTTACTTGAGGCACTCTAAGTGTATAGACAAATCAACGTCAGTGCCAGTTAAAATCAGAGGGAGAAAAAAAGTAATGAAAATGATAAAAATATTTGGTGAATAAGAACTGGCATTGTATTTTCCAGAAGAACTCTTTGCCTACATACTAGAGTTAACAATCCTGACTAGTATGAAATGTCCCTTTTTTCACCTCTAGGTTGCTGTCCTATTTCAGGTTCCATCACTGCACATGACCTATAGAGTTATGTATAGCTCAAATCTATTTTATTTAGCTTGCACTCTCTAAGACATTGTGCTCAGAGCTTGACCCATGTGAATGTAATCCTCATGGCCATGCTCAGAATCAAGTGCCATTATTACCTTCATTGTATAAATAATGAGCCAGTGCAAAGTCAATGGAATAAGATGAGCCAAAATTTGATTATAGCTAACCAACCTCCTAGATGTCTAATGTTGGGAAAGTTAGTTAACTTGTCTCAGTGTCAATGCTACCATCAGGAAAATTGCTACTAGATTGGCCAGAGAGGTCATTTGATAAAGTAAATGAAGGTCTCAAAAGGTTATCTGGGTAAATCTTAGTCATTAGAAGCATTTATCTAGGCTGGAAGTGGTTTGGAGGACAGGAAGAAAATTGTTCTCGTCCTACACATACACTTTCAGAGATGTAGGAGAGAATGCAGTGATGACATGGACTTGACTCTTCCAAAGAAAACTGAGTGAGTTTAAGTGTGATTAGTTTGCAAAGGCAAGAAGGAAAATGTAACAATGGCTATATGATACATACCCCCATATAGATATGGTAGAGACTTAACGGTCATCAAATAACAGATGTCAATGCACCACAAATGGAGAAAAAGACCCACTCTGCTAGAATTCCAAGGAAAATTACATCAAATCCATGTTCTTTCATTATTTCATGTTGGTTTATATTTGTTGACAGTGTGAAACTTGCTACCTGATTAGCTGGTTCTGTTAAGCAAATGCACAAAGGGCAAGAGGCCCAAGATTAGCAGAAGATGTGATTTACTCATTTTAAATACATTTTATATATACAAAAATCTGCTATGTGCTGGATTTATTATGATCTCAGATAGATAATAGCTGACCTTGTTTTGTTTCCAGTAGAGAAGACAAACATTGATTAGATATACAAATAACGAACTAAAGGCATCAAGAAATAACAAAGCATGTTTGGGGACATCTAGACACGATATGAAGACCACCATATGAAGACCGTATGAAGATCACTAAATATTCTGTGGCTTTGGACAGGATACATAAAACTCTGTTTCTTCCCTCTCGAAATAATTAAGAAATAATACCATCCTTCCAAACTATTTACAGGTACAAAATATGGTTGAATTAAATAGTATCCAAATTCTTTGAGCATTTAAAGATTATATAATAATGGTAACACGTAATTATTATGCTGGTAGACAGCAATATCAAAGTTTAAAAAAAGATGAAAAAATTTTACACTGCTCTCATAGCAAAATCCTTGGTGTAGCTAGTCAATAATGTTATTTCCCTTCCACTGCCCATTCTCTTTCTTGAGGAGTAAAATATGCATTCAGACAGAAAATATCCATTTCAGAAAATGTGGAGAGTAGTCAAAAGTAAATTAGCAGCATTCTTCATGAATATTTAAAATAGCCAGTATGAAAACACACTCCCATTTGTGTTAATTTCTGTTATTTTAAAAGTCATCTGTGGTTTTGGCTCATGGAGGATGAATCTTAAAGAATTTATTTTCCTGCACAGCATAATCAGGTTGCAAAGAAATAACCAGTGAGTGACTATAAAGCATTTTGCTACTACCGGCGCTAATAAGAGAAAAATCTGATTTTCAATTCATAGTAGCTTGGTCTGATTTTTTTAAGGTAGGGTTTCCTAATTTCAGAAAATAAGCAAGATAGCCTTTCTCTGTATCTCTAGGAGATATATAGATACGGGGTGGGGAGGGAGACAACGGGGTGGGTGGAGAGAGAGAATTTTCCTTCTTTTCCTTCCCGTCATAATGGCCAATGGTGATCTAAGGCCAAGTTTCCAATGACTAACCAGTAAGAGAGGAGATTATGGATGCTTGAAAGAATCTTGTTATGTTGTTTCTCTTGGGCCCTAATATATCTCTACTGCATAAGAATGAAATATTAGATCTGAGTGTAGTATTTCCATTTGGGAGTAGAGCACCAGCTGTCTTCTTAAATTTCCATGCCACTTAATCTAGCTCTAAGCTTGGTTAGCTTTCAATTCACAAAGAAGGCAACAACAGTTACACAGGGTCACATTTTCAGCAAGGTCTCTGAGGTAATGAAGTGTACAAAGTATGCTAATAAGGGGAGCAGCTAAGTTAATTCCTTGAGGCATGTGGAAATACATGGCTCTAAGAGCCGCTTTTTGGTGCATACAAGGAGTGAATAGAAGGAGTTAACACTGAAAGGTAAGAATTTGAGAGTTTCTCAGCATTGTTGGGGGATTACCACTCACTTAGCCTTGCTGATGACAATGTTGAATTTATTACATTGCATGTTCATTTCTCTCCACATAAGCATCAAAAACGCGTAGGGTCAAAACCCCCAAGATGATCATCTAGAGAACCACTCACATTAAAATCACCTGCTGCATCAGCCATCCTAATGCACAAAATGGGGAACTATCACAAAATCAACTAGATATAAGATTGATATATACCCATTCTAATCACTACTAAGATTTTTCATAGCCTACTGGTACATTTGTCAAAATTTCCAAGTCCTTCATGCCTATGCTAGGTCAGAGGGGAAAAATAGATATTTAAATAAGCTTGGTACTACTTTAGAGAAGTCAAGTAATTTTGCCAGAACATGGTGTTAAAAGTTTTAGAGTTGAGGGCACTCCTCTGAAAATAACTTCTCATCTAACTCCCTAGTATGTGCTTGTTAGAGAAGATGGTTTATTAATATTAAATCACTCAATTAAGCCTGTACTACAGTAGCAGACACAGAAAAATATATGAAAAACAAAAATGGAAGTTACCAAGATACCATACTATTATTCAGATGCATACCTTATGTCTCTTTAAGATTAATAAGTGGTTGATAGGCATAATATGGAATAAATCATAGAATCACAGAATATTAATGCTACAAACTATGCTGATATATTTCTAAACACCCTAAAACTTAGTAGGATAAAATGACAATCATTTATTCTCATGTTAATAGGTCACCTGGCGTGGCTTTGTCTCAGTTTATGGGCTGTGGGACTGCTCATCTGCATCAGATTATGGATCAAGCCAAATTTGCTTTATGAGCCTCATCTAGGTCCTCAGTTATCTTAGGATATTCTCCTAATGACAAAGATCCCAGATATGTGAATAAAAACATGCAATGTTTCTCCAAGCTTAGGCACAAGAACTCTAGCTATTGGATCTCACAGATGGTGACTTCTCCCACATTCCATTGGATGAAGCAAGTCACAAAGAGGAGAAGAAACATGTTCCTCCCAAAGAAGTAGGTGAGGGAGTCATACTTGTTGAACAATAAGTGATTCTACTCAAGCTGTTCACAATAGCCTAACCTCCTTATTCTACAGACAGGAACATTGGAGGCAATGGAAGCACTTGCTCTTGTGTGTGTGTTTGTGTGTGTGTGTGTGTGTGTGTGTGTGTGTGTGCGTGTGTGTGTGTGTGTGTGTGTTTTCAGGGCACACTACAGGTTAATTTCAAAACTAGAAAAATAGCAATGTGCTCCATATTTTAAAATAGGAAACTCCACTATATTTTGATATAATGCTCTATATTATATACCCTCTTGGAAACTGACATATTTTCCAAGTGATAAAATGAACTATTGCTTCGCAAAAGCTCATTGTAGGCATTAGGAAGAGTATGTTTTGATGTTTTTTAAATTAATAGCTCCTTCTCCCTACCCAATAGATATACACACAAACACATACACGCACACACATATGTCCACACGTAATGTGGAGGGAGAGAGGAATGAAGGGAGAGACAGAAAATACTAATGTAGAAATGCAGTTTTTTACCAGATTTAAAGCTAAACCAGACCTAAGTGAATTTGGAGCTGCAGTTTCTTTTTTTTTTCTAGGAGTTTAGGAATCTCCAGGACAAAACAGAAGCTGCTAGGCAATCTCCTTACCAAGTCTGTCATTTTGTTAGCAGGAATGGGAAGTGTGGATTGATAATCAAGGCAACAAACCTAGCAGAGCCAAGAATTTCTATTCTTTCTCTTTCAGTGGGGATGGAAAACAAAAATTATTATTTTTTAAAATTTATAAGACTTTTTTTATATCTCAGGAACGCAGGATGTGCTGACAAAATAGGTCAATCAGAAGCTATTGGAAGGAAGAACATTTTCTTTCTTGACATAAACCCTATGAATATATGAAAAAGAAATCGCTGTAACAGAAAAAAAAAATACTATTACAGCTGTGACTGGTGATATATACTGAGCAGCCTGCAAATCTAACCCAGAATCACTCCGGAATTCACTCACCACACATTTACTGAGCTGCAGATGGTCTTCTTGCTTATCTGATGGCAGATGATCTCCAAACTGTTGGAATTACCCGGCAACTTAACTTTCTGAACAAGACTTCCTACAGATTTCTTCGCTACTACAATGAATGTAGAAGGAGCAGATAACTAACCACTTTGGTGGACACATGTTGTGTTGGTTTGTTAATGGAGACAGAGTTTGGAATTAATTCTATAAGGTAAAGGCAAAATTCATACTTGCTTGACAATAACGATTTTACTTTTTTTGAGGATTTTCTGTTGTCTTGTATCCAATTTATGCTTTAGATTTTCACAGGTTTTTGATGGACTACCATATAGTTTTATCTCCCAGATGTTTACCTTACTTTGAGTTTCCATGAAATCAATGGAGATTGACATATTCTGGTAGAAATCCTACATTATCCCCCCTAGCCATAATGATTAAATCTTCCTCTACAGGAATTCAAATTAGTATTTTCGGCACGTGAAGGGAGTGGTTCTGTGGTTTAAATGTCTTTATAACAAAATTGGTCTTTCTGTGGTTAATCAAACCAAAAAAATTTTTCATTTTTTCTCTTCTATCACTGGTTTGCCTTCATCTCCTGACATAAGTAGAAGAATTAATCTTAGAAAACAAGAGAGTTTTTTGAAATGACCATAAGAGACGCAAAGGAAAGACCAGTGTTTTTCTTTTTAATGAATTTTATGTTATTTATGAAACTGTTTTTCATGAAACATTTTTTGCAAAGCAAGCAATTCAAACACCCACCACTGTTTTCCAGCACACCTAGGTTGTGCAGAAGAAAAGACAAGTCAGATAGACCTGTATTAAAATTCTCTCTCTGCAAATTAGAAACTAAATGACCTTGAACAAGTTATTTAATTTCTGAGTTTAAGTTTACTCCTCTGGAAAAACAGAAATAATACCTATTTAATAGGTTGTGATAAGAACAAAATGATATATGCAAAGTGCTTGGCCCTTGGTGAGTATTCAGTAAATAATGATGCCTCATATCATTATATTTGGAAAACGCTAACGCATGGTAAGTAAGAGTTCAGCCTTTGGAGTCAAGATGGATCTGGGTGATCCAAATTCAGACTCCTCCACTAGCGATATGAAGAACCACTGATGAGTTTACCCTTACCATAGACTTAATTTCCTAGTTTTTATAGGGTCATAGTATTTGGGGGGAAATTCTTGGCTCCAAGCCCCTTGCTTAGTAGATAGTTGTCACTTAGTAAGTGGTAGCCAGTGTTAGTGGTGGTGGAATCAGTAGTGAGCCACTGAAAATCGTTATTTGATAAAATTAGTGTAATTTAGTTTTTCTTGTGTAATATTTTAGTCCCCATTCCAGATGAAAATACAGCAAGATCTTCCTGAGAAGCCTTACTAAAATCTTATATCTCTTCTGACACTTCATTGGATTCTAAACGTATTTATGCCTCCAAGAGAAAACTCCTAATTGTCATTGTGACTTTCTCCAAGGAACTCTTCCATCCCAGTCCTAAGGGATCTTAGGATCTTCCTCAAGTAGGGAGGCCTCACATGCACCAGAAGCCCCAGAATGACAAAGAAGGAGAGATCCACTCTTACCCTTGGCCTCCTTGATCTTACCTCCATGTTTCCTTGACTTTCTAAGTAATATGGTTGAGTGAAATATCTTCCTGGAGAAAACCTTGACATTGTAAACATGAGAGGTAAGTTTGAAATACAGAGATGCTCCTGACTCATAGGCAGTTGGCTGTCTCAGTTACCTGCTCAACTCCTGACAACTTGAGCCACCTCTTGGAGGGGCAGGCAGCTTGCTGTAAATATTAATGTCACTGGCCACTAATCTTACAATCTTCTGCTCTCCAGGAAAGTTATCATTATGTTCCAGCAAGGCAGACATAAAGTAAATCTTATTTTTAATTAGAGGTAATGAGTGGAAAGAAGAATTTTTTTTTTTTTGGCTGACACAATTCTTAGTGTTTCTCAAATGTTGACACTTGTAATTCAACTGACCAAATTTGCCTTTTTCTCACTTTTATTTAGGGAAAAAAATTGCTTCTTTTTATTTATATGGTACAAACAAAACTGATGATTTTAAAAAAGGAAATTCATTTAATCGATGCATCTCTTTATGTACAAACTTGAATTAAACAACTGGTTTGATTGATTTCCCTTCTGCCAGTCTAAAATAACTATATTAATTTCAGATAGTTTCATTCCTAAACTTCAGTCAAAGGACATTTGTAGGTCTGGCTGCATAAGAATCACCTTGGGAGCTTTATAATGAATATAGACTCTTGGCCCTCCTTCCTGATACTTCAGATTCAGATGCTCCGGGCCCAAGAATCTATATTTCAACAAATATCTCAGCTATCAGTAGCAGTCTTATATTTGTCATATATAATACCAAAAAGGTCATTCAGATGACAAATAGAGATATTGTAGTTTCCTTAGGATCTCTTGCTCTGTCTGATTCTCTTTGTGATTTATCAGCTAGATTATTTGATCAATCCTTATAAGTTAGCATATGTAAACATGGTGTCATTTTAGAGCACTGGCTTCTAAGCTCATGGGGCAGGTAGAGACTTTGGGGAGAACATACACTGGGAGCTATTCTCTCTCTGTCCTTACTCTCTGTTATGACCATTGATATCTTTCTATATATTTTCCCCAACATGGTAAATAAGTAAGTAAATGGCTGAACAATGACACTGCATTCTACATAAGAGCAGTGATCCTGAGAAGAGGCAGATTTGAGTGTCCCTGGGAGCTGTTCTGAGCCTGGAAACTGTCCTCAGATGAGATTTCTGTAGTACTGACTAAGCTATCTGCAAAGTCTGAAGATACCCTTGTCATAACCACTGGATATTACTGACCAAGGGAGCTGCCTCTCTAATTCCTGCTGATGTCAGTCACTTTACTGGTTCCATAGCTGATGGCCTCAGCCCCTAAATCCAGCCAGCTTTTCAGCCAGTCCTTGTCATTAATGAGAAAGTGAGGATGAGAGATGTGGGAACCCTTTTTCCAACCCTAGGAGAACAGGGCTATGGGTACCTAAAAAAAAACAGGCATGCCTTAATTTCCAAGGTATTTAGAAAAATCATTTTTATGTAAGAATGTCAGCAATCTGGCAAAAGACTTTTTTAAATCAAGTCTAGTCTGTTAAAATGTCCCAATATGGGACAAATGTGGTATTTTTTCCAATATAGTCACTTGGAAAAGAAACAGCTACAAGCATTTAAAAGGATCTGATACAGCCCTCAGTCATCAGAGCAGCATACTTTCGGAAATCTTTGCAGCTAGGATTCTTGAGTAGCAGAAACGTTCACATAGCAACTAGTGAGCTGCAGAAGGATATGAGGTGGCCAAAAGGTGTAATGATTACTTAGGGGGGGAGAAAAGAGCTTCCATGATTGCTCTGCTACAAGTACTCACAAAACAGAAATGCCTTCAAAGAAATCATAGTAAGGATATAAATGCAAATCTAGTTTTGACATGTTCCATCATGCTTGTTACAGGGTTCACAACATGAATTCGTTTGGTATGGTTGAGGAAGACTAATCCATTTAGGGTAGATGGTATAAAGGACCCATGGAATATCTTTGCAGTCCCACCTCTTTGGAAGTTCCCATCCTGCCCACAGAGGTGCACCCCTCTCATCTCTCTTCATGCTGTATAACCCCTACCCTCAGACCATAACTGATTAGATCATAACCAGGCACCTGACCCATGTTGGATTTATCTCATTCTCTCTCTTCAGACTTTGGTATTAAACTAGCTTGGAATTTTCACACAGTAAAGTTTACACAATCCACTTGAATAGTGGCGTTGCAGGACGGAAGTATTGGATTGCTTCATTTTCTTAAATGGCAAAGGAATTGAGAATTAAAAAATAATGAAATAAAAAGAAAGAGAACATGATTATGTGATAAACTCTCATCTCTTCCCACCCGCTGATACCATGAGGAGAGCAATAAAACATTGGTCTGTTTTATTAATAATAAGAGCAATAATTTTTGCCATAAAATACAGGCAAATGATTTATTGTTAAATATATTCTTGATATAACTTAATGAGAAAAAAGAATGATTCTGCCTCTCATGGTTGGAACTGTGAGTCACTAAATTATCGGCTGACACCTCACTGGGGCTCCCAGAGATGTTTGTGCAGAGGACAAGGCCAATGGTCCAACTGTACATTACCAACTGTCCTACCCCAGGAATTAAAAACAAGTTTCAAGAGGTTCTTTGCCTTTCCTAGCCTTACCTGACTTCAATTTCTTTCTTCTATATTTAGTTTTGATGCCAAATCAATCAAACATACAAACAAATCTTAGAAAATAAACTCAATGAAAAGAGTAACAAGAACAGAATTTCTCTCTAAATAACATGTATTCCATAATCTTCTGCTGAGTTCTCCTTGGAATTATATCACAGTGCTTCTCAAACTTTAATGTGCATACAAAACAACTGAGGCTCTTGTTAAAATTCAGATTCTGATTTCATATGTCTTGGGTGTGTTCAAGATTTGTGTCTAATAAGCACCCAGGTGGTGCCAATGGCCCTCACTTTATGTATCAAGTTTCTAAGGTCCAGTGAGAAGATACCTCCTCCCAAGTTAGGAAAATGCTCCAGATTATACTAACCAAATGAGAAAAAAAAAGAGTGAGAGGGGTTCTTAAAAGGGGGAATACCAAGTGCTATTGAAAGAGAACTCATTGGGCACCTGGGTGGCTCAGTCAGTTAAGCGTCCAACTCTTGATTTTGACTCAGGTCATGATCTCACCATGTGAGACTGAGCCCTGCATCAGACTCTGTGCTGACAGTGGGGAGACTGCTTGGGATTCTCTCCCCCCGTCTCTTTCTGCCCATCCCCAACTTGCACACACATGCATGCATTCTTTCTCTTTCTCTTAACATAAACAAACTAAAAAGAGAGAGAGAGAGAGAGAGAACCAATGATGCAAATATAAGAGTAGTCAACTTTTTCTCAATCCTTTGGCTGCTTGGCATTCTGGGTTTTGACAAATATCTCAAACTCCAGTTCTAGAATGAAGAAAAGGAAAAAAGAGGTTTGATTTCCTCCTGATCATTCCAACATAGAATTTCTCTTCAAAATAGTTGGCAGAAATTTTTTAAGGAGATAAATTCATATGATCTAGCAAAACTTATTGAACAGAACCTTGGTGTGGGGACCCAGGTTTGTGTAAGTTTACATAGTTCAATATCAGAGCTCATGTTAACACTTATTTATTGCTGGGACTGAAGGTAATCTCATTGCATAAGAAAATCCCTTATAATAGTTATGTCCTTGTCAATATATTTTTATAAATTATTGAAACATAATCTACAATTATATTTATAATATTAAGCATACAAAATAGGGGCTCTTGATTTTGGCTCAGGTTGTGATCTCACAGTCTGTGATATAGAGCCCCTGCATTGGGCTTTGCCCTGACAGCATGGAGCCTGCTTGGGATTTTCTCTCTCCCTCTCTCTGCCCCTACCCCACCCCTCAAAATAAATAAACGTTTAAAAAATCTTTCAAAAATACTAGGAATACAAAATATAATTTAGCATGTTTCTAAAAAATGATGTATGAGTGATTATAACTCTAGAGAACAGGATTTCTTCCTAGATAACTTATAGTTGAATAGTTCTCAATAGTTTATAATTTATTTCTATGCATATTAGCAAATTTAATCCTGTAGTAACCTGATAAAATGGGTGCTATTATTTTCTCCTTTATAGATGAAGAACTTCAGACAGATAAGTATTTGCCCAAAGTCACAAAATTAATGAATACGAATGCCAGGATTTAAACAAGGTTTTTCAGGGGCGCCTGGATGGCGCAGTCGGTTAAGCGTCCGACTTCAGCCAGGTCACGATCTCGCGGTCCGTGAGTTCGAGCCCCGCGTCAGGCTCTGGGCTGATGGCTCGGAGCCTGGAGCCTGTTTCCGATTCTGTGTCTCCCTCTCTCTCTGCCCCTCCCCCATTCATGCTCTGTCTCTCTCTGTCCCAAAAATAAAAAAAAAATAAAAAAACGTTGAAAAAAAAAATAAACAAGGTTTTTCAGATATTTATTCTCAACCTCTGTGATATGCAACAAGATTTTAAATCTGTGTAACAATTTTGAACATATAAAGCTATTATTCAAGTCTTATTGAAAACTGTCTTTCACTTTTAAAAACTTGGATGTTTGATTTACAATTTGCTGTCTTAATCAGAAGACGAATTTGATTAATACCCTTTGTCCTTCTGGCATTATATTTTGTATCCTCTGTTCTCCACGCAAAGGCCAGATTGAAAATTGAGTAACAGAAGGAGATGAAACCAGAATAAAATAAATAGAAACCATTTCACTGGTAACAGTGTTCTTGTATCCCCTTTTAGAAGAAGAGATTTTGAAAGGGTTATTTTATCACCATCTGTGAGAAATTCAGTTTCAATTACCGGAAAAAAAATTGAAAATAATTTATGGAGCAAATTTTGCTCTGAACTGTGAAAAAATACATTTTTTTAACAGAAGGATGTGGAAACTGGTAGAAGAAATCATCTCTTTTCTATGAAGTAAACTTGATGTCACTGAAGAAAGCTGAGGCTTCCTGTGGGAGCCTCATGATAGACTGTGGGAGAGGAGAAAAATATACTCAAGTGTAACTTTCAGCCCCAGAGATTTTACCTCTTTTTAAAAAAAAAAATTTAATGTTTATTTATTTTGAGAGAGAGAGAAAGAGAGACAGAGCTCGAGAGGGGAAGGGCCAGAGAGAGATGGAGACACAAAATCTCAAGCAGGCTCCAGGCTCCAAGCTGTCAGCACAGAGTCCGATGTGGGGCTCGAACTCACAAACTGCAAGATCACGACCTGACCTGAAGTCAGATGCTTAACCAACTGAGCCACCCAGGCACCCCAAGATTTTACCTTTTAAAATTTACTTGCATAGTTACAAAATTCTATAGCAGTTGAATGCCATTCCTCTTAGCCAGACAGCTGTCTCTCACATTTCCTTCTCCATGGAGCCAATATTTATTTCTATCAGAAGACACTGGATCACAAGTTGTTTGACACTTCTAGTTTATCTTTGTTAGCTGAAAAGGTTAATTTAATGCTTTCTCCACTGTATATTACAAATAGTTCTGAAAGCAGCTTCATTTAAGGAAAAATATTCAGAACATGGCATTCTATTCACTTGGATTCCCGGGCCATCACAAAGTTTGCCCTCATAAGCAAACATGAAGCTTCTGCATCATGTTGAAACGCATTGTCTCATCACTTGATGTAGTGCATCCATCCATGGCCCAGAACCCCTTCCAAATTCAAGAACTCTCATCCCTAGATCCTGGGCATGTTGGAGGCTGAGGGCTTACACCTGAGCCTTCCCTGGAACTTGTCCTTCAGAAGTGAGCTGCCTCACTCAAGATTTCACCTCATCCACAAAATAGTAGGTATGGGGATATGGAAGCCCAGCTCCTTTGCCTCTATTTGAGGCACCTGGAATGCCCATCCTACATCCAGAGTACCACATGGGACCAGATGCAAATGTATCACAGTTCAGTCTGTCTCTGCCCATTCCAGATTCTCTGTTTCCTCACAAGTGTGGTTCCCAAGAACACTCACAATGAAGCTCCTGTGTAGAGATTTCAGAGATTCAGAGTCTTGGATCTCGACCTACACTACCACCAGTGCCCTAGAACACCTGACCCCCTTACAAAGACATCATTCCCTTCATTCATAAGTCCCTTAATTCATTCATTCATCAAGTATTTTTCAAGTTTCCATTATGTCAGGTGTAGTATTAATTCCTGAGGATTTGATGGTAAATAAGACAGATGTGATACCTAACTGTATGGAAATTCTGATGGGGTTTACAAAAAAGAAGCAGGTATTTATAATATATTGAAAATGTGCTACAATGGGAGAAATCCAAGGAGGGAGAAATTCAAACATTACATTATTATGCCACCCTACAAGCACTGTGCGAGAATTCTAGCTCTTTGAAATCCTCACCAACACTTCCTATGATCAGTTTTGTTTTTGTTTTTGTTTTTTGTTTGTCTTTAATTTTAGCTCTTCTGACAGGTATGCAGTGGTATCTTACTGTGGTATCTTACAGTGGTATCTTACTGTGCCTTCAATTGCAGTTCTTTAAATATTTCATGTGCTTTTAAGATTTTGTATTTTTCACTGGTTATAAGAAATTTAGTTACGATATGTCTAGGTGTAGTTTTCTTACTGTGTCATATGCTTGGCATTTATTGAAGTTTTGGATCTACGTAGGCTTATGGTTTTGATAAAATTTGGAAAAATGTTTAGTGATTATTTCTTCAGATATGTTTCTGTCCCATTCTCCTCTCTCTCCTCTCATTCGGAGTTCAATTGCACGTATATTTGGTCACTGGAAGTTGCCCCCCAGCTCTGTGATAGTCTGTTCATTCTTTTTTATTGTTCTTTTTCTCTGTGTTTCATTTTCAATGGTTTCTATTGTTGTGTCTTCAGGTTCATTACTTTTCTTCTGCAACACATGTTTTGTCATTAATTCCATCCAGTGTATTTTTCATCTCTGACATTGTCATTTTTGTCTCTAGAAAGAAGTTCTATTTGGGTCTTTTAAATTTTTTTTAACGTTTATTTATTTTTGAGACAGGGAGAGACAGAGCATGAACGGGGGAGGGTCAGAGAGAGGGAGACACAGAATCTGAAGCAGGCTCCAGGCTCTGAGCTGTCAGCACAGAGCCCAACGCGGGGCTAGAACTCACGGACCACGAGATCATGACCTGAGCCGAAGTTGGCTGCTTAACCGACTGAGCCACCCAGGCGCCCCTATTTAGGTCTTTTAAAAATATGTTTCATGTCCCTACTTAACATGTTTAACCTTCCCTCTAGCTTCTTCAACATATAGAATGCAGTTATAATTACCTTTCTAAGGTCCTTTGTTAATTTTAATGGTGTCATTTCAGGTTCCATTTCAGTTGATTGATTTTTCTCCTCATTATGAATCACATTTTCCTGCTTCTTTGCATGCTTGGTAATTCTTTATTATATGCTGGAAGTTGTGAATTTGGTCTTGCTGGATGCTGCATATTTTTATATCCCTATAAATATTCTTGAGCTTTGTTCTGGGATGTGGTTAAATTACAGTTTTGTTCTTGCTTTCATCATTTGTTAGGGCAGTTCAGAGCAGTGTTTGGTCTAGGTCTAATTATTCACTGCTACTGAGGAAGAAACTTCTGATTATTCTACACAGTGCTCCATGAATTATGAGGTTTTCCAGTCTGGCTGGTAGAAAAAGGCACTATTCCTGGCCCCATATGAGCTCCAAGTACTATTCCCTCTAATTCTCCTGACTAGTTCTTTACTTGGCCTCAAGTGCACGTGCTAGTCAGTATTCAGATTAATGCTTGAGAAGGATACTCTACATATCTCTGTGACTGTTCTTCTGTATTCTCTACTCTCTGGTACTCTGTCCTATGTACTCTAACCACTGTGATCTTCCTAAACCCTCAGCTCTGTCTCCTTAACACAGGAAGTCTGCTGAGCTACACTTAGGTTCTCCCTTCCCACGCTAAGACCTAGAAACACTTTCTAGGCAGTAAGCTTGTACTTGCAATTGTAGGGCTTACCTCATTTATTTCTTAGCTCTTAGGCATCATGCCTCCTTTTCCCTGGTGTCCAATGTCTTAAAAAGTATTGTTCTATTTTTTTCTCTTTTTTATATTATTATTTCAGGCAAGAGGGTAAATTTGTTCCCTCGTCTTCCAACTCGCCTGGGAATGTTGCAAGATTTTAAACATAGAATAACTTGATGGATGTTGAGAAACACCCAGTCTACAGTATGGAGAATATTGAACTAAAGCAAACCTGGAGACAGGCAGTCAAATGAAGAGGCTTTACCACAGGTTAGGTGAAACAGCCTAGTGTGCAGCAGATTGTATCATCTTGCTTTATCAATTACTGTCAAAGAGGAATCATGATAGTCACCATTGTGTAGAGAGCAGAAAGAATGGTGTGTGTGTGTGTGTGTGTGTGTGTGTGTGTGTGTGTGTGTAAGGATTGATAGGTAGCATACAAAAATACAAAGAAAGGAGTCAACTTTCCAGTCTGTCTCCAGTACAACATGGTAGGGGAATCTTGTGGATTAACTTTATGTTGCAAAAATATATCAAAGAATTATTCTGCATGTTAGTATATCTCCTCTCTCCTCAGCTTGCTTACATATTTCTCAGTCACCTTTCCCCATAACAAGCAATTAAAAACAACACTCAAAGAATATTTCAAATATATACAGACAATGAGTTTTTCATTCTCCAAAGATTAGATAAGATGAGGCTAAGAAAGGTGGTCTATAAAAGGTAGATATAGAGGGAGGGGGTGTTACTGTGTGTGACTCAACCTGAGGTGGAAACAGAGAAACAACCTTGTTTCTGGACAGGGGCTCATGAATCAGAATCTTCTCTTACAAGAATCAGGGAGAAAGTGTAAGGGACTTAAGCTGTCCTAGAGCATGGAGTTCTACTGAACCAATGTCTATGAACAATAATGCCAATCAACTGCCATCCCAGAACAATGGGTAGGGAAATGTGGGCAACTTACGTGGAAATGGAGTTGTAAAGAAAACACTTTGTCCCATATCAGAGTTGGAGGAATAAATAAGAACCAGCTGGGCCTTCCTCCATAAGCCACACTACCTCTGCGTGTCACTTATGTTACTGTTTCTCCTCTCTTGGTGATAATCTCTTTCCTCTCTTTAAGACATTTCCTAGCTTTCCTGACTTTTCCCATTGCCTTTACTTTCAAAAATGGTTTGCAGGATGAGAAATAAAATGACTATTAATGCAGGTATATGAACTAGACCACCACAGCAATATAGAAGAACTAATGAAAAATGAAGACCATCACTATTGAACTAGGTAACAACCAGGTAATTTTACCTGAAACTAATGTAACATTGTGTGTCAACTACACTTTAATAAAATAATGATAATAATAATAATAATAATAATAATAAATGATTAAAAAACCTGGTAGATTTCTTTCTATAGTTATCATATTTACATGTGATGTCCCCTGGAAACAGATTCTAGGTTCAACATCCCTTGATCTATAGCATCATTTCATGGTAGTAAAAAGGTCTTATACATGAAAGTTCTTAGTGAATGTTGATTGACAGACACTTATGGAGTGACTAAAGAGAGGTGATTAAAATCTGTAAGCTCCATTTTACCTGTATAAAATTATTCTCCTAACTACTTCAACCCACTGTGTTTTCAGAAACCAAATATATGCATAGTACCTTAAAGTATGAAACCTTGGTCCCAGGATCTGAAAAAAGACACATATAACATATGCTTCCACTCCAATTCCCTTCCCTGGAAGGCAGAGCTTTTAATATTATTAAAGCTAACCTGGTTAGAATAGGGAGAGGCTACTTAAGACTCTGGCATCTGAATGGTAAGAGTTTGTAAGGTCAATCAGTAGATTCTTTATCCAAGAAGAATATTCATATATACATATGCATCCTGTTAGGTAAAAGGATAAAACCAAAGGTAGACAAAGTATTTTCCCCACTTAACATTTATGCCATTTGTAGTACCTCTGAACAAGTCTCTTAGACCTGGTAATGCCCACTGTGGCCCAGCACCTTCAAAGTCCCAGTTGAGTGGAGACTCATGATATTCCCTCCAATGGGTCTGACCAGTGATACATCACTCCACTGAGCCTATGAACAATAGTGCCAAAGAAGGACACTTTGCATGACCTTAGGTTAAATTTTGCAGCTGGGATGCCCAGTAGATTGGTATCTAAAGTTAACTTCTGAATCCTTACAAACAATAAAACATAACAATATTACTCTATTTTAGGCATTGCATTAAGCATTTCACAAACATTACTTTATTTCCACAAAAACTCCCGGAGTTAGGTAGCACAGAGAAACTGAAACTTAAAGTTTAGTGACATGTAAGGCATCACAGACCTAATAAGAGCAGAGTACATGTGGAGATTGAGCTTTTGATCTCTATGCCTCTTCACAGCTAGCAGGATTTTTTTTGGGCGGGGGGAGGGGGGAATCACCTTTGGTTGTAATTCTACATTCCAGCCCATTTACATGCAAAGCACATCACCTCCAGGTCAAGCTTAAATTTAATCAAATAGTAACTCTCCTCACTAAATATTAGACATTCCCCGTTTTTTAAAAGTTGATGCTCTTTCTTCTACTAAGTTAAAATTTCAAGAAAAAATATAGGGTCAAGAATAGGAGGAGATAGGATGGTAAATCAATAACTTCTCTAACAAACAATTTGTAAAATTAAAGAGGGCTAGTTGATTTAGATTAAGAAAACACTGTTGGGTGCCTATTTGTCAGGCACGCTGCTTGGACTAGGACTGCAAAACTGCCTGTGCCTTTGGAAAGTAAATAACTTGCTTAGAAGTTCTTTTACATTATAAACTACAAGACTGGGTATCATCATTTTTCTACTTGTTTTTTGTAGCTTAATAACTAATAATCTCAATTATCTGACTTCACCAAGTTAAGCCATTTTCAACAATTCCTTTACAGAAAGTGATTGTGAAACTGAGAAGTCTTCCACAATATCAGAGAGAGATTTAGCTGGGAAGCATCCATTACTTTTAATATAATTTATATAATTCAATTTCACTGCCTCTAAAAGGTTAAATCTGAAAGATTTTCCTAAATGTTATTTCCTCTCCAAAAACTTGTTTCTGTCAAAAATAACAAGATATAGAACTCAAAAGTGATCATTATCTTTAATCTGTATTCATTATTTTTAGTCTCTTTAGACCTTTGTCCCACTAATGATACATATATACATACTTTTATATATGTAAATATATATGCCTTTTCATATGCACATATGTATGCCTTTAATTATCTTATTTGGTAGGCAGTCTCTAAAATTAAGATATATATATAGATAGATATAGAGACAGATATAGAGATAGATGTAGATAGATATCTATATCTATGTCTATATCTATATATAAATATCTCCCAACTTGGAACAACTGTAGGTGAGGTTTTGTTATTGTTGATTGATTGACTGATTGTTTTAGATAGGTAGATAGATCAATTGATCTATATTTTAACTATAAAGACTACCTACCAAGTGAGGTAATTAAAGGCACAGACTCCTTTTTAAGAAGGGATATTTCCACTTAAATGTCTTTGTGATAAAGTGTTTTCTCTTTGAATAACAGAAGGCAACCTCACAGAAGATTTACCATGGACTCTCAGTGATAGACAATCTCCAATGGTGGTCTGTCAAGCAAACTGGGACATAACATGAGTAATAGAGTAAAAACTTAAGTCTGGACATAGCCCAATCTGCCAGGTCTCTGTTAGGAAAGCATCTGTTATCAACCCTTTGTCATTCCCACTCTCTGTATCAGTCAAGTTGACTCCTGCTGTCTGAAGTTGTAGGTGGCTTCTTTGGTTAATTCAGATTCATCATGGGTATCTCTGCTCTTTTTTTTGATACTACTTGTATAAATAGGCCAGGATAATGAGCAAAGGAGAAAACAAACAAACAACCTTCTGTTACAGTTTGATTCTCATTCACAAACACACAAGTCACGGCCTTATTTTAACAAAAGACAGGCAGATCTTGGACTGCACCCCATTGAGGAAAATGACCACCTGACAGGAGTTGGAGATGTGACAAATCTCGTAAGTTGTACAGATAACAAATCAAGATATATTTTTTTTAAGCCTGGATTTTACTCCTATTGGAGGCACACTGAAAAACGGTACCATGGTGTGCAGGGTTATTAACCAAGTGCATCTAACTGCCAGAAAGTTGAAATCTCACCTCACCGTTTGCAGCCAGCAGGACTTCTCCTGGCATCCCGTGGTTGTGTTAAGTGCAGACAGAATGGAGTTGCACAGCCAGCTTCTCCCCATGGGGTAAGGAAAAGGCTGTGCAAAGGTAGAGTGCAGAGTGTAAGTGCTTTAGGAAATGAGCTCTAACTCAAGCTTTTCTTTGTTGAATCGACATCTAATTTACATGTAAAATCAAACACCTATGAATGAATTAGATGCCCACAGAACAAAAAACATTGGAGATCAATGAGCAATGTCAATCACTGAAGAAGAGCTTTGAAGTATTATGAGGGACAGTTTATAAGTTTGTTATTTTTGGAGGGGAATAAATTTATATGATTCGTAATTCAAGAAGAGAGTTTAAATGCAGTAGGCATGTATTATATTCCTCAATTTTGCTCTGCAAAACTCAACTCCCAAATACAACTAGCATGTCTTTCTTTCTCATATATTTACAGGTGGACTGGGGTATATCTCTGCTTCTGGCTACAGTCTGGGGGTGGACATCTTCTTATCTGAGGCATCTTCTCTCGCCAGAGGACAGAAGCTCCTAGATGAATAGGCACAAATGAGAGATGCCACTGGAAGCCTTGGCTTGGGACTCTGGCGTATAATCACTTTTTTTGTTTACTTAAACTTTTGTTTATTAAAATACAGTTGGTATTTAATGTTATACTAGTTTCAGGTGTACAACATAGTGATTCAACAATTCTATACATTACTCAATGCCTAACACAATAAATGTCACCAACTGTTGCCATACATCATTATCACAGTATTACTGATTATATTCCCTACTTTGCATCACTGACTATATTCCCTACTCTTCAACACTGTGATTTACTTATTTTATAACCAAAAGTTTATACTCCTTAATCCCCTAATTCCCCTCTTAATCTCCTTGTTGCTCATCCCCTCACCGCCCCTCTGGCAACCACCAGTTTGTGCTCTGTATTTATGAATCTTTGGTTTTTGTTTATTTATTTGTTTGCTTGTTTGTTCATTTGTTGTTTACATTGTACATATAAGTGAAATCATATGGTGTTTGTCTTTCTCTGTCTGACTTATTTCAGTTAGTATAATACTTGCTAGGTCCATCCATGTTGTTGCAAATAGCAAGATCTCTTTTCCTTTGACTAAGTAACATTCCATTTCATATGTATACTACATCTTCTTTATCCATTCATCTAGAGACGGGCATTAAGGTTGCTTCCATATCTTGGCTATTGTAAATAATGCTGCAATAAACATAGGGGTGCATATATCTTTTGAAATTAGTTTTTTCATTTTCTTTGGGTAAATACCCAGTAGAATTACTGGATCATACGGTATTTCTATTTTTATTTTTCTGAGGATGCTCCATACTGTTTTCCATAGTGGTTGCATAAATTTACATTCCCACTAACAGTGCATGAGGGAGTGTCTTCTCAGGCAAGGTAAACAAAAGCAAAAATAAACTATTAGGATTATATCCAACTGAGAAGCTTTTGCACAGTGAAGGAAACCATTAACAAAATGAAAAAGGCAATCTAGGACTAGCAAAAGATATTTGCAAATACTACATCTGAAAAGGGGTTAATCCAGAATATATAAAGGGCTCATACAACTCAACACCAAAAAAATCAAAAAGCAAACAAACAAACAAAAAACAAAAAATGCTGATTTAAAAACTGGGCAGAGGACCTGAATGAAAAGATGCTCGGCATCACTCACCATCCGCAAAATGTAAATCAACACCACAGTGAGCTATCCCCTCACACCAGTCAGAAGGGGGCTGGTATGGAAACCACAATCCTGTCTTTCCACATTCCTCTGGCAAGCCCAGCTCCAACTCAACAGAAATGTTTGTTTCTTCACCGAGATGGAGGAAAGAGAATGACTATTTGTAGAACAATGAGCTAATCTGGCACATCTCTTTCCACCCCATAATTTACAACATGTCAGAAATTAAGACAGACAAAAATAAAAATTACCAGTTAAACTATCATCCAGAGATCATCAGTGTTAATCTTCGGTGTACATTCTTCCTGTCTTTTCTTTATGGGCATGGAGTGAAGTGAGTGGTGGGAAGGCATTAGCGAAGGGGTCATGGGGAGGGAGTGAGGGGGAAGCCTGAAGCAGTTCCTACAGGGATATTACTTGAGATCGCCTGTGTATCTGTGACTATCTTATTCAAAGTAGCTATATACTGGTGCGTGTGTTAGTTAGCCTCTCTGAGCCCCAGTTTTAATCTGTAAAATGGGGCTAACAATTGTGTCTACTTCATGTAGTAGGCATGAAGATTAAAGGAGTTATTAAATGTGGATAGAACTTGCAATATGATAAATTCTCAGGAAAAATTAGCCACTATCCATAAGTGTAATGTAGCACGTGATGAGGGAGCGTGGAGCACGCTGAGGGCAAAATACAGGCTCGCACACTACCTCCCACAGGTGGAATATGTATGGTGTTCCTTGGACACTTCTGGCTGCCCAAGAACAAAGGAAAGGGGTTTAAGTGTTTGCCATGGTAATGTGGGAAACTAAGGCAAATGAAAAATTAAATTCCTTTACCAGCTACAGCCCATTGACAAGTCCTTGAAACCAGCAGAGTAATCTCCTTCTAGAAGCTCAGTTGCCTCAATGATGACACTTTGCTACGGGCAAAAGGGGAACCTTAGCTTAACATTATCCCAACCTCCAGGATCCTGTAAATTTACTTCCTTGATCTCAACTGCCCCAAGATATATCCTGCAATCATACTCCAAGCTTATGCTCCCCTCCCATACACTTCTGAAGGGTCTCATGACTGAGGTTTTATTAAATGATAATAAGTGGCATTTGCCTAGCAACAGCTAGCCCCTCAATGTTCAAAATACCTTAGAGACTTACTCTATCCCTGATCCCCTTCCAACCTCATGGTATATAATGAGTTATTCGTCACAACCCCAGTGCAGCTCTTCCTGCCCATGGGTCCTGTCCCCATGCTTTAATAAAATCACCTTTTTGCACCAAAGACATCTTCAAGAATTCTTTCTTGGCCATCAGCTCTGGACCCCTCAAGCCCCATATCACCCCAAAACTTCATCAGCAGGGTTTTATCTTTAAGTAGTGGCCTATTTATTTTCTATTTATTATCCATACTTTGTTTTCTCACTGGCAACCCAAGGGTCTCTTTTCTTGCCTAAAGCATAAATAAACTATTCAAACAGAATCCTGGCAATAATGAGAGAGAGAAAGATTTGGATGCTTGCTTGCAGAGTGGCAAGAGTCTCCCAGAGGCTCTCAAAGCCTGAATCAATGGTTACTAGTATTTCCTAAAATAATATTTGGAAATCTATATATCCTCTTGCACATTTTTAACTTCACATCTAAGATTTCTCATAATGAGTTTAAATGGAAATAATTTCTGGAATTTGATAAGAAACAGGGGTCTAGTACTCTTAAATATCCAGTGAAATTTAAATAATCAAAATGATGCCAAACAATACATCAACAATTTTTTTTCCCAGACATTCAGGAATTTTACATCTTTTGTTTTTATTCTCCTTTGAATTCATATTTCAATTCCATTTTAACCATACAATTTTATCCTAATATAATCTACTTTTTATTCTTGAAAGACTTTTATTGATAATCCCACCTTTACTCTTTGTAAAGAAAACATACACATAGTAAGTGCAAAATTTCTTTGAAGGGTTATAAGCATTCAAAAATGTTTTCAGGCTGACGCCATCAGTATTATCACTGTGCATAATAAATATAGTATCAATATATAATTATTAAACATTAAAAGTAAAATTTTAATGTTTCTTATTGAGATTAGTGATTTTTCTTTCAATTAGCTCTTGTTTGTGAATGAATAGGAAGCTGCTAGAGTGGACAGAGTTCTGCATAAATTGTATTCCGATTTGTCTTGTTTTTATAGATGTGAACAGGAGAAATTATTTTCACAGAAATCAGTAGACAAGAATGGAAGGAAGTTTGATTTCTTTTTCATCGAAGTGTCACTCAATTCCTTAAATGCCAAAAGTCAGTGATCTATCATGAAAAATTATTTTTAATTATAGACTGTTTGACACATCTTTGAAGGCTCAAATCTCAATGATATATAACCAAAAATTATTTTAGTCATTTTTAATTCTCATTTCAAATTGGCAAAAGCAAAGAATTGGAAACCTCCTGACCATAAATTATACCAGTTTCTCTTTTATTTATAGGCATCTTATTCAATCCAACACGCCCAAAAGGGATAGAAAAAAAAACCCAAAATGTTACTACACTCTTTTTAACACAGTATATTTGGATTAAATTCTTTTTATACTATTATATTCTTTAAGTATGTTTTATCAGTACTTTAGCATTATAGAATTAACCTAATAAATTTATGGAGAATGTCTGTCCTATAAACTAATCTGCATAGTATCCCCAAGCTAATCAGACTTACATTCTGTCAGAAAAATTTTGCCTTCATGTTTCAATTCAAACAAATGTATCAATTCATTATTCAGGTGTTATTGAAAGCTTTGAGGAAATAGATTATATATAAAGAGATTGCCATAAGCAGTCATGAGGATTAAAATGATGTCAATCGTGAATAATTAATGTTATGACAATAATGTAATAAATCATTAAGCCATTGCTTATTACTTAATTTGTAATAATTTAGTGGAATATTCAGCTAAAACTGTAAATTCTTTATAAAGCGGGAGGAACAGGATAAGATTAGGAGATCCTTCACTATGTATGAGGATTTAGAAGTTAGCTGTTGATACAATATGGTTGCAAAATAACCAGCCACATAGCATTAGTGTCCTATAACAATAAATATTTATTTCTCACATGTATTTCTATTGTCAGCTAATCTAGGCCAGCCTGGACTGGGTGGCTCTTCTATTCTTAGCAAGGGTCCCCAATCTGTTTCTGAGTAGGCTGATATAGGCTGGGTTCATAGGAGTGGCCCAGCTTTTTAGCATATGTCTCTCAACTGTTTTATCTAAAATGAACAGTTTAGCCTGGGCATGTCCTTCACAAGGTGATGGCAAAATCAAAAAAGAACAAGTGTTTTTAAATACCTAAGCCTCTTGTAGCTTATGCTAGAAATTGGCCTACTGTTTGTCATTTTATTGGTCAAAGCATGTCACAAAACCACACCGAGGAGTAGGGAATCATGCCAGGTCATAGAGAGAGCACTCCACACAGCTGCATGGCTAGGAACATGAATACAGGAAGGAAGGCAGAATGGGAGTAATAATCCAGTCCATCACTGTGTGCACAATAAGCTTTGGACTTCAGCTTTGGGAAATAATTAAATGTGAATCCAATATAACTATTAGACATAATTCAATTGAGTTCATTAGTTACCATGATCAAACATTTCCTGTATGCCAAAAAAAAAAAAAAAAAAGAAAGAAAAAAGGAGAAAGAGAAAAAAACATATTGCCAAAATGCAAACAGTCTGGGAACTGGCATGTAGTTTTATCTTTCGTTAATAGGAGATAGATAATAGTAAACATTTTATAACATGAAATAAACTCAGGATCACCAGTAATTGGTATAAATATTTCCTTTTTACAAGATAGTTTGAAATAGCTTATTGAATAAGGAGTGCCAAATGTGAAATAAATTATGTTACAGTTTTACTTTTGAGTTTTAACCAATATACATTGAAAAATGTGGGTGATCTGAACATTTTTCCAGTTAACCAACATCCTTTACCTATACTACCTAGGCTATTTGAAAGAAGGCTTTTCCTTCAAACTAAATAATATGTCTTAGGGATGAGTGTTTGAAAAGAGTAGAAAAAACCTGCTTACATGTATAAGTGGTGTTTTGTATTTTTCTCATGGATGGTCACTTTGTTTTGCTCACAGTGCTTTCTCTCTCAGTGGTGATTTATCCTTTGGTACTGGTAGGGGAATAAGAAGCAAGTTCTAAGTAATTGTCTTTACTGCACACATCCAGTCTATTATATATTTGAATTCTAAACATCCCAACATGGGTCAAATACCTATTTCTTATAGAAACACATGTAAGAGAACTGGATGTAGTGTGACTTTAAAATGCAGTTTAAGGGGTGCCTATGTGGCTCAGTCTGTTAAGCATCTGACTCTTGGTTTTGGCTCAGGTCATGATCTCATATTCTTGAGATCGAGCCTTGCGTTGGGCTCTGGGCTGATGGAGTCAGTTTGGGATTTTCTCTCCCTTTGTCACTCTCCTCCTCTTTCTCAGCTCCAGCGCTCCCCACCCCCCCTCCACACCGCCCCATCGGCACCATGAGCTTGTACCCTCTCTCTCTCAATATAAATCAACATTTAAAACAAAAAAATAAATAAAATGCAGTTTAAAAATTATCAGGCATGTCTCCACCCCTTGTATTTTATATTTCCCTCCTACATGAATTTTGTAGTTTTTTCCCTCCTACATGAATTTTGTGATCATTTTGTCAAGTTCAAGCTATATCTTTTAAGATTTGGCTTAAAATGTGTTTAAATATGTAGATTCACTTGAGGTAGCTATCATGACTTTGCCATATTGTTATCCTATTGTCACAAGGATTATGACATCCATGTATTTATTTATTAAAGAGTCATTAATAGTCACAAGCTAAACCTTGTCTCTTTCCCAGAAGCTCTTCACATTTCTTTCTTAGGTTATTATTTGTTATTCCTATTTCCACTCTTGGGAATGAAAATTGTTTTTAATTATAATTACTGATTCTTTTTTTTAATAGGAAAGAATCTCAAAGCATATATTTTCTGGGTTGTTAGTATTTAAATGGATGGCCTCAGGATTTTTACATTTAGGGAATTTTAATTAATGTTTAATAAAGTAAATATTAATTATACTTTTGAAATGCATATGTTTTATCTTTATTTAATAATATAGGCACTTTTAAATGGCATTCTTACTTTTAAAATTATCCACTTCTAAAATCTTTAGTAACTGTTGTTTGAAAGATCTCTGCTTCCTAATTATTGTTGGTTGTAATGAACCATTTAGCATCTCAAAGATCTAAGCCTATTCTCTAAATTCTTTAGATACAATTGTATATGTTTAACTGGTTGCTGTCTCACTGAAGTATAATTCCCTTTGCCCATCCTTATAAAGATATTTTTAGCAATTCACAATAAGAAAAAATATTCTGAATACGCTTTCATTAGAAATTTCCAAGGAATACAGAGTTTATCTTTCTGTTACTTTCCTTTCAAGATTTCTCTTCTCCAACACAATAAAATATATGTCATGGGCATATATTTTGATACACCTGAAAAAGTCAGATTTACAACTCTGGCTAGAATAGGGAAAGTTTATATATTTGATGTGGATCTAACTATAAAAATATATGGGTGATTTAAGCAACTGTCATACCGAGATACAAAGGACAAAATTTTGCTTTAATTTTCTTACAGAAATATATGTATTATTTTAAATTGTTTTTAGTTCAAAGATTGATGGAATCAGGAGTTGTTCAAAAAGTACTGTCAATCCTTCTCTGAAGTCAACTACAATAATACAACAAAAAGAAGTATAACCCATTACCAGTATCATTAACAGTCACCTTACTCAGTGCCTACTGAAAATTGATGGCCAAAACAGAGAATGACTCCTTTAATTTACTCACATTCATCTTGAAAGTCAAAAGAATGAGTGTACTCTTTTCAAAAGATGGGAATAGGCAATTTATCTTTGTTCATACAGGACAAAATATCTCTGCCCATCAGCCCCTATACATAAAGTAAATAGAAATAAAGGGGGTGCAGGGTGAGGGTAATGGGGAAAAATGACAATGTTGGGGGGCGATAAGTTTTTAATGAAGGATGACAATATTTTAGATAAAATTTTAAAAAGGAGGAATAAGACTGAGAAGGAAAATCAAAGGAAACAGTAAAAGAAGAACGAAATAAACAGACATGTTGTAATGAACCAGAGACAATTATAGTCACAGTAGAAGAGGAAACATGCGGAGCTCAAAGAAAGAGAGTATTACGGTTTAAATTTCAGAATCCCTGATGTTATTGGATTATAACCCATAAATAAAATAAATATCTGTAAGTCCATACTGATATAAATGGAATAAACAAATCAATAAGAAGAAACAGATTTCCTTATTGAAAAATTCCAATTAATAAATGCAGAAAGAATAAAGGAAAAAAATTAGCATTGGACAAATACCATAATAACAATAATTGTTGCAGACATGATCCACACCAATGGATGCTAAAATTTGAGAGTGAAACTTTGAGGGGGAATTGAATATTTGCATATTCTCAAATATTTTCCTCAAGATATTTATTAACTACAAATGGGCAAAGAGTAACTTAGTTACTTGAGAAACTCAAGACCCAGGGACAGAACCTTAGCCAAGTGCTCACTAGTAGTATTACTAATAATAAGACTTATTGACATTACGTACCCTCTGCGATGCCCTTAAAAAATCACTTCTGTGTCTTAACATGTATAACCTCATGCAAATAACATCAGATAAACCAAATGAGGGATATTCTATAAATTAAGTGACCAACACTCTTCAAAAGTGGCAATGTCCTGAAAGACAAAGACTGAAGAATAGTGACAGATTGGACAAACGAGACAGAAAAACTAAATACAATGTGGAAAACCTGCTGAAGGTTGAATAAGGTCTGTATTTTAATTAACAGTAGTGTACCAATATTAATCTCCTGGTTTTGATCATTTTGCTGTGTTATAAAGGATATTAACATTAGGGGATGCTGGGTAAACGGCAAATGGAAACTATTCACTTGCAGCGTTTCTGTAAATTTAAAAATTATCTTAAATAAAAATTAAAAAAAATTCTGGGCCTCAAGCAAAAATTTTAGACAAGACTTCAGTTGTAGGAATAATGTACTGATACATCTATTTGTGTTTGGTTTTTGCTGTTTTTTTTTTGATATACCAGGTGGTGTTTTTTCTCTTCAGTGTGTGCATCCTTTATATGGAGTGATGATGTTCCCTTTCCTCAAGGGTGACTGCAAGGCGCTGAAATTCTCAGCTCCAACCAAGATTCTTAATTCCAAGCTTGGCAACATTACAAGAACATAGAAGCGCAACAACCTCTGGGTGACTGTGTACAGCCGTGGGTAATTATTAAACCAGTAGCCATAATAGGCTCATGTGAAGAACACATGCCTATTCCCCCGGTACCAGGTAATTCTGGATCCATATGTTATGATGGGGGTAAAGAGAGGGCAATAACTCTCAAATTTACTTACATTTCCATCAGATATCTGAATTGAGGTTCCAATCAGAGCACGTTGATTTAAAGAAAATAATGATACATTTCTTGCATCTTCAAGATTGTTGATTAAGATTTGTACTTTTTACCTCTCCTAAACCTTCTGTTGATTATTAAATAAAATCATGATGAATAAATGAGCTTTTCTTTTTTTTTTTTTTTTTGGAATAACATATAAACCAGAAGTTCTCTGACTGGAAATGATAACATTTCCAAATTCTTCTGCTCCAGACTATGGAAAAATCCTACTATTGATTAGTAGGCTCAAGTACCTACAAAACATGGTATCTCAGGGCGCCTGGGTGGCTCAGTTGGTCAGGAGACTGACTTCGGCTCAGGTCACGATCTTACAGTTCGTGAGTTCGAGCCCTGCGTCAGGCTCTGTGCTGACAGCTCAGATCCTGGAACCTGTTTCAGATTCTGAGTCTTCCCCTCTCTCTACCCCTCCCCTGCTCACGCTCTGTGTCTCTCTGTCTCTCAATAATAAATAAACGTGAAAAAAAATTTAAAAAATATGGTATCTCCATGCAGTTTTTTTCTTGTTTTGAGATTGGAAAGAACTGGCAATTTTCATGATGAGTTGCCATTTCTGTGACTCTGAGGTTTAAGCTGGTGTGCTTTATGGCAGTGGATTCAGGGAAGGCACCTGACAGGCTCATCAAACAGATCATGAAACATTTCAGGAACCACTTTCTCTGCTTAGCAACCAAATGAATCTCTCCCTCTCATTTGGTTTATACAAGCAAGCAACTGTGAATTTACAGAAGACTTTGATATTCATTGGATTCTACTAAAGTTCAGAGAAGTTTCCAGGGTTACACTCCATCACTACCAATTTCTTTTTCTCCATGGTACACAGGTGCATTTCATTGGGAAAGAAGAGTTTGATAGATAGCTTATAGAGAAAATAAATAATACAGTGTTTGCCAATTGTCTCTGTCTTTTATGCCTGGGTAGCCTAGATTTGCATTAGAATCCAGCCATAATTTAACAACATAATTTATGGTGTTTCTAAAAGACCTGCTTTTCTTTCTTTCTTTCTTTCTTTCTTTCTTTCTTTCTTTCTTTCTTTCTTTTTCTTCTTCTTCTTCTTCTTCTTCTTCTTCTTCTTCTTCTTCTTCTTCTTCTTTTGATTCCCCAGTCTGATCATCCAAGTTCATTCTTATTGTTACATTAGTGACTTAGAGGTTTCTATTTTCCCCTTGAAATCGTCAGTTTAAGAATTTATGGTTGCACCCAAAGTAAATATTCTTTAATTCTGCACAAATAGTTTATAATGACATTATCCCTGACTCACATGGCTTTCACTGGGCTTTGGAGCCAGATAAACTTTGATTCTCTGATCAGTACTTAGAAGCTGTACTAACTAGAAAATTGGGATTATATATTTGTCTTCTGAGATTTACAATGTAATATAAACACTGTTGGTTAGAACATGGGTTGTCAATGACTTAAATGAAAAAACTGAAGACTTGACCACAATACTTTTTGGTAAGTAAATTAAGTATGTTAACATCTATATAAGAGAGTTTGTCAATCAGAATAAAAGCATGGGTATCTTAAAGTAATACCATTAAAACCTTGAGTTATCTAACCCTTCTTCCTCATCTAAGCATGTCCATGATTTCCATCTTGATATATCTTCAGTTCTTTTTTATTCATCATTCATCATAGAGAACTAACAATGTAGCATGAGAGAATGTATTGATTGTCCCATATTTCCACACTTCATGACTGTGATTTCTCTTGGTAAATAGATAAAATGGCAAACAGTTTTTTTTTTCCTGCCTAAGAGCAGGGACTATTATTGTGAATATTCCCAGAATGTATGTACAGTTATTTATTTATCCATAATCTGGCTTTCTGGAGTCTGCCTCAGTGAAATGTGAATCTGATCTGGCCAACTGTGTACTGGAAGAGGAAGTCTTTGGGGTCTTCAAAGTAATGATTAAGCCCCAGGCACCCTTACTTGAAGTCATAATTCTATATCACTTCCAAGTTTATCTTTTATTGATTTGTATGGAATAACATCTCTGTGTTATTTACTAGCTGTGTGACTTTAAGCAATTTATATAAACTTCTTTAAGCCAATTTTCTTTAATCCTAAATGAAACTAATAATTTGTACCTTGTAGATATGTTGTTTGGATATCTTATAATACTTAGAAAATGTACAGCACATTTCTTTGGGTACATAATAAATAATAATAAGTGATAGTAAAAATAAAATATAACAAGTTCAATATAATTAATGTTCTTATAACAAATCTATCACCTTTTACTGTCTTAAAGGTGAGGACAAATCTAAGGGCATAGCCTCAAAAAACCTGCATTAGAATATCAGGAATACATCTTATTTGCTTTATGGGAGTGCTATTTTCCAAACCTGAACACTTAAGGCAGTATTATTGGTCATTTGGTCCAATCTCATCACAAATAAATCCCTACCAGAACTTCATTTAGATTATTAAAAACCTTTAAGTGATTGAGAACAGAATTCTTTATAAAACCCATTCCTTATTCTAATTTTGGATAAACCTCCCCATGAAGATGAAATTTGTCTTTGTCACGTCTTTTTTTTTTTCTATTAGCCTCTAAGTAACAAATGGTACAAATAATCCCTCTTAAAAAACTCGTATCATGTTTCTGTTAATTTTTTTCTAGGTTGAACATCCACAATTTCCTCATCTTTAATATTTCATAATTTCTAAGTTCTTTACCATCTTTTAAACGTTAGGTGAACTATCTCCACTTGAATAGTCCACAAGTGGTCTGATAATGGCAGTGAACAATGGGAAAATGGGTCTATTGATTTCATTGATTCAAATACTGCCCTCCTCCTCTTGCGGCTTAATAATAAATTAATGTGTATTGCCTTGTTTTAGCATCTAATCATAATTTTTTTTGTTCACACTGAGCTTACAGACAACTAAGATCTTTATTTTTTTACAATTACAATAACTACTATCAGAGTTGACTTTTCTTAAACACAGTATCAGTATGATATTTTTAACCCTGATTACATTCCTCCATATTTTTCTTAATATAATCTCTTTTATTTCTTTTCATCCAATATGATATTTATTCCCTTTAGGCTTATTCAGACATAGGTATGAACTCATTAGAGTATCAAGCAATTCACGACATATTGAACAGAATTAGGGAAGCTGACCTGACAACCACCAAGCTGTATAACGGATTTGACTTTAAAGAACTGGTACTACCTACCAGTAATCCTCTAGGTAGAAATTTGAAGAGAGGTAGAACATAAAATTCTTATACTGAAATATATTTGATAACTTTCTTATATAGTTTATTATAAAAAATTCAACAGGACATAGAGAATAGTGAATAAAAACTTATACATGATTCATTAATGGTTCAAATGAAAATAGTCCAATGCATCCATTGTCTAGACTCAGCAATTTATCGCGCAGTAATGTCATTTACCAAATTTGAGTGTGTAAGTCAGATAATAACTAATACTTTTATGTTAAGGTTACCTGGCTCCATTCCAGTAGCCATAATATTTGATTAGATTCAATTAAGCAATATGGTAATCACAGCATAGTAACAGAAATCTGTTTACTACAAATGTATTACTAAATGCTCCCTAAGGCTTCATTCCATGCAATAATTCTTAGTATGTTAAACTATAAAATGAATACAAGTCCTGTCCCAAACTGTAAGGAGGGATCATTTGAGAAAAAAAATATATTTCAAGCTAACGGTACGCCCTAGCAGACTCCTTCTCTATCTTAAATCTTGTAATCATCCTAAGTGAGCAGACTTCAAACATCCTTACACCAAAATTCCAATGCAGCTTCTATGTACATTAGCTCCTTACTCCAGAACACATCTTGGGTCTGTCATCATTCAGAACTACTTCTGTTTCCTCTAAGTGTTCCCTACTATGTGAAATACTTCTAATCACGTTTTCCAACTCTATACTCACATTATTAATGTTTATTTATTTTTGAGAGTGAGAGAGATAGAGCATGAGTGGGGGAGGGGCAGAGAGAGAGGGAGACACAGAATCAGAAGCAGGCTCCAGGCTCTGAGTGGTCTGCACAGAGCCCGACGCTGGGCTTGAACTCACAAACTGCAAGATCATGACCTAAGCCAAAGTTGGACGCTCACCTGACTGAGCCACCCAGGCGCCCCTATACTCACTTTTTAAAGCTTGGTTTAGATGTCAGCTTATTGGATAGACTTTTCTGGGGCCCAGAAGATTCCCCCCTCTGGCCTCCTGTACTATCGTGGCTAGTTCATTATTGAACCCACCACATGATGTTTTGTCTCCCCCACCAGTGGCAACATCTTTGAGGGTAAAGACCCTGAGTCATTCATCTTTGTGTCTCTAATGGTATGTACAGTGCCCAACAAGTGAAAGGTGCTCAGTGAATTTTAATGAATGAAAAGCAAAATACAATGTTCAACAGTACAGGTGAAGTCAGAGCACTGAAGAAGGGCAAGAGAGAGAGAGAGAGAAATGAATTGTGAGTGGTGTCATGAAGTACATAACATTTGACATGGATCTTGAAAGGCACACACGGTTTGGAATGGCACCGTGATATATAAGATAAGAGGATGGTGCATTTCAGAAGAGAGACTTAATAAACCATGACTAAAGATCAGAGTTTCACTTCGAGAATGCATCCAAAATTAAACTAATGAAGGAGAACCTGGTAGAACAAATGAGAACAAAACATTCTTTAACTTCTGACATGGATGATTGACAGGCCTCAAAGGAAAACCAACAGGACCTAATTAGCTGATCAAAAGGATGTCTTTGCAGTTGAAAAAGAAACATTATCTTTTGCATTCATGGAGGACCGTGAGAAAGAATGCCAAATTCAAAAATCCTTCTGGGGGGCCCTGGGTGGCTCAGTCAGTTGTGTCCAACTTCGGCTCAGGTCATTATCTCACTGTTTGTGATTTCGAGCCCCGCGTCGGGCTCTGTGCTGACTGGCTTGGAGCCTGGAGACTGCTTCAGATTCTGTGTCTCCCTCTCTCTCTGTTCCTCCCCTGCTCATGCTCTGTCTCTTTCTGTCTCTCAAAAATAATAAATGTTAAAAAAAATCAAAAATCCTTCTAGAAGAAAAGGTGTTTTTTAAAATGCAAATAATATATTGGATATATGAGTAGTATTAGTTATATTTTTGTGTTGGTAAACTGATGAATAGACACAATCATGTGTAAATGACTTAAAAATACAGCATATGAAGACATTAAAAACAGGAAATGCTGGTCAATCAACAATTATTGAGCTACTTCTTTTTTTCACTACTGTGGAAGATACAACTGAAGCAAAAAGTAAAACCCTTTGCCTTAAAATCCAATTAAAGAAGGTAGATAAACATAAAAAAATAGAAAACAAAAATACTAGATTCTAACAAGTAAAACTTACAAATATGATTGCCTTTTTAAAAGGATGTCCAGAGAAGCCAGAAGTCAATCTAGATAAGAGTCTTCAGTGGAAGGAAGACATTCAAGGTTAAAACGCTACCTTTAACAAAGGCATAGATGTTGTATCAAGTACAATAGATGCACAGAACGGCGAGGAGGCAGAGGGTCAGCGACAGCGAGTTAGTCACTGTGGTGATGAGAACATCAGGAAGAAGCCTGCAAGACTTCTCGTTGGTAAGACAGATCATTTTAGATATACACTAATAATGTGAAAGGTCCTCAAGCTTTTGAAAGGGGAAATCACATGAAAAAAGTGTGTAAGATTATCTGGGCTGTACCTTTAAGTGGGAAAAAAAGATCCACAAAAAAAAGTATTGTTTTTGTAAAATTTTTTTTAACATTTATTTATTATTGAGAGACAGAGAGAGAGCATGAGCATGGGGAGGGGCAGAGAGAGGGGGAGACACAGAATCCAAAGCAGGCTCCAGGCTCTGAGCTGTCGGCACAGAGCCCGATGCAGGGCTCGAACTCACAAACCGTGAGATCACGACCTGAGCAGAAGTTGGATGCTTAACCAACTGAGCCACCCAGGCGCCCCTAAAAGTGCACAGAGTATTGTTACACAGACATTACTTCATTTCTTTATTCCTTTTCTCTCTTTCCCATTAATATGCACGTGTGCACACTTTTATACAAGCTTATGTTTTTCAATCTTTTATACTTTTAATTTGCTTTCCTTGTAAAAGTTCTTATAAACTATTTGTGGATTTTACTCCCAGGTCTGTTTATGCATCTATTCTTGTGACAGTTAATGTCTTCTAACCCCCCCCTAGAGTTAGTGTCTTTACTTCTTTCCTCTGTTTTCATCGATGGTGTGTAAATATCACCAAAAGAACCACCAAATTCTAAATCTTCCAGTAGCCTCGTAGTTCATTTATCCCTAGCATCTCCACTCTAACACATGGAACACAAAAACTGTCTTCGTTTTTTTGTTGTTGGTGGTAACTAAAGAAAAGGAAAACACAAAGGAAAAAAGAAAGAGAAAAAGAATCGACAGGTAATACAATGTAACTACAAACAATAACTACAATTTATCGATGCATTGCTACATGCTATATACTCCCTGCAAAAAAATTTACCCACATTATTTAACTACATTAATGATCTTATCAAGTAGGCATATTGTTATTATTATTATTACTATTATTTTTTCTTTTTTCTTTAATTTTTTCAATATATGAAGTTTATTGTCAAATTGGTTTCCATACAACACCCAGTGCTATTATTACTATTATTTTTAGAGGCAGAGAGAGAGAGAGAGAGTACATGTGTGAGTGTGGGGAGAAGGGCAGTGTGTGTGTGGGAGAGAGAGGGAGAAAGAGAGAGAGAGAATCTTAAGCAGGCTCCACACTCAGCATGGAGACTGAGGCAGGGCTCAATCCCATGACTCTGGGATCATGACCTGAGCTGAAATCAAGAGTCAGACCCTATTCCAACTGAGCACCCAGGCTTCCCTAAAGTAGTCACATTATTATCCTCACTTGACACTTGAGGAATCAGGGAATTAGAGGTGTGAAATAATCCACCAAAGGTCACACGGGCCATCTGTGATGAAGCAGGGATCTACACTTTGGGCTTTTGGACTTCAAAACCCCTGATTTGCATCATTACACTACATTGTCTCAGCTCAGATTTGTGTCTTCCCAAACTTCATCAACCAGTATTTTTAAAGAGTACAAAAAATAAATAAATAAAATTAATCAAAAGAAGATCTTTTCAAGAATGTTAAAGCTATGAAATTATGATTTCCACCAATTATGTATTCTACAAAAGAGTATAAAGAAGCAACCTCCTAAAAATACTTTTTTTTTTATGTTTTAACTTGTGTGATTAATATGATAGAAAATGTCAGAAAACCAGACAGATAAGGATATTTCATTTAGTCCACTCATTCAAAAGGGCATTTGGCTCAGAGAAGGAAGAAGATGAGGGAGAAGAAAAAAGAGGAAGTGAATGAGAAGGAGGAAGAAGACAGAAGGAAGGAAAGAAGGAAGGAAAGAAAGACAAGGACGAGAAGAAGAAAAAAGGGGAGGAGGTGGAGAAGGGGAAAAGGAACAGGCTTACTGAAAAAGAAAGACTAATGAATTGGTTAAATGACCACATCTAAACAACAAAACAGTATAAGATGAAGATAATTTTAACAGAAAGCTTTAGGAGAAATAATTAAACTCAGAACCATAGCAGATTAAAAAATATAAACCTCTGTCAGGGAGCAAGAATCTCCTGTCCCCTTCAAAGTCTTTCTAGAACTTGACTAAGAATCGAATTGACATGAGGCAGATTAACAGGAGAAAATCAATTCAATTATCTAGGTCCTGGGAATCCACACAGACATGGAAGTTCCAAAGACAGACAAAATGAGGTCTATATGTCATCCTAAACTAAGGCAAAAGGGGTAGGGGTCTGAGACCTCAGAGAGAAGGAATGTAATTCACAGGAAGATGAAAGAGAGTAAATGTTTGGTAAACACATGTTTGGTGGGCCACTCAGGAACAATGAGACACAGATGACTGATCAAACAGGCTTGCTAAGTGCTTCCCTCTCTATGGGGCCAATTCATAGCATAATGTAGTTATCTATGGCGATAGCTCTCTTCCTAGAGCAAGTCCTTTTTCCAAATTGGCTTTAGGCAGTTGTGGTGGAGGTAAAGAGCTTTTCCTGAACCTGGTAGGTTTTGACTGCTTTTTTAACTTAAAAGAATCTTCATGCCAATGTGGCCTATCTTGGGATGGCCTGCCCTTGGCCCCTACACCTGCATGGAGCTTTGCAGTATATGATGCATTGGTGTATTGGGGTGGGTTCAGTAAAATATACTGGGGTTAAACAGAAAGATTTTGGAAGAAGAATACAGAATACAAAATAACTAAAATCACTGGAAGCCTGGACTTTTACTATCTTTCTTTCTTTCTTTCTTTCTTTCTTTCTTTCTTTCTTTCAAATGTTTATTTATTTTTGAGAAAGAGAGTGTGAGCAGGGGAGGGGCAGCAAGGGAAGGCGACAGAGGACCTGAAGTGGGCTCAGGGTTGACAGCACAGAACCCAATGCAGGCCTTGAACTCAAGAAACGTGAGATCATGACCTGAGCCAAAGCGGGACACTCAACCAACTGAGCCACCCAGGTCTCCCTTGCTGTCTTCTAACTTTATTGAAGTCTGAATGATCTGAATAAATCTATTGCTCCCATACTTCTCAACATTCCACAGTCACTCAATAGTTTCCATCCTAAATAATCTGAGTTTCCCCTCTCTTTACTCAAAAAGATGTATCCTGATTGTACTGACAGGACTTGCTTGAAGCCCATGGTCACTGTCTAGCAAGGAAGTTTGTCTTCCTCACTAGCCTTGCATTTGCCACCATTTATCACCTGAAAGGGTGAGAGCTGTGTGTAAATGTTTTTCTTTCATTGAGGCCTGGCACACAATATGTAGTGGGAGAGTTTTACCACGAGTTTTACTCTTGACAATAGGAGGAAAGACGGAAAGTTACATTATGGCTTTCCAATTTTAGTATATGTGCTGCCAAAGTTAGCACAACATTCTGGCTTTCCTAAAAGTCCTCAGCAGGAATAGGAATAAGCATAGGAATAAGCAAGAGATGAGAAATAGATGGTACATTTTGTAGGAAATGACTTGTGTTCCTGTTGAAAAACTCTGCTGCGTAAACAGGGTAGAAACGCCCTGGAGAAAAAGAGAAAGACCCCCAAAAGATAACCAGGAATAACAGCCCCCAAAGGTTAATTCATGCAGAAGGGCTGGAAAACATATTTTATAATGTCAGTTTCTATTATGTCAGAAACTGAGTAATGTCAAAATATAGCGTAATCAAATAAAAACTCAAAGCTTAAAAATATTTAAATAAGTCTAAATCATTCTAAAATCTCTCAGTAATCATGTTACTGTCATGGGTTTTCTACCATCTTTCTTTTAAAAGTCTTAAAATATATCCATTTCAAAACATTTTGCAAGAAAGTATACAAGATCCTTTGACCCCATTTAACATATGGAGAATCTGAACCACAAGGAAACATTGTGATTCCATGAATCACAAGGAAACATCACCTGACAAAATAAAGACAGTTTCAGGGTCTGACTTCCTTCTGCTGGATATAAAGTTCATGTTGTAGTGAAGACAGCAGGGAATTTCCACAAACTGGAAGACAAACCCTGAGTGAAGCCTCCATTACTGTCAAAATCTATTTCTTTGTCCCCAAACCGTTTCCTCATCCACTGTGAGATGTACTAACTTTTAAAGAAATATCAAGATCGAGAAAATAAATACATATTTCCCCAAAGTAAATGATTCCTAAACTTTTGGAGCTATAACGCCCTTTCACTGAGTTGTATGACACTCTATACATTCTCAAAGTTCCGCAGAGACATTTGCTTTGTTATTTATTTAAATTATTTTTTAATGTTTATTTATTTTTTGAGAAAGACAGAGTGCAAGCACGGGAAGGGCAGAAAGAGAGAGGGAGACACAGAATCCAAAGCACACCCCAGGTTTTGAGCTGTCAGCACAGAGTCCTACGCTGGGCTCGAACCCATGAACCAAACTGTGAGATCATGACCTGAGCCAAAGTCAGATGCTTACCCAGCTGAGCCACCCAGGCGCCGCATGGACAACATTTGTTTTAAAGTTATGTGTCATCCTTTTGTGAGGGTTCTAGGATTAAGTAACTTATTCTATAGTTTATATTTCCCTTGGGGCATAATGTATTTATTAATTCATTCACTCTCTTTTCTCTCCCTCTTTACCTCCTCCTACTTATGTTTGACTATTATTCTTGTCCACAATTCCCTGAAACTATAATGTAAACAGTTTATTTTTAGGTTTGAAGTAGGTTGATGTTAGCTGTATTTTGTATGACAGCATTTCAGGGTGGTTAATCGCATACACTCTGGAGTCAGACTCTCTAAGTTTGATTCCCTGTTTCCCCATTTATTAGATGGACAACATAAACAAGTCTTGGATAAGCAAGACCTTTCTTTGCCTCAGTCTCCTCAACTATAAAATGAATATAATAATAGTACCAAACTCACAGGATTGTGTTTAAGATGCAATCAGCTAAAACATAAAAGCACTTAGAGTAGTGTTTGGCATATATTCTTCATTGTGTAAGTTATTAGCTATTCCTGTTTTTCTTCACCTGTTCCATCACTTTGCTAACTGGTTAGGAGTTGATCAAAAGTTCCAAGCTGCTTATAGTCATCATATATTTTCATGTCATTCACAGAAGGAAGTGTCTAACCCAGAAAATTTGACTCCTTGAGACACGGATTCTCTGGCAACCCCCGGCATGTGCGTGGTCTTGGCTCATCCAAAGACCCCTTGTTGATTTTGCATCTGGACATAGTGGGCCAACATTGTATGATGTACAAGGTGTCAGTAAAGCCTGCAGGGGATCCTTCGATCCTAGGAAAATGACAAGTCTCATTGTTCCTGTGAGGGAGCAGACAAAGAGACCAGAGGATTTAACTCTTTCAAGTGAATACTATCCTACTTTGAATTCTGCCTTGAGAGGTGAGCTTCCCTGAGCTACATACAATTGAATAAAACTGTATTATTAGTAAAAGCCCCTTCAGATCTTCATCTCTTCTCTGTGATAACAGGCATCACCTTCTCCATTAACCTACATCAGGGTTGAGATTAAGGTTAAGTCTTTGTTATCCTCACAGAGTGTGTCTATATTAGCTGCTTAGAAGTTTCTTCTGAATCACTGCTTTTAAACATTTATGTTATCAGACCACCTTAGAAAGTAATATTCCATGTTTTTGGTTTGTTGTTTGTTTTAAACTATGCCTGTTGATGTGCTATATAGAAAAACAAAGTGTTCTTGTATTGGAACAATATTGTTGCCATTGATGAAGTTCCAGAGAGATTATTATATGTGGATTCTGCCATCCAGAGCCATGCAAAAGTATAGGGTTTCTTTTAATGTTTTTAACATTTCTTTAATGTTTATTCATTTTTGAGGGAAGACACAGAAAGTGAGTGGGGGGGGGGGAAGGGGCAGAGAGAGAGAGAGGGACCCAGAATCCAAAGCAGGCTCCAGTCTCCGAGCTGTTAGCACAGAGTCCAATGCAGGGGTCGAACTCACAGACCTTGAGATCATGACCTGAGCCGAAGTCAGTTGCTTAACCAATGGAGCCACCCAGGCACCCCTAATGCTTTTTGTTTTTTTTAAAGGCACTATCTTTATCGTAATAAAACAAACTGGTAATAGTTTCTTATACATATAAGACATGATTTATGAAACTTATACTCCGTTTTCAAGCATTTTTATATGCACAAAAACAAAATAAAAATTATTGTGTATAATCTTACAGAAGAACCCTGTCACCCACATGAACATGAGTCTAGTGAGGCCTCACCAGGACAAAGTTTATTGTGCTGTTCTGTAGATTTAGGAAAGAGACTCTAATATTCAAACTTGTATCTTCAAGAGGAAGTGCCTGGAATAATGTAGATGCTTAGCAAATGCTTATGAAATACACAAGTGAAAAAATATCTAGGTGTTAATAGAGCCATATATAGAATCGTTGATCTAAAAACACTTAATGCTCGCTTACAAATTATAAGCAGTGCCCTTTAAAAAGAATTTCCTTAAGGATATTTATCCTGAAATCAAAACCAAAAACTATTCTTAATTACATTTTTGGGTGACTACATACTAGATGACACAGAACCTACTTCCTCAACCATATCATAGCGAAGCAAAATGGTCTATAATCAATTCTCATTTCAGAGAGATATAAAAATATCCAAGATAAATTGGGGGGAGAAAGTTAGCAGAAACAGTACTACAAGTTAGCTTGTGGTTTAAAAAAGAAAACTGCTTTGTCATGAGTCAGGAGCATTTCAGCTTCTTTTAAAAAATGATTTGAAACATTTTGATTAGTGTCAAGGTTTCCAGTGAAGAAGGATCTCATAAATGCACTGGTTTTGATGAAAGATGAAAACAGTATAAGAATCACCGGATGAATAATTTGTATCTGTAATGTCTACTGATTTCTTATCTTGAACATGATAATAGGGAACTCATCTGACCTAGAGGAGATAGTACTATTTCTGGCAAGTTTCTTCATCCTGTTTGAAAGAACTATTTTGCATTATATTGTTAAAACCAAATAAATATTTAAATGCTGTTATCAAGCCCAAAATAATGATAACTGAAAGATAATTTATGAAAAACCATTGTAAATTGATATCTCTCACTTCAAGTAAATGTGTGAACAGAAGGGGTAAGGAGGGGAGACGGAAGGAAAAGGAAGCTCTAAATTATAACATCCATATGCTGATAAAGGTTTAATAAATTTGCAACACAATCTGCTGGAATTTTTTAAAGTTTTGCTTAAAGTTATAGTACCAAGCATTCTCCAGTTTTGGACAACTGCCACCTGTGGTCTGGACCACATTTTTACTTTTGGAAATACAGTGGTTTCTGTTCAGTGTCATGTCAAAACAGATACTTTCTTAACCATCTCAAGCTATGAGAGGGTTGGTGGTTGTTTCAGGACACAAGGAAGAAAGATGGGGGAAGAATGATTGTCAAGTTACTCTTCGTCTCCATCTGAAGCAATGTTCTTGATACTGACTGAATATTGGAATCACCTAGAGTTCTAAATATTACTGATGATTATCATCCCCCAAATTCTCGTTTAATTGATCTCGTTGTGGGCTGGGCATAAAAACCTTTCAAAATTCCCCCGAACAATTCTAATGTGCAACGCATTTTAAGAACCAGTGATCCAAAAGGAAGTAGGAAGGAAAATGTAAGGAGTGGCTAACAGTTCACAAGCTTTCTTTTAGAGGTGCCTGGCTGGCTTAGTTGGTAGAGCATGTGACTCCTGATCTCAGGGTCGTGAGTTCAAGTCCCACACTGAGGGTAGAGCTTGCTTAAAAAAAAAAAAAAAAAAAAGAGTCTTCTTTTAAAAATAAGCAATTCAGGGGCACTTGGGTCGCTCAGTTAGTTGAGCGTCTGACTCGTGATTTTGGCTCAGGTCATGATCCCAAGGTAGTGGGATCAAACCCCATGTCAGGCTCCATGCTGAGTGTGGAGCCTTCTAAAGATTCTCTCTCGTTCTCCCTCTGCCCCTCTCCCCTGTTCTCTCTCTAAAATAAAAAAAAGAATTCAATTAAATTCTTTGGCTTCTCTTACATTGTCAGAGACTAGAATCTTTGCTTATTATGCTCATTTGGGGCTTAAGGCAACAGAAAGAATTGCATTAAAAGAAGGTTTCCATGACTTATTAAATGATCTACTCAATTTTATTTAATTCAACTTAATAAATAGTGATTAAATAACCAATTATCTGCAAAGAACTGACTTAATGTTGTAGGACATTCAAAGATGAATAAGATTTGATGCCCCTTCTCAAATAACATACAGACAAGTGGAATGTTAGCTAAGTCAACTGGAGTCAGATGTTTGCAAACAAATCAGACCTGGTAACAAAGCTTAATGTCTTCTTGAATAGCAAATGAATATCCTATAAGTTCTGACACCAAAATTACAAAATCAATTTCACAAACAGCATTAGCCCATAGACATACAGCACTATGTCTGATTAGGCCTAAGAAAGTGGAGAAATGAGCCATTAGCTGATGAATTAAAGCTATTTGTTGTTTGCCAAATTGGGAGGCTGAGGGCATGTGTTGTTCCCAAGCACAGGATTTGAGACATAAAATACTCAGTTAAAAGTCTTAACAATCCACTGGGCTTACCTATGAAAGTGCTTCTTAGGTGCCAGTTGGATTTTTTTTTCAATTCAAATTAAGAATGTAATTATGCATAATCAATTGAATGCATTTTTTAAATTTTTTTAAATGTTTTATTTATTTTTGAGACAGAGAGAGACAGAGAATGAACAGGAGAGGGGCAGAGAGAGAGAGTGAGACACAGAATCTAAAGCAGGCTCCAGGCTCTGAGCTGTCAGCACAGAGCTTGACGCAGGGCTCAAACTCGCGAACCGTGAGATCATGACTTGAGCCGAAGTCGGATGATCAACCGACTGAGCCACCCAGGCATCCCGTGTTGTTTTTATTCTTAAAAAAATTTTTTAAGTTTATTTATTTATTTTGCGAAAGAGACGGGGTGGGGGGGGGGCGGCGAGGAGAGGGGCAGAGAGAAAGGGAAAGAGAATCCCAAGCAGGCTCCACAGTCAGCATGGAGCCCGACATGGGGCTGGAACTCATAAACTGTGAGATCATGACCTCACCTGAGACCAAGAGTTGGACGCTTAGACTGAACCACCCAGGAGCCCTGAGTACGTTGTTTTTAGATTGGCCTTGAGCCTGTTAGATGAGTGCTACCCAGTAAAATCTGGCTCAGTATCTCAGTACCCATTGTTTTCTGTATGTATATGTTTACACATAGTTTTATCTGCCACGTTTCTGTGGCACAAGCTTGCTTGTTCAGTGACACTATATGTAGTGACAGAAAGCTAATGCGTGGTCATATGGGTGCCGTGTGTGGAGTGTGATGATGCAGGATTATGAAGGGGCATTAATAAACTTTTGGAGGAGATGTTTATTGTCTTGACTATAGTGATGCTCTCACATATATATATATATATATATATATATATATATATTTCTATTTATTGTACACTTTATTATATGCAGTTTATTATATGCTATTACACTTCAATAGAACTTTTAAAACTCATTAAAAATAAACAGTTTTTGGGGCAGCTGGGTGGCTCAGTCTGTAAAGCATCTGACTTCGGCTCAGGTCATGATCTCGCGGTTTGTGAGTTTGAGCCCCGCATCCGGCTCTGTGCTGACGGCTCAGAGCCTGGAGCCTACTTCAGATTCTGTGTCTCGCTCTCTCTCTCTGCCCCTCCCCTGCTCATGCTCTGTCTCTCTCTGTCTCAAAAATAAATAAAAACATTAAAAAAATTTTAATAAAAATAAACAGTTGTACTTTCTTATTCATTATCATGAAACACTTCTCTCATTTGACATAGAGATATTCTCTTACGTCAACTTTTATATTTAAGATTTTAATCCACTTGGGGGATATGTTTGGTGTGTGAATAGTGAGCTTAAAGATATACATTTATTTTTTCATATAAAAACAATTTTATTATTCTCACTTAAAAAAATAACCCAGTTTCCCTCACTGATTTGTCATGCCCCCTCAATCATAAATCTAGTTTCCATTTTTGCTTGACTGTGTTTGGGATTCTTAATTCCATCCGGCTGCTCTGTTTCCCTCTCTCTGCACCAGTACCATACTGTCACGATTATTACTGATTTAGAGTGAGCCTGTATCTGTTAGGACAAGTCCCTCTTCCTGTTCTATTTGAATATGGTCTTTGTTATTCTTAGAGTGTTGCCCTTTGACATGAATTTATAATTTGTGCAAATTCACTTTTTGCACTGGGTTTAAGAGAATTTGTGTTGCCTATACTGCTGCAAGTTATCACCCTCCTTTCAATACTTGTAATGATTGCATTGTTTTGAAATACTAAAAATCTTGCCAATTCTGTGCAATACATAATACATCTCTGCATGTGAACTAAATGCAAAAGCAGCTCATTGATTTTCCTATGAATTGCAGACCAGGGTGGCAGGAGCACCAAAAAAGAACAATAAAAATCACCTTTGAGCTTTATCAAGGGTGAGAAAACAAAATAACAGTTTATTCTATGTGTTCCTCCCCAAAAGTATGCTTTTGAAACTGTCAGAGATGAAATGAAATTATTTTTACTAATTAAGATTGTCCTTTGCCTATGAAAAAAAATTTTTTTCCAGTCTTGCAACCTCTGGCCCCTGACATCCATCACTCTTCCAAATTTTATGGAAAAAATATAAAATATAAAGATAGAAAATAGAAAAGAGATCAGATATGGCTCTAAACCATTTATCTTTGTCTCACAAGACAACTGTCAAGGGGTTCAGAAGGGTAGGAAAAAATGATAATCTGTGTTTGAAAAATCACTCCACCTGCTGATCCAGGGCCTTGGGAAGCAGCTCTGAGAACCCATTGCCTTGTTTCTCCCTCAACTGTTCACTCCATGAAAGGATTTAAATATTTCTGGCTCTAAAAATACTACACACAAATCTGCATTCCTTTCCCCTCAGCTAGGAAGTGCTGAGAGACATAATCAGGGCCCTTACAAGTAATTTTAAAATTGTCATGTCTAAATGAGTAAGTTTTCAACAAACAGCAGCTTTTTACAAACTTGTTTTACACGGCAGAAATAAAAAAGCACAGGAAGCTTCGACCGGGTGTTTGCAAGTCTTGATGGGAATACAGGAATATTCTCAATTCTAAGGTCAGATGGGCTCTGACGGTGCCCTGAGAAAGCAGGCTGATGCCAGGGAAAGTACGTTTGAGTGGAGAAAAGTCTATGGAATCTTCTGCACTCATTCTGCCCCCCCACCCACACACCCAATCAGTATGTGCAAGAAACCAATGCACTGTTACCATCACCATTGCTTTCATCATTAAAGAGGTAACGTGTCATAGTAATCAAGGTATCCAAGAGCACAGAAACAAGAGTCAGACTGCGTGGATTCAAATTCTAGATCTACTTCTTACTCTCAGAATGATTCAGTCTCTTTGTGCCTCCGTTTCCTCATCTGTAATATACGGGATCTACATTAAAGGGTTATGATCAGAGTTATTGTAAAGACTAAGTTAATACATACAAAGTGCTTAAATAACATGCAGTATATGTGTAGTTTTTATCATTATTATTAGTGGTAGTACTATTATAATTATCAGCACTCTAAGCTGTGAAAGGAACTGAAGTTTACAATTAGAACAATTTTGGACATTAAATTCTTTCAATCTTAACTTGCTGGTGATGCTGCAAGCCATACAAGCCATACTCGTAATGACTGCTTTATAGACAGAATGAAATTCCTTATGTTATGAGATAGAAAAAGAAAACCAGCACTACACCTATTTCAATAGTTTCATAAAGCAACCTTCATTTTTACTCTGTGATTAATCTTGGCCCTGATCTATATCTATTTATTCACTAATTTATTCAACAAATAATTCATTCAATATTGTTTATTAAGCAAATACTTGCCAGTAGCTTAAAATCCAATATGTGCCAGTTATTGTGTTTGCTGATGCGAAGACATCAAACACTTCTCCGCTACAGAAGACTTATAAAAACTTTTATTAATTATGATAGCATAATGGAATGATTATAACAAGGGAGACATGGGAAGTCTTCATAAGAGAAGTGACATTTGAGCTGGAATTTGAACTACGGGTAGGTGGGGAGGGCATTCCATGCAGAAAGCAAAGTGTGTAGTAAGGTTCAGGAATAAGAGTGTGTCTTACTTGGGGCACAGCGAGACATTCAATATACTTGAAGGGAAAGCTTTGTGTTGAAGGAAAAGCAGAAAACAAGGAGGCTACGAAAGCAAGTTGTGACCTCCTCGTAAAAAATCTGCACCAAGGACTACTGACTAGGTTCTGGAGACAGAGAAGAGGTAAGACTCCTTGGAGTATGAAACATATCAGCTTCATAGACTATGTGTTCTTTGCTGTGTAACAGATTACCAGAAACTCAGCGACTTAAACAAACACAAATATTATTTTGCAGTTTCCATAGGTCAGGAATCCAGCATATTTTTGTTGGATCCTCTGTGCCAGGCTGAAATCAATGAGTCAGCTAGGTTCATTTTTATCTGAAGCTCAACTAGGGAAACATCACTTCCACACTCCCTAAGGTTGTTGGCAGAATTCATTTCCTGCATGTATAACTGTGTGATGTTTTCTTGCTGGCTTTTGGCTGGAATCACTCTCAGCTCCCAAGGCTGCTCTCAGGTTCTTGCCATGCAGCCCCCTCCGTAGGCTCCCTCACACCATAGAAACTTACTTCCTCAAGGACAACAGCAGAATTTCTCTCATGCTTTGAGTCACTTTCGTCAGGAAGAACTCAATTCCTTTTAAAAACTCACCTAATTAGATCAGGCCCACTCAGGATAATCATTTTCCTCAGCTTTACCGAGGTGTAACTGACAAATAAAATTGTTATGTATTTAAAGTATACAACACAAAAAAAAAAGGAAACAACGTGATGATTTGGTATACTTACATGTTGTGACAGGATCCCCCACCATAAAGTTAATTAACAGCCATCGCCTCACATAGTTATCTTTTTTTGTTTTTTGGGGTGTAAACATTTCAGTTGTATTCTCATAGTAAATTTCAATTATGCAACACGGTATTATCAACTGTGGTCACCAGTCTAATGTTATACGTTAGGTCCTTAAATTATTCATCTTATAACTGAAAGCTTATACTCTTTTACCAACTTGTCCCCACTTTCCCTACTTCCCAGTCGTTGGCAACCACCATTTTACCCTCTATTCTATGACTTTGACTTTGGGGTTTTTTGTTTTGTTTTGTTTTTGCTTTTAGAGTCCACATGTAAGTGATACCATCTTTCCCTGTCTGTCTTATTTCACTTGGCATAATGCCCTTCTAGTTCATCCATGTTGTTGCAAATGGCAAGATTTACTTCCTTTTTTAAGGCTGAAAAATATTCTATTCTATTCTATATATATATGTATGACATATTTTATATATTATCATATAATACAGATTTAATAATATAAATACTAAAATTAAATAGATATTAAATTTTAAAAAATATATAAAAGGTTATATATGTATGTATATATATACATATATATATACATATATATATATACCCATTTGCTTTGTCCATTCATTTATTGACAGATAGTTTGTTTCCATATCTTAGCTATTGTGAATAAATGCTTCAGTGAACAAGAAAGTACAGATATCTCTTTGAGACATTAGTGATAATGATTTCCTCTCCTTTGGATGTATACCCAGATATGGGATTGCTAGATCACATGATAATTCTGTTTTTAATTTCTTAAGGAGCCTCCATACTGTTTTACATAGTGGCTGTACCAGTTTACAGTCCTACCAACAGTATATAAGTGTTTCCTTTTCTCCACAGCCTCGCCAACATTTATTATCTCTTGTCTTTTTGATAACAGACATTCTAATAAACGTGAGGTGACATTTTATTTGATTTGCATTTCTCTGATTAATGATGTCATGCACCTTTTCACATATTTTTGGCCATATGGATATCTTCTTTGGAAAAATATCCAGATCCTCTGACCATTTTTAAAATTACCCCTTTGTTGTTGTCTAGGAGATTTATGGTTTCAGGTCTTCCATTTAAGTCTGTAATCCATTTTGAGTTGACTTTTGTGTATGGTGTGTGGTGTAAGATAGGGGTCAGTTTCACTCTTTCACCTGTGGTATCCAGTTTTCTCAACACCATTTATTAAGGAGGTGATCTTTTCTCCATTGTATAGACGTGGGTCATTTATAGTACATTGACTCTCTTGTCAAAAATTGATTGACCATACATGTCTGGATTTAGTTATGGACTCTCTTTTCTATTCCATTTATCTGTATGTCTGTTTTTATGCCAATACCATACTGTTTTGATTACTCTAGTTTTGTAATATAGTTTGAAATAGAAGCACGATATTTCCAGCTGTGTTCTTTCTCAAGATTACCTCGGCTATATGGCATCTTTTGTGGTCCACGTGAATTTTAGGATTGTTTTCTTCTATACCTATGAAAAATGCCATTAGAATTTTGATAGGGATTGTATCAGAACTGTAGATTGCTTTAGGAAATACAAACATTTTAACAATATTAATTTGTGCAATCTATGAACATAAAATATATATTTATTGGTGTCTTGTTCAATTTCTTTCATCAACATCTTACAGTTTTTTAGTATACAGCCCTTTTGCTTAAGTGTATTCCTAAGTATTTTATTGTTTTCGATGTTATTGTAAATGGTGTTCTTTTCATCATTTCTCTTTCCATAGTTCATTGTTAGTGTATAGAAATGTAGCAAACTTTTCTTTGCTGATTTTGTATCCTGCAACTTTACTGAATTTATTAGTTCTAACAGTATTTTGATGGAATCATTAGGGTTTTCTATATATAATATCATGCCATCTGCAAACAGAGATAATTTTACCCTTTCCTTTCAGATATGCGTGCCCTTTAATTCTTTTTCTTGCCTAACTGCTCTGGCTAAGACTTCTAGTACTGTGTTAAATAAAAGCGGTGAGAATGGGCACCCTTTCATTGTTTCTTATCTTAGAGGAAAAGCTTTCAGCTTTTCAACACTGAGGATATTAGCTGTTGTATGTGACCTTTATTATGTTGAGGTACATTCTTTCTACACTCAGTATGCTGAATATCATGAAAATTTTTTGAGTTTTGTCAAATATTTTTTTCTGCACCAACTGAGATGATATAAAGTCATATGGCTTTTATCCTTCATTTTGTTAATGAGGTGTATCACATTGATTGACTTGTGAATATTGAACCATTCTTGCACTCCTGAATAAATCCCATTTGGTTACAGTGTAGGATCCTTTTGATGTAGTGTAGAATTTGGTTTGCTAATATTTTGATGAGGATTTTTGCATCTCCATTTGTCAGGTATATTGCCTGCATTTTTCTTTTTTTATAGTGTCCTTCTCTGGTTTTGGTATCAGGATAATGCTGGCCTTATAAAATGAGTTTGGAAGTGCTCCCTGCTCCTCAATTTTTTGTGAGAGGTTGAGAAGGTTTGGCATTAATTCTTCTTTAAATTTAAAAAAAAATGTTTATTTTTGAGAGAGAAAGAGAGACAGAGTGTGAGTGGGGGAGGCGCAGAGAGAGAGGAAGACACAGAATCCGAAGCAGGCTCCAGGCTCTGAGCTGTCAGATGGAGCCTGACATGGGACTTGAACCCATGAACTGCAAGATCGTTACCTGAGCCAAAGTCAACACTTAACCAACTGAGCCATACCAGTGCCTCTACATTAATTCTTCTTTAAATATTTGGGAGAATTCACCAGTGAAGTCATCTGGTCCTGCACATGTCTTTCTTGGGAGACTTTTGATTATTAATTCAATTACTGATTCAATTACTAGTGATTGGCCCATTCAGATTTTCTGTTTCTTCATGATTCAATCTTAGTATGCTGTATGTTTCCAGGAATGTATCTATTTTTTTCCACATTACCTAATTTGCTGGAATATAATTGTTCATAGTAGTTTCTTATGACTCTTAATATTTCTATCAGTTGTAGTGTTTCCCCTTTTATTTATGATTTTACTTATGTGAGTCACCTCTCTTTTTTTCTTCTAAGTCTAAAGATTTGTCAATTTTGGTCACTAAAAAAATCACTCTTACTTTCATTGATGCTTTCTGCTGTCTTTTTAACTTCTATTTCATTTATTTCTGCTCTTACCATTGTTATTTCCTTCCTTCTAGAATAATCTCTGTTTTGATTATCTCAAAGCCAGCTGATTTAGGACCTTAACTATATCTTCAAAATTCTTTCACATTTATGATATAATATAATCTAACCAAGTGAGTGATTATTCCATCATATTCATAGATCTGCCCACATATAAGGGAAGGGAAGAACATAGAGTATATACATCATAAGCTGGGAAACTTGGGGACCATCTTAGAATTTTACCTATAACAATAGACTTTCTCCTTTTATGGGTTAATGGAATGATTTTTTACCTCCCTAATGTCTTCTTAAAACACTTATTTAAGGGGCCTAAAAAATTATTTTTCTTTTCCTCAGTTATTTTCCACACATTTCAGTCATGTTAAACAGAATATGTGCTAGACTGACTGTACCCTGCAGTAAATTTTACTTGTTTTTTCTAGTAGTGATTAGCTATGACCATATTACCAAAGTCATTTTCTAGTCATGTCAGGCATGCACTAATACATGTATTTGAAATGATTTATAGAGTTCAAGCAAATATAAATCAAAATTCAAGAACCAAAAACTTAAATTAAAAACCTCCTAATATGTTCAACGGATCAAATAGCTTTTAATTCCACTGATGAGGTACATTTGTCATTCGTGCATCAAACGCAAACATATACATACATTTTCCTAAGGATCGGGTTGGGGAGATAGTCAATAAAATGTGTTTAAAGATTTAGAAGCTGACGCTGTTTGAAAAGTTGTTTGAATCTTTGGTGGTATCTATTCTTCGCCAGATAGAAGCCCGGCCACATAATATCGGCCAGGGTTAAAGCTCTACTGTTCTGACATCAATGAGAATCTTGTGGAGACAGTTTCACCCAAAGGCAATGGAGCAAAATGAAAATAATGCACTTCCTTGAGTGTTTCTTTGTGTCTTTCTTGTTGCTGTGGAAGGGATCTATGTTGTAGGGGTAATTAAGTGTTCCAAAAGAACACAAAGGAGTAGAACAGGCCTGAGTGATGTGAGAGAGCTTTGGTGTACAAGGCAGACAATTAAATATATTGGTGGGGCATTACATAGTTTCTAATAGCTAACCCTCAGAATACTAAAGCGAAAGGAGAAAGAAGAGAAGAGATTGGCGCTTGCGGATTACTCGCATGAAGAGGTAGAACAAGACTGGAGTCACAAGTGTGTTCTATGTTTCATCCACTGGAGGTGGGGCTCTTCTTTTGGTGCAACCATTCCTCATGGTTATTACATCTGTGCATATTTCCTTAAGTGAATGGGTTTTATAGACACTTTTTTTTTCCTGGCTGTGCTTACTTGAATTTTTTTATCAGGGAATCAGGCTTGAAAGAATATAAGGTGGTATATACCTTTTGTAGTCATCTCTTATTTTTGGATATTTTGTTTTGCATTATCAGTCTTTTTTTCTCTTTTCTTCTCAGTTTTAGAGATTTTTATTGAGATATCCTCAAGCTTAGAGATTCAGTCCTCTGCCATGTCTAGCCTACTAATGAGTTCATGAAAGGCATTCTTCATTTCCGATGCAATGCTTTTAATCTCTAATAATTAAAAAAACCCTTTTTCTTTGGATCTCCACCTGTATCATGACATTATCCATCTGTTCTTGCATGTTGTCTACTTTTTCCATTGATACCCTTAGCATATCAATCATAATTTTTTTAATTCCTTGTCTAATAATTCCAACATTCCTGCCATATCAGACTCTGGTTATGATGCTTGTTCTATCCCTTCAAACTGGAATTTTTGCCTTTTAGTATGTCTTATAATTTTCTTGTGAAAAGGTGGGCATTATGTACTGAGAAAAGGGATTTGTGTTGAGTAGGCCTGTTGTAATGTAAGGTTTGCAGGGAAAGGATGTGTTCTATAGTCCGGTGGTTAGGTCTCAGTCTTTTAGTAAGCCTGTGAGGCTGAAAGGTAAATTTCGTTGGTGCATCTCAGAATGTTTCCTTCTTTACATGGGACCAGTTGGCTAGCGAGTGCTGGAGTTGTAGATTTCCCCTCCCCTATGTAGGTTAGGCTCTGATAAGTCATAGTATATTAGCCCCTGGTAAAATAGCTTCTCCTGAAAGCTGGAGAAACTTATCCTACCTAAGAAAACTAGAATGGTCAGGCAAACATCAAAATCGTTCTTTTTCCTCTCCTCTGACACACGTACAAGAAAATTTTCCTGATACTCACTGTGAGGTTCCTGTAAGTAAAACTCACAGAAGTCTCGAGGCTCTCCAATGACTAGTTTTTAACTTTTAGATTTGTCCTGGAGTTTTTAATTTCTAGATTTGTCCGCACTAAACCTCTAGCAATTCATCAACTACAGTTCAGATTTTTCTACTCCAGTACTGATTCCTACAGAGGTGCCTGCTTGTGGGTTTCTACTGCAGTAAGTTTGATTCTCTATATTTACCTGTCTCTCTAGTTCTGAGGAGAGCAGTTTTTTCCCTGTGACTCACCTTTTTGGATCTAAGAAGAGTTACTGATTTTGGGGGGTTTTGGATATTTTTTTGTCTGTCTGTTTGTTTGTTGTATTCAGCTTTTTATTTGTTAAGATTCAGTGGTGGCTTTTAAACTCCTAATATGCTGGACCTAAAACTGAAGTTTCCAAATATACTTTTTAATCAAACATAGTAACTCTTGATCCAGTGTTGCCTTGATGGCCAAAGTTTATTATTAATTTTATACGGTGTCTACAAAAAATTTAAACATACTCTGATTCAAAATTTGTTTGATGTTCACAAACTGATTTATAAAAACTTTTATTTTATATTTATTATACTCCGGCTAAAATACTATATGGTATGTTATTTTTTTAAGGGGAACAAATGCCAGATGCCCATTTTTATTAGCGAGGCTGTTGATGTATGTGCACATCAAAATACTTCTTAGTTTTTAATCTACATTTCCAGAGAACAATTCATATTCTGCCACCTTCTCTCTTAGAAGGAGACAGACTTGGCCAACTGATATATTATATTGCTCTTCGATTAGAGCCAGTTTTCTGTCTTAAATACATTTCTGTAACGTGTCATTTATGGTTAAAATATTCAAGAGCTATCATTTTCTTATAGAAAGTATTTACCAAGTGCTTCCAGCCTTTATTATTGATTCATGCAAAATTCATAGAGTAAAGAATGTTTTTTTCAACTACAGTTTTCCAATAAAGAGAAACTATAAATAAGGCCCAGGAATGAAATTCCATTTCCCTGCATAAATGCTACAATGCGGTATGTAAATAGATAACTTTTAAAGATGATCAAATCTAGAAACTTAAAATAGAACTTGGAGGACGTCTACCCAACTTCTCACACAAATTAAGAATCTTTTCAATAATACCCCTGGCAAATAATCATATTATAGTTTCCTGGTAAAACACTGAGAAGTTTTTTTATATACACAATGGATTTTATTCCACAACATTTAAATATGTCATTAACCGACTGTTATGGTCGAACACTGTATATGGGTGGTAGGTGAAAGAAGGGAGGGATAAACAGACTTGAAACTACAACTCCTGTCTCCAGACTCCTTGCCAGGTCTTCTTACCACAAATCCAGAATGATACCAACCAGACAGCCTAGGGAAGGCAGAATCCTGGCTCAGGGAACATAGCAGGGAAATATTTTTGGCATTAGTTCACGCTCCTCTTACAGAAAAAAATGCATTTCTTCTAAAAATAGATAAACTAAAATGTATATCTCAACTTAGAGGTAAGTCTGGTATTCTGCCTAGAAAATGGCCTCAATCAAGGCAGCATGACACTACAGAGAAAATCATTCTCAGTATGTCATTTCGGTACCACTTAGAGTTCTCAAGAAGTCTCTAAACAAAGCTCTACAACAATTCTATTTTATTGTCTAAGAAAGAGGATCTTACAAATTTTGTATTCACTATCTCACGTATTAATTTGACTCAGCTATCTCAGTGTTAGTTATATAATACATTTTAAAATCCTAGCCTGATTATTCTTACTTTGTTCATGTCTCCTAGCCTATCTCTTCACTTATATGCATGCAAAAATTTTATTAACGCAATATTTTAACGGTCTATTTTGTGTAGGGTAATGGACATTCCATGTAATAAACCTGAATTTCATATTAGCATATGCAAAATATTTTTGAAGATTAAATCTGTTGTGCAAAATAATATAATTCACTCCAAAGTTAAAAGCATGCTACCTTAGTCACCGTTTTGTTATGTTCATTAATGTACTCTACAAATATTTATTGTGTACCCAATATATTTCAGCCTCTGTTTTAAGTTTTGTTGATGCAGTTCTGAAGAGAAGAATTAAAACTCAATCTTACATTCTTGTTTTGGGAGACACTGGCAACAAACAAGTTAAATTAAGAAAATATGTAGTATGTAAGTTGGTATTGACTGAAATAGGGCGGAGCACATGTGGAGGTGCAATTTTAAATGAAAATGTGACCTTTAAGTAAAAACCTGAAGGAGGTGGGAAAGTGAGCTTTGTGGACACTCAATGAATAAAACATTCCAAACAAAGGGAAACGCAAGTGTGAAGGCCCTGGGGCAAGAACACACCTGGAGTATTCACAGAAAATCCATGAGGCCAGTGTGGCTGGAGGAGAGCGAGAAATACTATATGGACAGAAGTCAGAGCAGCCATACCCTAGAGACTGAGGTCAAAATAAGAGGTTATTAGAGAGTTTTGAGTGGAGGGGTAAAATGATTTCACTTATATTTTAACAAGTTCACCAGAGGCATTGTGCAAAATAAGGGGCAAGGGAAAAAGAAAGACTACTTGGAAGGCTATCATATAATGATCTAGCTGAAAGATGATGGCAGATTGGATCAGGTCAATAGCACTGCATGTATCTTAAAAAAGATAGATCCTACAGGATGTGCTGTTGAAGTGAATGGGAAATATGAGAGTTAAAGTTTGATTCCACGCTTTCTTGGCTTCATCAACTGGAAGGATGGAGTGGCCATTAACTGAGATGGGAAAGATTGATTATAGGAGGGGCAGGTTTAGACATTAAGTTTGAGATGTCAATTAGATGTCCAAGGAAGATATACACTAGGAAACGGGTAATATAAATAAGTTTGGTGTTCAAAGGAGTTTCAGACAAGACGTGTACATTTGGGCATCGTTGGTTATAGGAGGGATTTTGGTCAATGAGACTAGATGAAGTTGTAAAAGGAAAACAAAGAGAGAGAGAGAAGTTCAAAGACTGAGTGTCAATCATTCCACTATTTAGTGGTTGGAAAAATGAGAAGGAGCTAGCAAGAGGGATTGAGGAGAGAAAGTTCTGGAAGCCAAAAACTGTTTCTTAAGAAAGGAAGGATCAGTTATGTCAAAAGCTGCTAATATGTCAACCGTGTTGAAGATTGAGAGATGGCACTGGATTTAACTACATAGAGATCACTGGTGACAACAAAAGTAGCTCTAGTGGAGTGGTGGAGATAAAAGCTAGTTGGAACGGTCTAGAAAGAATAAAAGGAGAAAAGTCAGAGACTGCGGGTAGAAATACTTTTTGAAGAGTCTTGATATAAAGGAAAACAAAAAAGAAAGGACTACCAAATTTTCTTTTTTTTTTTCTTTTTAAATGGGTGAAATAAGATGGATTTTCCTCTATTTGTGGGCATTAGAGAATTCATTTTTTTAAAGGCAATTTATTGGAGAATCTATGTGCCAAATAGAAACACAAGATAATATAATCTTTGAAAGCCTATTTTTAGGCCAGGGAAGCATTATTTTTTAGGACTAATGGTTGGTGTAATTGCAAGAACAGTATTTTATTGTCCATAAACACAAAATGATCTTCTTTCAAACACACTAAGCTTCTTCTTTCTACGTTTACAAAATACTAGAAACAAAACCCAAATCCTTAAATGAATCTTAAGAGACAAAAATATTGACACTAGTGTTTTCAGTACAAGATAAAGTCCAAGGATATTGAAATTCCCTCACATTTATGTATGTTTTGTATAAATCACTCTGGGGGGAAAAATGCAAGCCAAATCTCAGTTAAATAAATGTTTTCATTTTTGGAAGTTTTCACAAAACTTAAAAGGATAACCTATTTTGGGTATATATTTTAATGAAATAAAATCTTCTCTGGGAAAAGAATCTGAAGAATCTCATGGTATTATTATGGAAATTAAATAATACTTTTGATAACAAGCAAAGGAGAGAAAAGTAACAACTAAGTAATACCACCTATAGCTGTTACTAAATCCTAGCCAAAAAATGTTAACTAAAAGAATTCTTCTCACTGTGTGTGTCTGCAAGTTCAAAGACACTGACAATGTCAGGGAATATAGAACAACTTAATATTATAGATTAAAGAAGAAATCTTTTTAAATTGTTGACTTATACTATTGAAAATATTAAAATAATTAGATATAGCCACATACATTTTGGTTAGAATTTCCCATCCTTTTTTTTTCTAACACACACACGCGCGCGCACGTGCGTGCACACACATGCACGGAGTTAAAATCTCCCAAAAGCAATAATTTTAGCTACGAATGTAGACTAGACAAGAAATGGAATAAAGCACATTTATCCCAACACTAAAGAGGGAATTTTTATTGTGAAAAAAAGATTAAGACGGAAAAAAAAAGAAATTACCAAGTGTTCAATGAACTGGAGGCTGTACTAAAATAGCATGCATTTTGTTGAGGAGGGAAAGTCACTCATAACTCAACATGAGCAATTACAATCCATTTCTTGTTTTTATCTCCTTTGAAATAAAATACACTCTATATGTTCTCAACATGTGGGGAATGATACTCTGTCAATAGAGAATAATATGACAGTGGAAGCAGCATAATCATGCATGGAGGAAAATGGCAAAATTCTAATCATGGTATATCTTGCACTACCAGATTTTCCACACTATTTTTTCAGAATATAAAAGACATTGAACTAGAGTACAATTGTAAAATTAAATAGTGTAGAAAGGTTCAATTCCTTTAGAATTGGTATGCTACAGAATAAGTCTGGTTTAGGAAACAGGAAGTCTCTATCATTGATATTTCTGTCAACTTTACTTATTTCACAAGTTATAGAAAATTTCTAGGTACAAATGATCATTTTGAATACCTGTACATATGACTTTGACACTTCAGATGTTCACCTTTATGATAAAAATATCAATAATTTTGGCAAAATGGAGAACCATCTCTGGATAATTTTAGAAGAAAAAACACAATTTCTGTAGAAGGTAAGGTCTTAGTGTCCTTTAGTAAGCTTAACAAGGTGTGGATGGAAGTAGGATTTAAGTCACTATATTGGATTAGCAAAATAATACCGTTATATCTCTATATAAAATATATGTTGATATTATGGCAGTAAGCTGAAAAATAAAAGTTAACTTAAAATAGTATACGTTTCTATTAATAAAAGTAATGCTCATTATAGAGTGCATGAAAACTGTTGACACAAGACAAAATAAAAATCATGTATAATCAACACTCATGAGTAACATTTAAAATTTGATATATGTACTTGAAGACATTTTCTATTCATGTCATATCAACTAAACTAAGATCATATTGTAATATATAATATTGTTTTGCATCCCACTATTTGAATAATGCTTTGCAGTGAACACTTGCCTTTATTTAATATTATTTGGAAGAGATCACATACATAAACAATAATGTATTTAACAACTCCTTCATTGTTGTATATTTGGATGTTTCCTTTTTTGGTATCCTAAATGGGGCTGAGATTAATATACATAGATTAAAGTTTTAGTTTGAATTTAGTGACTTTATAATTATATTTATTCAGTTACTGCATATCTAAATACAACTCACCAGTGATGGAATGAATGATTAAATATTTAATTAAATTTATTATGCCTAACACAACTCCAAATATTTTATGAGTATTTATTAGAGTATTCTGAGTATTAGAGCTTTTAGATGAAAAAGTAATTAAAAATGAGAAATGAAAAAGGAAACAGAGGCAGAGGAAGACAAATGGCTGAATACATGGCATAAGATCCCATACAGTAGTTAAGAGACGTAAGTCCCAGTGTTTGGAGTTTCCGAATAGCCAAGCCAGAAAGGGAAATAAACTGTAATTCCCAATACCTGTGAGTACCAATTCTTAGGATTAAAATAATAATGCTATAGTTCACTTTTTGTAGCTACTATGACTTGAGGAAACGTTCTTCCCTGGATTTTCAGGAAGACAAGTCAGGTTGCTCAAGTGGATTTCGTCTCCAACGACATCCCTGTAATTTATTCCGACACAGCTATTTATTATAGTCTCTCCATGTAGACCAAGTGCCTAATGGCAAGGTTAAATAACCTTCAAAAACACATTAATGGGTCCTTATTTGTAAGATAAATTTCCATTTGAAAAATTCTATAAAATAGTGACCACTTGGCTGAGTGAAAACTAACATGTGTATATATTTTCATTTTGAATTTAACCACGTTTAGCTTCAAAAAGCCATAGAATTAAAATATTTTGATCCCCTTTTTGATGGAAGGGGAGGGAATATTCTGACAGTTGGCACAGAAGCAGTTGTTATAGCAGAGATTTACAGTATATCATCCTATTTCCAAAGGAGTGACTTTGTTTCTAAATTACATACTTTACCTAATTCCAAATAGAATGTGAGTTGGCTTACAGTCAAAAGCAAAAGTGCATAGAACCACTGACACTGAAATAAAATCAGAGTTGTTAAATTATGTTATGCGAACTGGGAGTACATACTTATACCAAAAAACTAGGCTGAGGAGAGCTACTACATTAAAATCCTTGGCAATAAATGTGACATAAATCTAATTAAATAATAATGGAAAATAGTTCAGCTCATCTGGAAAAATAGACACTTTGTTACCATAGAATTTAAACTTAACCTTTAATTAAATATCAGCACCAGGCTTCCAGGTAAAAATGATAGATTTCTCCCTCCTTCAATATGTAATGAAATGAGTAAGAAATAAAAAGCAAAAGAAAAAGATTCATTTATCAATCTACGAACAAGGAAAGGGCACAAATGTAGTGTGGACTTTAACCACAACCCTACTTTATATTAATGGTACCAGGAATTGATTAAATATTGACAATTCTCACAAATACTACCAAGTTTATTTTATTTTATCTTTTAATTTGAATGATGGAGAACAGTAAGAGGAGTAGAGTGAATAAGTGAAAACAGGTCTTAGTGAACAACACATTGATTCCAGGTATCCTCCATAAACTGAAAAAAATGATCTAAAATTCTGAGGTGAGTACACCCCTCTTCTCCAAATTCCTACCAGCTCCACTGTGAAAGTAGGACTCCTGGTCTTTACCAGGTAAAGGAAACATTTGTACAGGAGTACTGAAATTCTCAAAAGAGCCCTTTCTCCCTAACAAAGACTGCATGCAGCTCTAGTTGATGTCTCCTAAACAGGCAACAGAACAAACCTGAAGCCCCAAAATGTAATTTGGCCAGAAACACAGACACGCCAGAGTCAATGTGGGAAGGAGAGTTAAGAAGTCATCCACAATATTTTAGGAGAAATGAACTCTCTAGATTCAGTGAGATTAAATGAAATGGTCTCATAGGCATCCCAAAACACTACACCACCCTTCTCAGAAAGAAATATAACATATGAAAGACAGAGCAGTTTGGAAAAATATGTTAGCTCCAAAACAGAGAAAATATTCCTACTAGTGTTTTACATCATAGGAGAAATTAATGAGAATAAGGATTTAATATATAAACAAACTCAAACACAAGATGATACAACAACAGAGTGAGATAAAAAAAAAGAGTCAACAAAATGAATTGAGGGTCGAAATAATACTATTACAGAAGTAAAAGAAAATCAGAAATAAAGTAGAGAATAAATATGCTTTATAATTGAGATAATAACATAATAACACAGAAGAATGACGAGATAATTACAGTGACTGCAGACAAAAAGACTACGCAATCACAGCAATTTGAAGGAAAAAAATAGACACTGAGGCAAGGCAAAAAAGAACTAACATGAAGATAACTGGTGCTCTTAAGAGAGAATCCAACCAATTGAACAGGAAAATGATTTATTAACAAAAATCCTTGAGTTGAAAGGATGTCTAAATTAACAGATTAACAAAACCCACCTACATCTCAGAAAAGAAGGTTCAGAATGATTCCAAAGAACTGGTATAGTTTGACGACCTGAGATTGAAAACTAACAAGGGACAAGAAAGCAAAATTCTAAATTGCAGTTGTCTGGAGGTAGTTAACAGGCAGATAAAGAATAACTGCCCCAAGTCATCCTATGTATAAGATCTGGACTAGGATTCTATGAGCCCAGAATGCTTTGAGAGTGTCCCAAAGGCTGTGGGATGTTTAGACAATGGTGATACAACAGATAGTTCTCAGAATCACAGTGAAAATGCATGACAGAGATACTGTGGGTTGGCTCTTTCAAATTCCTTTACATCTTCCTTCTATTTGGAAAAGTTGGACAGCTATAAAACAATATTCCAGAGGAATTCTGCTCCTATCATATCCAAATAACTGGTGCTCGACTTATTTTCTTGTGATACACCAACTGAAAACTGAAAACAATACATAAAACAGCAGTTTTCAGACATTGGACAAGAGGTAGTGCAAGACAGTGATACCCGAGGGAAAGGGTAACAAAGGAAGTGAGTCCTACGATCCTCCTGGTTTTCTATCTGGAGGCAACTTCCAGACTACAGTGCAGGAAGGGGTTCCCTAAATAAGTACAATCACAAAATAAGCACAATCTTTTCCTTCAGCTACAAGAAGTGATCTCCAAGAAATCTGGTTCCTCCGAGATTCAATTTCCTGACAAATATAATACCCTTGTTTAGAACTGTTGCAAAAATTACACTGTATTAGACAGATGTATATTGATATACTCCCAAGTCCTGATTTAAGTGCCCAATAAATCTTAACTATTATTATTACTAATTAGATATCTCGCAGTATTTTTATTTATAGTGAGATTACCATATTGAATTGAAGAAAATTTAGAATTTCGTGAAACACAGAGTACTTATCACAAGACTATAAAATTTCAAAATCCACCTAATGGCAAATCATAAACGGAACTTTTAACAATTAGACTTTTCACGGGATAGAAGAAAATGGAAATATTAAAAAATGTTTGCAATTGTGTTGCACAATTTATGAGCTGAATAATGAGGGTGTTTACTTGCAAATGGAGCCTAACCAAAAAAAAAAAAAAATTCATACTACATCTTGAAAATAAACTGCATGATTTGGAACAAAACCCAGCAGCTGTGAGTCACAACTTGTAACTGAAAACACCAGAGTTGAGGCGCTGGAGGAAGATCTGTACATGAAGACTCTTTAGAGACACCATTCCTCTTAATTAGCCCAAGAAGTGAAGGAAGGTCTTTTACATATTACTCTCAGGTGTTTGATAACGCTTCCTAGACTGAAGAACCTAATCATAGGAAAACTTTTATCTTCTAGGTAAGATCATTATCCTTTACAAATGGGTTGCCTGAGAGCAATAATTCAACATTTAATTGTGTTTTCCTTATTTCTCCTAAGAGATAAATCCAGAAAAATATGAATTGCATTGTTGTTGAAGTTTCAGCAGACCTTAGTATCAGAATAACGTTCCCAAATGGCATCTTTCCTATTATTAGTCAACAATATGAGCTTTGAGTATTTGAGTACAGTGTTTATAGGACAAGGTGCCATAAGGTAGTACAGCTTTAACTCTGGACTCCCCTGTGAGGTTTTCCCAGTTTTGAAGTAGTTCTGCTCTCTGGAAGCAGCAGAGTATCAGCATACACATATTCTGCTATAGCGAACATGACCCCCAAACGACCACAGTTGTAAATTGCAAAATGGCTCTAATCTTCCACCCCTTCCTGTGTCTGCATTCATGCTGTTTGCCAAATAGCCTTGTAGGGTCCTTCCACTCTGACTCTGGGGTCAGACAAGGCACTTGCTCAGACAACCAGGCTAGAAGTCACTTGTCCAGTTGGGCTTGCTCTCTTGCTCTCTACCATCCACGAGAAGGCCATGCTGGAAGATGAGGTACACGTAAAAGAGATGACGTATCCCAGTCAAGGCCATTCGAGATCACCCCAAATCCAGTCCACCCCTCACATGTGGGAAAGCGTAGGCACTAGCCAAGACCAGAAAATCCTCCCAGCTAACCTAGAGATGTGTGGCCGAAATAAATGCTTTTGTCTTAAGCCACTGATTTTTGGAAAAGTGGTATATCCAACATTTAGAGTGGCTTGCTTTCATCAAACTGAATCTCTGTCAACTGAATAAGAAATACATGCAATTTCCTTGGGGTCTTTTCCATCTTCAGAAACCACATTCCTGCACGCCAGCTTATTTACTTAGGTACTGGTTGTAACTCAGAAACTCTGCAATAAAGGATTTAGCAGAAAAAATACATACTTCCTCTTCTATGTATCTCCAGCTTGATTTAAAAATGTTTCTATTGGCCTAAGGAAATCTTTTCAAATGGGGTTAAAAAAATAAGTTGGATTATATTTGAAGAGAGAAGGGTAAAGTAAAGCTGAGTGATCTCAACAAATAATCATCAAAAACCGTAAAGAGTAAATTGGATGTCAAAAACAATTATGTGGGTTTTGGCATTAATTGAAAGACTTTTGTATCTAAGAGAGAGTACTTTCTCATTTATAATATGAAATTGAGTCTCCATTTCCAAAAATCTTGGGTAATTAATAAATATGCCTAAGCAACCCATAGAAATTTTGTGAATTTAAAAAATAATGTCTCAAAATTAAATGCTTAGTGGAAGCATGGTGAGTGTGCACTGGCCTATAATTTATATAATTTTAATACTTGATCTCAGAGTACTTAAGAGTTTATTTTAAAAATATTTTTGGGTAGTTGTGTTTCAAAGATAAGTGTAGATGTTATGCTCAGCATTAAAGTTAGAATACGTTTTTTTAGCAAGTAAGAGACACAAAATGTTTCTTAGAATTTGCATTCATGTCCTACACATAAAGGTTAATTTTATTCACTTTGATAGGCAATTATGTTTCTCAGGTTTTTAGAAGTCTTATTACTTTTCATTTCCTTATAATTGCTTTCTTTTATCTCTAGTATGGAAGTACTAAAATTTTATCATCTTGATTTATAAATCACATAGCAATATAGTTAATGCATGTCCAGTGTCATTGAAGATTCATACAAGAGAAAAAATGTTTTTCTCTGGAGGTCTGATCATAAGTTAATTAATATAAGTAAGTAGTGAAACCCATAATCTTATATCACAGCTCTTCAAGCTTACTTATTTGTTCATAATCATACTTATCCTTGCCTTTTCTCTCTTTTATTGTTAAAAAAAATACTCCTAATACCTCCTTTGCCCCTCCATCATGGTGTGTGTGGTTGAATGTTCCTCACCACGTCTTCTCATAAGACTTTCAGGATCAAGTGATTACTGGCCAAGAAACAAAGGCAGAATCATCCCATTCCCCAGTGGATTCAGATGAAAACTGGTAATAAAATCAGGTACAATCCAAGAGGAGGCATCGGAGAAGAACCAGGATGGGTCTATAAGGGATGGCGCATGAGATGGCACACATATTTATGTAGCATTAAGGCCACATGTTTGTATCCTATCACTCTGTAAACATCACTACTACCTAAGCAATAGACATGTTTTATCAGGGAAATGTTTTTTCTCTGATACTATACTTCTGTACCACAGGTTGGTTCAGTAATAGATATGTGAGAACTTAAAAAAAATACTCCTAATATATGTTTCAACACTACAAATGCACAAATTCTCAATTATTATCCATTAGTTTTCATAATCCCACATTTTTAACTACAACTCTTTAAATACAATAGAACTACATATCAAATAAAAGCATGTAACTAATATTTTAGAAAATCTACTCATTTTCTTGAGCACGTATATTGAAATAATCTGAGTCATGGAAAGATATATGTAAGAACATTGATCTAGAAGTCAAATTTTAATGCCATTATTTGCTAAATGATAATAAAATGTAAATGTACATCCCCAAGAAAAGGTACGTGTTAAGGAAAGCAATGCTCATTAAACTTAGTTCACCTGTAAACATTACTTATAACTAGCTTAACCGATAATACAATCAAAATCATTAGAATATGTTTGTTAGGTATAGGAGCCTTAAAGTTCATCAGAAATCTCACTTTTTAAAAAAAGGATATGAAGGTAGCCATCTTTCTTTCATGCTTTAGAGAAGAATTTTCCTGAGAGAACTGTAAATTACAAAGTTTAAATCCCTGAATAGGGACCTACAAATACCCCAAAATTTAGGTTTCTCATAGATATATGACACTAACCACCACCTATCCGGAACAACATCACATATCGGGCAACTTATCTTTACAGCTCAAAATGCAAGTTAGAGCAGATATATATGGTGGAGCATGTTCCATCCAAGAGAATGTATGCATTGATATACCTGGTTAACTTGTCTCATGATGTAACATACTTGGCAACTTTCTCTACCATTTTGGCCAGTATAAACATAAAAAGCCAGAGCTAATTATAGGTAAGTCTGCAACATTTCTGAACCATGTATCTACATTCTCTGGGGGCTGCCATAAAAGAAGATTATCAAAGATTATTAAAGAGAAAATTAAAGTTGAACAGGAGGGAAGGTGGTCCACAAACACTCTGCTAACGATAGGAGGTAATCTCAGTTGTTAGAACTTGTAGGAAAAAATCCCTTAAAAGAAAATTTAGTTTATATACAAATATGTACAGAAATGAGGTGTAATCATAAATTTGGCGCTTCAAACTGGTATGTGGGGTGGCAAGGAGAAAGGAATGGGCTATTCAGTAAGAGGTGTTAGGCCTACTGGGTTCCAGTGGAACCTAATTTGGAGAAATTAAATCTGGATCCAAACCTCCTGTTATGCAGGTCTCAGTTTATCAATAACCAGTGTTGTGGCTGGACCATCACTTGTTGGTTCTTATTATGAGTGTGGGATGCACACAGCAATAGCCGTCAGAAAACTTTGAAAGAGACAAGGTTTATTACTTATAGAAACTGGAAACTACACAGCATACCTGGGACCACACAGTGAGGTCGCAGGGGCTGAGGGGAAGAGCATGGGCCTGGGGTTCTGCTTTTACAGGGGTCCAGGGTACGGGCCTAGGGTTTCACAGGCTTACTCTGTATTGGTTAATTTAAAACATAAAAAAAGTCAAATAGTAATAATATTTACAGAAATACCATAGGTGCTGCCCCAATATAAAAAGTTACCACAAATTAATAAAAAATGACCATAAAAGTAGGAAATGAATAAATAAAGGCTTCATATAAATTAAAATAAAAGGTCTCAAATTTATTTAAAGATACTCAACTTCATTAATAACTAGAGAAATGTAAATAAAAACTATACCTCATCAAATTAGAGAGGATGAAAAAAATTGACGAAGCACTGTAGTAGAAAGACTATAGTAAATCATGGGTTCTCATACATTGTTAGTAAATTTGTAAACTGGTAACAGCATATACAACATAATTTGGCAATATTTTCAAAATTATAGATGTTCATACCCATTGGCACACCAATGCATTTGTAATCTGTTATGGAAATATGCATGCAGAGATGTGAAATAACCTACATAGAGGCTATTCACTACCTCTCATTGGTAATAGCAAAATGTTTATAACAAGATAGATGCATAGCAATAGGAGATTCATTAAGTACTTATAGATCTATACAATAGAACACTACTGATATAAAAGAATGAATAAACTTTTATGTATTGATATGAAAGAACACTCAGACATGCATTTTCATGTAAAAAATGTAAGCTGAGAGTAACATCGGTGAAAATGGCAGAGTGGAGAACTCCAGGGGCCCATCCTCCCCTAGAAACACAGAAGAATCTGACAAAATGGTCAGAATCAACCTTATTGGAAATCTAGGACATTGTCAGAGATTTACAGTAACCAGGTTAATGCTTCATCAGGAAATCAATGTCTGAAGCACAGTAGACTTTTCTGGTGTTTTGACCTATCCCACCTCCTTCCCCAGCTTGGCAACCCACATTCCTGGTATTGGTTCTGGTTCTGGAGGGAGCAGAGAAGACCTGGTTCTCAAAAAATTGTGTTGGTCTATTTTGACCACCCTGGGAGCTCCCGGAAGGACTAGTGCAAAGGGCTTACTTTCCTGTTACTTAACTCATAAGTCTCAGGACAGAGAGTCCACTATGCAAGGGAATTCCTCAAAAATACTGAAAGGAAAATACACTAGCTACTGCCACTTGAGGCAGAGGATATCATTTGGGGCAAATAATAAGATGTTGCAAAGTCTATCAAGAAAAGCTGTGGAATGAGATATTTGGGGGAATAAAGGCTTTGAATGCCTCCCCACATATACTAGGGAATCTAGAAGGCCACATGCATACAACAAAAGAGCACCAAAGATAGGTCTGGAACTTTTGTGTGGCAGGCAAAAATTTAAAGTCATTAGGCTGTTTCATTACGGATTAGTAAAATGTCAGTGTCAGAGGTCCTTTTTTTTCCTGCTTATCCATTTCTTCAAAGAACCCTCCAACCTTACCTGAATGTCTTTGATATCTGTCTTTGCCATTAGACTGCAAACTCTAGCCATATCTCAGCAATAGAGCCACTGTCTAGAATAGTCATTAAATCATGGTTCACGTACACATTCATGCAAAATAGACAAAATCAGAAGCATTAAACATTGAATAAAATTATGGGTGTTGTTTCCCTGGTAAACCACCTCATTCAGTAGTCATGGGTGAAGAATCAAAGGGAGAAAGATTCATTTGTTACCTAACCCAACCCTTTAGTAGAGACCCAAGGGATATTCAGCTACCTTTGAAAGCAGTGTAGGATGTATAAGAGCCACAAATACAGAGAAATTAAACTGGACCACATAAAGCCACCTAAGCCTTGGAGTGTAAATAGAAGGCACTTTGTGATAATAAAAGGAGAGAAAAAATGTGTAGGTATTTTTTTATTATCAAAATAAAACTAAAGGTACATCTGAACATTAAACAGAAGTTAGATTTTTTAAAAGGCAGATAGAAATTTAAATATTTTTCCCAAAGACATATATTGTAGAAGACTTTAAAAGCTGAAATTATGGCTTTTAAGTGAAATCATGAGCAAAACCTTCAAGAAAGGGGAAGAATTAAGAAGAGCTTTGAGGAAATGTACGTTAAGAATTATAAATTGTTAATATAACTCATTGGTTCAGAGTCTCAAAGAACCAGGCTACAGAGTAGGAGAAAGTTTAAAATCAGTAGATTAGTGTTTTTCAGACATGGCAAATGGGCCTGCCATGCATCTCTTCCCAGGCTCTAGTCATGGATCTGAGGAAGAGATTCAAGCATTCGCCCCAGGAAGAAAGAAGACAGAGCTGAGGGACAGTGGAAAAAATCTGCAAAGGATTGAGAAAAGAGAAAAGTAAAATATCAAGTGTCTAAGAAAAAACAGGGGAACCAAACATCATTCCTGTAGATTCAGAGGGAATAAAAAATTGACATTTAAGAAATTTAAAACAATCTAGGTTGTCTTTAATGAATGAAATAAAGAGGGCCATTTCACAGGCATAAAATATTTCAGAAAATAATACTGCTTGCATGTTCCGTTTGGAAAGAAAGATATTAAAACTGCATTAGAAATAACTGAAGACTCAAAGAAATGGAAAAACACTCCATGCTCATGGATTAGAAGAACAAATATTGTTAAAATGTCGATACTACCCAAAGCAATCTACATATCCAATGCAATCCCTATCAAAATAACACCAGCATTCTTCACAGAGCTAGAAAAAACAATTCTAAAATTTGTATGGAATGAGAAAAGACCCCAAACAGCCAAAGCAATGTTGAAAAAGAAAACCATATCTGGAGGCATCACAATTCTGGACGTCATGCTATATTACAAAGCTGTAACCAAGACAGTATGGTACTGGCACAAAAGCAGACACATAGATTTAAGGAACAGAGCCCAGAACCCAGAACCCAGAAATGGGCCCACAAATGTACGGTCAACTAATCTTTGACAAAGCAGGATAGAATATCCAATGGAAGAAAGAGAGTCTCTTCAGCAAATGTTGCTGGGAAAACTGGACAGCAACATGCAGAAACACGAACCTGGACCACTTTCTTACACCATACAGAAAAATAAATTCAAAATGGATGAAAGACCTAAAGATAAGACAGGAAGCCATCAAAATCCTAGAGGAGAAAACAGGCAACGACCTCTTTGACCTCAGCCACAGCAACTTCTTACTTGACATGTCTCTAGAGGCAAGGGAAACAAAAGCAAAAATGAACTATTGGGCCCCCATCAAGATGAAAAGCTTCTGCACGGCGAAGGAAACAATCAGCAAAACTAAATGGCAGCTGACAGAATGGGAGAAAATATTTGCAAAGGGCCTATCAGATAAAGGGTTAGTATCCAGAATCTATAAAAAACTTATCAAACTCAACACCCAAAAAACAAATAATCCAGTGAAGAAATGGGCAAAAGACATGAATAGACACTTTTCCAAAGAAGACATCCAGATGGCAAACAGACACATGAAAAGATGTTCAACATCCCCATCATCAGGGAAACACAAATCAAAATCACAATGAGGTGCCACCTCACACCTGTCAGAATGGCTAAAATTAACAAGTCAGGCAACAACACATGTTGGCAAGGATGTGGAGAAACTTCTGGTGGGAATGCAAACTGGTACAGCCACTCTGGAAAACAGTATGGAGGTTTTTCAAAAAATTGAAAATAGAACTACCCTACGACCCAGCAATTGCACTACTAGGTATTTATCCAAAGGATACAAAAACGCTGATCCGAAGGGGCACCTGCACCCCAATGTTTATAGCAGTACTACCGACAATAGCCAAAGTATGGAAAGAGCACAAATTTCCATCAACTGATGAATGGATACAGAAGTGGTATGTACATACAATGGACTATTACTTGGCAATCAAAAAGAAAGAAATTTTGCCATTTGCAGCAATGTGGATGGAACTAGAGTATTATGCTAAGCAAAATAAGTCAGTCAGAGAAAGACTAATATCATATGATTTCACTAATATGTGGAATTTAAGAAACAAAACAGATGAACATAGGGGAAGAGAAAGAAAAATAAAAACAGAGACGGAGACAAACCATAGGAGACTCTTAAATACAGAGAACAAACTGAGGGTTGCTAGAGGGATGTTGGGTGGGGGGATGGGCTGAATAGGTGATGAGCATTGAGAAGGGCACCTGTTGGGATGAGCACTAGGTGTTGTTATATGTAAGTGATGAATCACTAAATTCTATTCCTGAAATCATTATTACACTATATGTTAACTAACTTGGATTAAAAAAACAAAACAAAAACCCTATATTCCAAATAACCGAGATGGGAAGATACCAAAACTACAAAAAGCTTTGAATCTAGCATAGGAATCAGTGTAAAAAAATTATGAAAGTAAGTTCAAAATTGAATTCAAAAATTTTACTTAAAAGAAAGCATATGTGATAAAAATATGATTTAATCTCAAAACATCCAAATGCCAAATCATATTAAGACTCACTGAAAATCATATACATTTACATGTGCTATATAAATATAAACAAAATTTTCAACTAAAAATAGAATAGGGAAATTGGCAAATAGAGTAAAAACAGCTCTTACATATATGTATCTGAATTAATTATATTTTGCTTTTATTACTTCAAATCAGTAGGAAGATTAATAACTGTTCTTTAAATAGTGCTAGAAGGACTGATTAATAATTTTGAAAGAAAAAGTAAGCCAGATTCTTACTTCATAACTTACACAGAAATATTTTACAGGTGAAAATACTGAAATGTTAAGAAAACATTCCAGTACTAACAGTAATGTATTGGATATTTTACAATATTGGAGAATAGGAAACAACATTTCTAAAGTTGAAAATATGTTTGTTAGTTATTCAAAGATAAATGTTTAATTTCATTAATAGCAAATATATTTTTAAATTAAATCAATACAAAACACATCCATAGGAAACAAAAAAGACTGAAGAGGAAATTCACACAAACTGACATTCTCTCTTTTTCACACACACACGCACACACACACACACGCACACACACACACACACACTCACGCACACACCATACAAACTACACACAGTCAAACATAAAATTTTACTGACAAAGAAAGAAATGCCAATTATGAACCATGACACAACATAACCTTTACTCAAAACAAGGTCAAAATGTCTAAGTGCTGTTGGTAAGAATCTGGTAAAATGTGATTTTATGCCACTGGGAGGGAAAATTTGTGTACATTTTTCAAGGAACAAATGAACAACCTCCATAAAAATCTTTAGAACTGTGTATACTCTTTGACAAGCAATTCTACCTTTAAGACTTTGTCCTAAGAAGGTCACTGTGAACATATGTAAAGATTATCATCAAGTATACTCATCACAGTCTACATACCTAAGAATATAGAAATGACATAATTAACGAATAATAAGAAATTTCTTTTTTAAAATTAAATCCATGCAAAGGAATGCTGTATGGATATTAAAATTATATTGTAGAGAAAACCACCAGAAGACTAGCAGAACGGAGTCTCCGGAGCCAAGCGCAGACGAGAGGCCCACGGAAAAGGGTAGGAAGGGCAGCGAGGCGGTGCAAGCTCCACGGACTGGCGGGAGGGAGCTGGGGCGGAGGGATGGCCCGCCAGCCAAGCAGAGCCCCTGAGTCTGGCTTGCAAAAGCGGAGTGGCCGGATGGAGTGTATTCCGACAGGAAGCGGGACTTGACATCTGGAAGGTTATAAGCTAACAGCTCTGCTCAGAGAACGGGAGGGCTGGAGGACAACAAGAGGGAGAGTTGCTGAGCCCCAACGACAGAGCACAGCTTGGCGGGGAACAAAGGCGCTCACCAGCGCCATCTCCCTCGCCCATCCCCTAGCCAAAATCCCAAAGGGAACCAGTTCCTGCCAGGGAACTTGCTCGCTCCACGAAAAAACCCAACGCTGTGCTTCTGCGGAGCCACCCCTCCGGCAGCGGGTCTGACTCCCTCCCGCTTCCACAGGGCCCCTCCTGAAGTGGATCACCTAAGGAAAAGCGAGCTAAGTCTGCCCCTCCTGCCCCTGTGCACCTTGCCTACCCATCCCAGCTAATACGCCAGATCCCCAGCACCACAAGCCTGGCAGTGTGCAAGTAGCCCAGACGGGCCACACCACCCCACAGTGAATCCCGCCCCTAGGAGAGGGGAAGAGAAGGCACACACCAGTCTGACTGTGGCCCCAGCGGTGGGCTGGGGGCAGACATCAGGTCGGACTGCGGCCCCGCCCACCAACTCCAGTTATACACCACAGCACAGGGGAAGTGCCCTGCAGGTCCTCACCACTCCAGGGACTGTCCAAAATGACCAAACGGAAGAATTCCCCTCAGAAGAATCTCCAGGAAATAACAACAGCTAATGAACTGATCAAAAAGGATTTAAATAATATAACAGAAAGTGAATTTAGAATAATAGTCATAAAATTAATTGCTGGGCTTGAAAACAGTATAGAGGACAGCAGAGAATCTCTTGCTACAGAGATCAAGGGACTAAGGAACAGTCACGAGGGGCTGAAAAGCGCTTTAAACGAAATGCAAAACAAAATGGAAACGACAACGGCTCAGATTGAAGAGGCAGAGGAGAGAATAGGTGAACTAGAAGATAAAGTTATAGAAAAAGAGGAAGCTGAGAGAAAGAGAGATAAAAAAATCCAGGAGTATGAGGGGAAAATTAGAGAACTAAGTGATACACTAAAAAGAAATAATATACGCATAATTGGTATCCCAGAGGAGGAAGAGAGAGGGAAAGGTGCTGAAGGGGTACTTGAAGAAATAATAGCTGAGAACTTCCCTGAACTGGGGAAGGAAAAAGGCATTGAAATCCAAGAGGCACAGAGAACTCCCTTCAGACGTAACTTGAATCGATCTTCTGCACGACATATCATAGTGAAACTGGCAAAATACAAGGATAAAGAGAAAATTCTGAAAGCAGCAAGGGATAAACGTGCCCTCACATATAAAGGGAGACCTATAAGACTCGTGACTGATCTCTCTTTTGAAACTTGGCAGGCCAGAAAGGATTGGCACGATATCTTCACTGTGCTAAACAGAAAAAATATGCAGCCAAGAATCCTTTATCCAGCAAGTCTGTCATTTAGAATAGAAGGAGAGATAAAGGTCTTCCCAAACAAACAAAAACTGAAGGAATCCGTCACCACTAAACCAGCCCTACAAGAGATCCTAAGGGGGGATCCTGTGAGACAAAGTACCAGAGACATCGCTACAAGCATAAAACATACAGACATCACAATGACTCTAAACCCGTATCTTTCTATAATAACACTGAATGTAAATGGATTAAATGCGCCAACCAAAAGACATAGGGTATCAGAATGGATAAAAAAACAAGACCCATCTATTTGTTGTCTACAAGAGACTCATTTTAGACCTGAGGACACCTTTAGATTGAGAGTGAGGGGATGGAGAACTATTTCTCATGCCAGTGGAAGTCAAAAGAAAGCTGGAGTAGCCATACTTATATCAGACAAACTAGACTGTAAATTAAGGCTGTAACAAGAGATGAAGAAGGGCATTATATAATAATTACAGGGTCTATCCATCAGGAAGAGCTAACAATTATAAATGTCTATGCGCCAAATACGGGAGCCCCCAAATATATAAAACAATTACTCATAAACATAAGCAACCTTATTGATAAGAATGTGGTAATTGCAGGGGACTTTAATACCCCACTTACAACAATGGATAGATCATCTAGACACACGGTCAATAAAGAAACAAGGGCCCTGAATGATACATTGGATCAGATGGACTTGACAGATATTTTTAGAACTCTGCATCCCAAAGCAACAGAATATACTTTCTTCTCGAGTGCACATGGACATTCTCCAAGATAGATCATATACTGGGTCACAAAACAGCCCTTCATAAATATACAAGAATTGAAATTATACCATGCATACTTTCAGACCACAATGCTATGGAGCTTGAAATCAACCACAGGAAAAAGTCTGGAAAACCTCCAAAAGCATGGAGGTTAAAGAACACCCTACTAAAGAATGAGTGGGTCAACCAGGCATTTAGAGAAGAAATTTAAAAATATATGGAAACAAACGAAAATGAAAATACAACAATCCAAACGCTTTGGGACGCAGCAAAGGCAGTCCTGAGAGGAAAATACATTGCAAACCAGGCCTATCTCAAGAAACAAGAAAAATCCCAAATACAAAATCTAACAGCACACCTAAAGGAAATAGAAGCAGAACAGCAAAGGCAGCCTAAACCCAGCAGAAGAAGAGAAATAATAAAGATCAGAGCAGAAATAAACAATATAGAATCTAAAAAAACTGTAGAGCAAATCAACGAAACCAAGAGTTGGTTTTTTGAAAAAAATAAACAAAATTGACAAACCTCTAGCCAGGCTTCTCAAAAAGAAAAGGGAGATGACCCAAATAGATAAAATCATGAATGAAAATGGAATTATTACAACCAATCCCTCAGAAATACAAGCAATTATCAGGGAATACTATGAAAAATTATATGCCAGCAAACTGGACAACCTGGAAGAAATGGACAAATTCCTAAACACCCACATGCTTCCAAAACTCAATCAGGAGGAAATAGAAAGCTTGAACAGACCCATAACCAGCGAAGAAATTGAATCGGTTATCAAAAATCTCCCAACAAATAAGAGTCCAGGACCAGATGGCTTCCCAGGGGAGTTCTACCAGACATTTAAAGCAGAGATAATACCTATCCTTCTCAAGCTATTCCAAGAAATAGAAAGGGAAGGAAAACTTCCAGACTCATTCTATGAAGCCAGTATTACTTTGATTCCAAAACCAGACAGAGACCCAGTAAAAAAAGAGAACTACAGGCCAATATCCCTGATGAATATGGATGCAAAAATTATCAATAAGATACTAGCAAATCGAATTCAACAGCATATAAAAAGAATTATTCACCATGATCAAGTGGGATTCATTCCTGGGATGCAGGGCTGGTTCAACATTCGCCAATCAATCAACGTGATACATCACATTAATAAAAGAAAAGATAAGAACCATATGATCCTGTCAATCGATACAGGAAAGGCCTTTGACAAAATTCAGCACCATTTCTTAATAAAAACCCTTGAGAAAGTCGGGATAGAAGGAACATACTTAAACATCATAAAAGCCATTTATGAAAAGCCCACAGCTAACATCATCCTCAATGGGGAAAAACTGAGAGCTTTTTCCCTGAGATCAGAAACACGACAGGGATGCCCACTCTCACCGCTGTTGTTTAACAGTGTTGGAAGTTCTAGCATCAGCAATCAGACAACAAAAAGAAATCAAAGGCATCAAAATTGGCAAAGATGAAGTCAAACTTTTACTTTTTGCAGATGACATGATACTATACATGGAAAATCCGATAGACTCCACCAAAAGTCTGCTAGAAGTGATAAATGAATTCAGCAAAGTTGCAGGATACAAAATCAATGTACAGAAATCAGTTGCATTCTTATACACTAACAATGAAGCAACAGAAAGACAAATAAAGAAACTGATCCCATTCACAATTACACCAAGAAGCATAAAATACCTAGGAATAAATCTAACCAAAGATGTGAGAGATCTGTATGCTGAAAACTATAGAAAGCTTATGCAGGTAATTGAAGAAGATATAAAGAAATGGAAAGACATTCCCTGCTCATGGATTGGAAGAATAAATATTGTCAAAATGTCAATACTACCCAAAGCTATCTACACATTCAATGCAATCCCAATCAAAATTGCACCAGCATTCTTCTCGAAACTGGAACGAGCAATCCTAAAATTCATATGGAACCACAAAAGGCCCCGAATAGCCAAAGTAATTTTGAAGAAGAAGACCAAAGCAGGAGGCTTCACAATCCCAGACTTTAGCCTCTACTACAAAGCTGTCATCATCAAGACAGCATGGTATTGGCACAAAAAGACACATAGACCAATGGAATAGAATAGAAACCCCCGAACTAGACCCACAAACATATGGCCAACTCATCTTTGACAAAGCAGGAAAGAACATCCAATGGAAAAAAGACAGTCTCTTTAATAAATGGTGCTGGGAGAACTGGACAGCAACATGCAGAAGGTTGAAACTAGACCACTTTCTCACACCATTCACAAAAATAAACTCAAAATGGATAAAGGACCTGAATGTGAGACAGGAAACCATCAAAACCCTAGAGGAGAAAGCAGGAAAAGACTTCTCTGACCTCAGCCATAGCAATTTCTTACTTGACACATCCCCAAAGGCAAGGGAATTAAAAGCAAAAATGAACTATTGGGACCTCATGAAGATAACAAGCTTCTGCACAGCAAAGGAAATAACCAACAAAACTAAAAGGCAACCAACGGAATGGGAAAAGATACTTGCAAATGACATATCGGACAAAGGGCTAGTATCCAAAATCTATAAAGAGCTCACCAAACTCCACTCCCGAAAAACAAATAACCCAGTGAAGAAATGGGCAGAAAACATGAATAGACACTTCTCTAAAGAAGACATCCGGATGGCCAACAGGCACATGAAAAGATGCTCAACGTCACTCCTCATCAGGGAAATACAAATCAAAACCACACTCAGATATCACCTCATGCCAGTCAGAGTGGCCAAAATGAACAAATCAGGAGACTATAGATGCCGGAGAGGATGTGGAGAAACGGGAACCCTCTTGCACTGTTGGTGGGAATGCAAATTGGTACAGCCGCTCTGGAAAACAGTGTGAAGGTTCCTCAAAAAATTAAAAATAGACCTACCCTATGACCCAGCAATAGCACTGCTAGGCATTTACCCAAGTGATACAGGAGTACTGATGCATAGGGGCACTTGTACCCCAATGTTTATAGCAGCACTCTCGACAATAGCCAAATTATGGAAAGAGCCTAAATGTCCATCAAGTGATGAATGGATAAAGAAATTGTGGTTTATATACACAATGGAGTACTACATGGCAACGAGAAAGAACAAAATATGGCCCTTTGTAGCAACGTGGATGGAACTGGAGAGTGTGATCCTAAGTGAAATAAGCAATACAGAGAAAGACAGATACCGTATGTTTTCACTCTTATGTGGATCCTGAGAAACTTAACAGGAACCCATGGGGGAGGGGAAGGGAAAAAAAAAAGAGGTTAGAGTGGGAAAGAGCCAAAGCATAAGAGACTCTTAAAAACTGAGAACAAACTGAGGGTTGATGGGAGGTGGGAGGGAGGGGAGGGTGGGTGATGGGTATTGAGGAGGGCACCTTTTGGGATGAGCACTGGGTGTTGTATGGAAACCAATTTGACAATAAATTTCATATGTTGAAAAAAAATAAAATTATATTGTACAAAACTAATAAGTGATATGGAATAATCACTATCACCTATTTTTAATTCTAAAAAATTCTAAAAGATAGCATATACAATTTAACTCCCTTTTTGTATTTTAGTGAGTATATAAAAATACATGAAATATATGCACACATACTAAACTAATAACTTTTCCTGAGTCATGCGCAATATTTTTTTTAAGTTTTCAATCTTTCTTTGTATTTTATATATTTTCTAAAATAAAAATACACCTTTTGAAAAAGAACAATAAATATGGATATATCTGTATGTATATGTAAATTTATGACTGTTTAATTAATATCTTCTAGGCATTCATCCAGAAGAAATTATCAGAGGTGTTGAGAATTACTTGGCTATAATTATTTTTGTCATGAGATTATTCACAATAGCCAAAATTTGGATATATACTTAATCTAGGAATTTGTTACATCAATTATGCTGAGTCTATTTTATGGAAAATCATGCAGCTATTAAAGTTCATATTTTCTCTTACATTATTTCTTGACTTTGGGAAGTGCTAAAAAAAACTAGAGTAAGATAGATTATTTCACATTATCTCAATCTTATATAAGATTTGCATGTGCATGCGTGTACACACAGAACAAAACTTTGATGTTGAGGACAGATGTGGAAATAGAGAATACATACATGCTTTAACTGAGTTTGGCATTCCAGTCCTAATGATTTATGGTAGACCCCCTTTTTGGTAGGGGATACATTCCAAGATCCCCCAAAGGATGCCTGAAATCACAGATAGTACCAAACTCTATATATACTATTTTTTGCCTATACGCACATACCTATGATAAAGTTTAATTTATAAAGTTTAATTTATAAAGCAAGGAATGTAAGAAATTAACAACATGATAATAAAATAGAACAATTATAAAAATAGATTATAATAAAATTTATGAGCCCTGGGTGTCGTATGTAAGAGATGAATCACTGGGTTCTACTCCTAAAGCCAAGACTATACCGTATGTTAACTAACTTGAATTAAAAAAAAGTTATCTGAATATTATCTCTCTCTTTGGAAATACCTTATTCTGTTGTACTCATCCTCATTCTTCTTGTGATGATGTGAGATGATAAAATGCCTACATGATGAGATGAATCGACCATATGTTAGAAGGAGGATCATATGCAGGATCATCTGCTTCCTGACCATAGTTGACCATGGGTAACTGAAACCCTGGAAAGTGAAACTGGAGATAAATTCGGACTACCGTACCTCTAGCATGATGAAGGAATCTGCAGACTCATTCAATAAATCACCTAATGAGAGTAATTATCAATGATAAGAGAGATAAAAAAATGCTAGTGACTCAGGTATATTGATTACTAGATCACTTACAACCTGAATAGAGGTGTGCAGCATGTTAACCCCTTGCGTGTTAGGCTTTGTCTCAATCTACCTCTTTATCAATAAGGTTTTCATTATTATATGTTGTATCCTAAAGTGTACTTATCAAATTTTCAGATGCCACAATGCCAAGATCAAATACTGATATATAATACTGATTTATAGTTTTCAATATACTGGAGCAATGAGATGAAACTAATAAAATTTGACAGATAAAAATATGAAGTCCTGGAATTAGATTTAACATACATCAGCACAACTGTATGACGAGGAAACCTACAACTTGCTGTAACAGCAAATTGTTCCAATAAAAAAACTCATATATTGTCATGGTGTCCAACACCAGTAGCCAACAGGATAGCAAGGCTTTCCCAAAATAAATATGGTCTTATGCTGCATTAATAGAAACAGTGTCCACAAAAAGGCAAATCCCATAATTCTTTTCAATATCTCGAACAGCATGTTCTGTGCTAAAAATGCCTTCAGATGCTATGAACAAAGGATAGTCACCAGGATGCTAAATGTTTAGAAAAACAGTTATCAGGAAAGATTGTAGGAATTGAAAATGTTGAAATGAAAAAAGAGAAGCTTTATGTGCAATACAATGGCTATTTTAAATTAAAAGATATGTCCAACCATGCGAATGACTATACATTCTATGCAGCCCAAGACCAGCAGCAGAAAAATTGAAAGAAAGATCTAGAAAAGCTGACTTCCCTTCACTCTTAAAAGCAAACTTTCAGATTGAGAGGCTAGTATCCTACTGAATTCTACCTCTATCTCCACAATATTTCATCATGCCCTCAGCTGCCAGAGGCCACAGGCACAATGACATTGGTGATAAGCACAGATTAAAGGGATTAGGCCTCTTCCATCTGGAAAAACAACTATTAGAAGATGATATGGTCCGTTTCAAGTTAACAAAGATGTGTTCACTAAAGCTTAAAATAATAGGACCTCACCTACGAACTACTAATTTTAAAGATACAAAGTGATAGTTGTTAATAGAAAACATTTGCTGAGCACAGAGTATGTGTCAGGAACAGTTCTCACAAGAACTTAATGTGCTAAAAATTAACTCTGTTTTACAGATTAGGAAACTAAAACCAAGATATGTTTTAAAGAACTGTTTTTAAGTTACCCTTGGTCACAAAGCTGGTAAGAGGACTTCATTCCTAGGTTTGTGACTTCAATGCTTCCCTTTACTTAAATGTTGTATCTTGTTGGCATGTAGGCGGTGGAACTAGAAAATATTACTGGCATAGGCAAAAATATGAATATGATTTTGAAAGAAGATAATGAAATTTATAAAGTAGATTAGTGATACATTCTTTGCAAGAAGTTTCTGGAGTTCAAGAAAATGACCTTGAGACTTTTACTTCTATCATTTTCTCAGGAACTTCACATATAATTCTATTTATAGAGCCCTTCACATTAACATTTTTTTTTTACATTTAAACTTAAAGCATATTTCTCAGAGGATCTGAAAACTCTGTTAACTAACACTTCTTCATGTTTATCACAATAAGCCATGTTGTCCCTGAGGTTTCTGTGTGATCTGGAATTGCCTTCCAAGTTATCCCCAAAAAGTATAAATTAGCCTTAGAAAACAGGACTCTTATTAGATATATTTTATCATGCCTTTATTTCTTGAATGTGTTTTAGTTTGACTTTTTTGGTAACCATTACTCAATTTTACAAAATAACACAAAATTTCTTGTAGCACTTACCCATCAGAAAGCAAACATTCCAAACTCTACTTCAAGCGATAAAAGTGAAAAATAGATTATAAAAAAATAATTAAATTTAAAAATATAGAAAAGTTCATACATAAAAGAAAAAATACATTGTGCTAGGAGACAAGGCTATTTGAAACATATATATTTTAACTGAGGTGATTTTAAGGCAGGATGGACACATCCTTGGTCCGAGAAACAAAACTTGATTGCATAAAACAGCTTGGACCTAAGTGGTTTATTCTTATGCTCTTATTTTCTCAGGTACTTGAAGATCCAGCCAAGTTTCAGGTCCTTACTACTGATAGACTTCAAGATCCTGGGAACACATCTGGGGAGCTCTCACTTCATGGCTTCTAAAAGCAACAGCAAAGCAAACAACTATTTTTGAGAATTCTTGTAGGTAAGCCATAAATCCATACAAACTCTTGCAAATGCCTCCTTCCTGATAGATTTTCCCACTTAAATGGGAGAAGGGTTTTCATAAGGAAAGTCTCAGTTTCAATTAAGGCCATCAGTTGGAAGAAGCATAGGAAAACTTTTTAACTATGATCAGAGAGTTTCAGAGTAAAATATAGTGATCAGGTCTGGGAGACAGTGCTAAGAGGAGTAACTTAAGGACAAATCTGGGGCAGGAAGCCAAAAATGTTCCAAAAGTGAGAATGTAAGAAACAGGAGATGACTGGAGGGGTCTATATACTGGGTGGTGACCAGAGATAAGAATAATATGAATCCTAGTGGGTTAAATTAACCACAGCCTTTCCAAGCGAAATGATTACTGCAGTCTATTGGTAGGTGGAGTGTAGGCATAGGGAGTATGAAGGCTTTTGCATCATCAGCTGTGGCCTTGCTTACCAGAGGAAATTCCTGTTTCTAGTGGATGGAGAGGCTCAAGTTTCCTTAGAAGGAGTCAGCAATGATCTGGATTGACATAACTATTAATATATTTACCTCCCTATTTTAGAAACAACATTGATATTTCTCTCAACCACAGGTGAGGTGAGAGAACATTATGCATTCACCTTTTTGCCTTTAGTGCTTTGTAGATGCTCCCAAAAATATTTATTGAATAAATCACTGAAAGTGAAAAAGAAGTAAGATGTGAAGAATTCAGAGAACCACGACTACTCATGCCAAGACTTCAGAAAATAATGACACTCAAACATAGGAGAGACTTTGAGAGTGTCCCAATAAAGATTTAAAAATAATGGTTAGAAGCCATAGTTTAAAAATCTAGGAATAATGGTAAGTATTTTAAGGTATTAGTAATTAAGGCTATGACATGAGTTTTAAGTGAAGGTTGTTTGCTCTGGGAGATCCTTCTCCTTTGGATGGGAACTAATGTCAGAGCACGTAAAATAGATCCCAGGGCAAGTTCAAACGTCTCACTAACAAATCAGTTAACACTGTGGCTGTGGCTGGTAAGTTACAATGGTGGATGAAGCAAAAATAGGAGAAAGTTTTCATTATGGTTACTTTTTCCACCTAATTTTCTTGCCTTCCACCTTCTCCAAGTAGCAACTGTTTAGATGAACCACATCACCCCACAGTACACACTTCCTTAAATTTCTTAAATTTGCCTATAGTGAAGTAAATCTGCCATATTTCTGTTCTCCCAGTGGTCACAAATATTTCTTACCACTTCAATTTATGGATTTATATAAAAACAGCCTCCAAAATGATTTGGAGGTAAGTAGGGAAGGATGTGTGGTTCATTATAAATGACCCTAATAATACTGCTTACTAACAAGTGAATTTGAACAACTAACAGTCATTTACCCTAAGTTTTTCTCAACTGTAAAGGAGAGCTAATAAAAATACTTCCCCTCCCCATATGAGAGCATATATGAGAAAAAAACCCAAGTGAGATCACATATGGGAGTCACAGGGTAAATTTTAAAGAGTTCGAATATGTTATCTACGATAATCTTGCTGTTTACACTTTACCATCTACAGAAATGCCTGTTAATCCCTGTCATTCCATCTGTTAAGGACCCCAGATACTGACCCATAGACAGACATTGACTCTTGACCAAGGGTTTGAAGTGGAAAGCCATTCATAAAAGAAGAATAACACATAAAACACCAGTTTTTACAGAACTGTGGGGGACAATACAAATTTTGTTCGCAATCAATTACTTGAAGTTTGCCCTCTTTGCCACTGGCAAGCATGCAAACATTTAAGAAGTATCTAATGAGAGCGAGTGATTGCACAGATTCTGCACACTGCTCAATTGTTCTCTGATGTGCCCTAAATGTGCTGACACCAGCTTTCCTTCATCCGTGCCCCTCTAGGCCAGGAACCTCAGATGGCTCTATCAATAGAAAGTGCATTGTGCTGATTCTGATTCATTAAAGATTCACAAAGACTACAATTTTGGAAGTAGTAACAAAGTACCTCTCAAGTGACAAGAAGAACATGGCAGCGGAAATATAAAATGAAAGCCTGACCAACAAGCCTTTGATTGTTGTTGGTGGTTTTTTATTTTTTTTGTATTAACATAATATCAACCATGAAACAAATTTTAAGGCAGAAAACTGACAAATCTGAAATGCCTATTTACTTGACCTCATCCTGAACCTCTCCATCATTGAACCAGAGCATTTATCTCTCCTCCATAGATTTAATTCTATATACTGTGTTCATTTATTCATTCATTTTCTTTTATTTAAAAATTTCATTATTATTTCATTCTTTTGATTTTATGCAATGTATTAGTTGTAGTATCAACATCCATTAAGCAATTACTATATTCCAGGCATCATAATAAGGGCTTTAACTAGTTATCTATTTAATCCTAATAATTCTGTGGGATTGGCCTTTTATTATGCCCATTTTACAGATAAAGAAACTAAGACTCAAGGAGGTCACATTACTTATCCAACTTCACCCAAATAAGCTAGTAGTGGTGGGTCAACAATTCAAACCAGGTCTGTATAGCTTAAAAGTCTGAGTTTTTAAGTATTATATTAAACTGTCTACCTGGGTGGGGCTCTGAGCACAAGGGGACGTGATCCCACTTATTAATTCTAATGGAGGAATACAAAGCAGGGGCTGGAGATATAGGGAGAGTGGCTGAACCTCTCTCATCTGAGGTGAAGATTATCAGAAGATATAAGAGAGGTAGAGAGGCAGGTCAAGTAAAGCCTTAGTAATTATGATAAATAGTTTTGATTTTTTGCTTAAAGTGATAGGGAAAAACTGAAGGATTAACCTTTTTCAAGGTCACTGTGCCAGATTTATGATGGATGAACTGGAATAGGACATGGCAAGAGATATAGGAAGCAGATAAGGATGCTATTGTGATAAACCAGATAAGAAGTGATGATGATTTAGGGCGATGGCTATGAGAATGGAGACGAAGAATGGGACTTGAGAGACATGAAGGAAGCAAAAATAGTAGGTTGCAAAGACTGGGTGCAGATGATGAGGGAGAGGAAATAATCTAGAATTCCTCCTGCTTGGAGACACTTGGTGATAAATTTAACTATAAGCTAATAGAGAGGCACTGCAAATTTGGGGGAAATAAGATGTTAGCTGAGGAGTCTATGGCACAGTACAGGTGCTCAGAAGAACAGTCAAGGCTTAAAGTTTTGGGAGCCATTACATATACATATGATGATGCACAGATTCTTCTCAGATGTCAACTCTGATCCACTGACACAATGGCTGCCTGAAACTCTGTCAATCAAGATGGTGGACAAGATGAAAAGAGGCGGTCAGGGACAAGCACATAGACTTCTGTTTAGAAAATTGATCTGTCTAGAAAAAGTACTTGAAAAATGTAGAGTAGTACAAAGCCAGCAATGCCAGAAACTGATAGATACAGTGGAGTGGCCCCAGAGTTGGACAGTTTGGGCTTAGATCTCAGTTGCCCATTTACTGTCAATGTGACCCTAGGTTAGCAAGTGAATCTCACTGTTTCCAAGTCTTTACCTGGAAAGTGAGCATAACTGTATTAATATCTGTGCTTTACCATGTGAAAAAAAAATCAATGTTCATTTTATAAACAAAGAAACATGCATATATATGTATTGGGGATATACAGAAATATATATGAGGATCTTAAGCACCAGACAGAAATTCAAAAGATATGGTAGAAAACGAGACATTAAAGACATTAACAGAGAACACTGAAAACACCAGTCACTAAAAAGAACATTTTTCTTCATATAAACTAATACAGAGTAGTATGAATTAGATTGTTCAATCAATTTTGTTTTCTTTCGACAGTAAATTTGAGGCTCAGAGATGTTCAATAACATAACCAAGGTCATACCCAAACAAGCCAGAGCCCAAATCAGCACAATTTCCTAATCCTCACTATGATGAATTTTTCACTACACGATGCTAGATAATAATCCTTTTAAAGAAGAATCTATCAGTTGAGTAGAAACCTTTATAACATTCATACCTCATTTTTTTTTATCACTTATCTATCAGAAATAGCTTGTGTCAAGTTGTTTTTAGGATGTAAACTCTCTGAAGCAAAGAATTTTACCTTTCCAGAATTAATTTTTCTTAATAATGAACATTGAGCTCTGGATGCATTAGGCAGCTTCAAATATAATAACAAACATTTTGTTTATGTGACTGAAAGAGAGTGAATGGGTATTTGTCCTTTGGTGAAAATCACAAACTGATCAATGTTAATCTCTTTGTTGCCTGTCTCTACAAAGTTTGTATTTCCTATAAGGCACTCTTTTTAAAGTATGTTTATGAGTGGGTTGGCAAGATAGAAACAAAGAAGATGATGGATTCAGGATGAAGAGGACAAGTGAAAGAGTTGGGGAACCGGTTCTCTCACATAATTGCCAGCCCTCCCCTCCCCTCCCTTCCCCTTCCCTCTCCTCCTCTTCTCTTCTCTCCCCTTCCCTTCCCCTGCTGAGATATTTCTACGATTTGTGATTAAATCAGGTAGGAGTGCTTACTAAACACAGAATATGAAATTTCACCTTAGTAAAGCTAAAAATTCAGATGATCATATTCCTTATGCAAAGATTTAACTATGTCTAATCAATTGCCATGAGCTTTGAAGTCAGCCTCACTTTCCCCAGGATACAAAGCAGGATTTTTTTTATGAATTCATAGACTGGGAAAATGCCTTTTTGCAAAACGTTGTTTCAAAACTCAGTATTTAAACTATTTATTTTTACTGTACTTTTCCATATTTCAGATGTCATCAGTAGGGCTTGCTCTTTTATTTTTTTACACATTAGATTTATATAGTTCTTTATAGGTAAAAAAAATTCAAGGATATGGGTACAAAATATTGATTGGGCAGTTTAAAGACATAATATTATATATCCTTCCCTGTTCAACAGAGAATTTGAGGCATACTAATGGAGAAAGAAAAATGTAACCTGGAAACCCAGGACAATCATTCCAAGACATTCCAACAGCCACTTTAAAGGAATGACCTCTTAACACTTAGTGCTTTTCAGATGCTGCTTCAAGCAGTTATTAAAAGAAAACGAGAAATAATCCAATTACGATGTAATTCAGAATAAATGGTAATGAATAAACAGAACTCATGATAATGGTCCTTGAATGCATGCTTAAATAATGAAACATTTACATTTACAGGAAAGGGTAGATGACTTCAATAAAATTGTTATCAGATAATACTTATTTGATACTTTTCATTTTAAAAGTGTGCTGTTGTTATTGAATTGAGAAAAGAGTTTCCAACATTTTATATGAATAACTCTCACCCACAGATTATGCGTGACTAGAAAGTACATGAAAAAGTTGAAAAAATGCTATTGGTAAGTTTCATTTCTTTGCTAAGAAAAAGAAAGATTGTGAATTTAAGGAACTGAATGTTGATTTTAGAGAACTATGGAATGAGGGCCAGGAGAAGCAAAAACAGATCTTTTCAGTCGGATTACAAATAATGACACAGGAATCCATCTGCCTATGTTTTATGGGGAAGAATGCTGTGATTATTTGATGAGTAGGAGGGAAAGTTTGGTGGGATGAAAAGATGGAGTAAAGCCAGGGAAGCTGGCTGCCTCAAGTTCAACAAGAAAATGTCAAATTAAATGTGTGTTCTCTTCCTGAAAAATACCCACCCTCATTATGCATCCATGTGTTGATGACGGATGCAAATGAATTTTTCAAGTGCTCCACAAATGAGATGCCTACTGATGTTAGCCTAGTGAGAGCAAATCCCTAGTAATATACAGAATTATATTTTTAGCCTTAGATAAAATCATATAGACGTTAAATGTTAGCAGGCTCAACCTTCCTTTTCTCTACTATGTTCCAATTTAACATAGTGTTTAACGAAATACGAGAATTGGGACAGTTGTGGCTCTGGATTGGAAATTATCTGAATTCTGGCTATCATCTTTATGGGCAAAACTAGGCTACTGGTACTTCCCGAAGGCAAACACATCTGTGATTTAAGCTAATCAGTCCCTGCATGTCACTGTTGCTTCATACAAATAGGGTGAAAATAACATGTCTTTGCAATGAGAAGCCATCATTTTAAAGAGAAATCGTATCATTTTTAGTGAAGTTCACCTTAACGGATGAAATATTTCCAACTGAATAACTGTTTTAGTCAATGAGCATATGCGGACATTTTCATACATTGTCCATCAGATATAAACTCTGATTACTATATTAATCCTACATTTTTTATTTTATAAAACTAGAGATGATTTTTCTAGACAAACCTGAGAAAAGCTGGAATTGTTTTGCTTTAGTGGCTCAAGTCAGAAATTAACCTTTGTCAAAAAGTAACTGTTATTTTAGTAAATACTAACGTAAACACTGAAATACTAGCACCATAAAACACTTAACCTTTAACACAAAAAGGCACGCATGGCATAGGCATGCCTTGGACATATTGCAGGTTTGGTTCCAGACTACCAAAACCCAGCATGTCAAATGAATTTTTAGTTTCCCAGAGCATATACGAGTTATGTTTACACCGTACCATAGCCTATTAAGTGTGCAATGACATTAGGTCTAAAAAATATACATACCTGAATTTAAAAATACTTCATTGCTAAAAAAACGCTAACCATCATATGAGCTCTCAGGGAGTCAAAATCTTGCTGGTGAAGGATGCTAATGGTAGCTGACTGATCAGGGTGGTGGTTGCTGAAGTTGGGGTGACCACGGCAATTTCTCAACAATAAGACAACAAGGAAGTTTGCCACATCAGTTGACTCTTCCTTTCACTAACGATTTCTCTGTAGCATCCAACGCTGTTTGATAGCATCTTACCCACAGGAGAACTTCTTTCAAATTGGGAGTCAATCCTTTCAAACCCTGCCCCTGCTTTATCAACTAGCTCGTATATTATAAACACTTTATCATTTCAACGGTCTTCACAGCATCTTTACCAAGAGTAGATTCCATCTGAAGACACCTTTGCTCATCCACAAAAAGTACCTCCTCACCCCTTCAGGTGTTATTGTGAAATTACAGCTATTTATTATCCAGAGGGTAGTTGTTTTGTTGCATCTTCAGGCTTCCACTTCTAGCTCTAGTCCTCTTGCTGTTTCCATCATATTTGCAGTTACTTCCTCCACTGAAGTCTTGAACCTCTCCAAGTCATCTGTGACTATCTTAACTAGATTGTCAGGATAACTCATTGTAGCTTGTACATCAGCCCTTGGATAGTATCAACACAGCTTCTTTCCTTGAACCTCATGAGCCAACCTCTGCTAGCTTCAAACTTTTCGTCCGCAGCTTCCTTAAGTCTCTCAGCCTTCATAGAATTGATGAGAATTAAGGCCTTGCTCTGGATTAGGCTTTGACTTAAGGGAATGTTGTGGCTGGTTTGATCTTCTATCCAGACCACTAACATTTTTTCCACATCGGCAACAAGGCTGTTTTGCTTTCTTATCATTTGTGTGTTCACTGGAGTAGCACTTTTAATTTCCTTCAAGAATTGTCCTTTGCATTCACACCTTGGCTAACTGTTTAGCTCAACAGGACTAGCTTTCAGTTTATCTTTCAGCTTTGGACATGCCTTCCATACTAAGCTTAATCACTCACAGCTTTTGATTTAAAGTGAGAGACACGCGACTCTTTCTTTCATTTAAACACTTAGAGGCCATTGTAGGGTAATTAATTAAGCTAGTTTCAATATTGTTGTGTCTCAGGGAATAGGGAGGCCCGAGGAGAGGGAGAGAGACAGGGAATGGCTGGTCAGTGGAGCAGTCAGAACACAACATTCATCGATTCAGTTCACTGCCTTCTGTGGGCACAGCTTGTGGCACCCCCAAACAATGACAACGGTAACATCAAATATCACTGATCACAGATCACCATAAGGAATACAGTAATAATAACGAAAACGTTTGAAATATTGCAAGAATTACCAAAATCTGAGGCAGAGACTCAGAGTGAGCAGATGTTGGAAAAAAATGGCAGTGATAGACTTGCTTGACACAGGGTTGCCACAAGCTGTCAATTTGTAAAAAACAAAATATCTATGAAGTGCAAGAAAGTAAAGTGCATTAAAAGGAGGTATGTCTGAGGGGCGCCTGGGTGGCTCAGTCGGTTGGGCGTCCGACTTCAGCTCAGGTCACGATCTCGCGGTCCATGAGTTTGAGCCCCGCGTCGGGCTCTGGGCTGATGGCTCAGAGCCTGGAGCCTGCTTCCGATTCTGTGTCTCCCTCTCTCTCTGCCCCTCCCCCATTCATGCTCTGTCTCTCTCTGTCTCAAAAATAAATAAACGTTAAAAAAAATTAAAAAAAAAGGAGGTATGTCTGTAGATAGTTCAGTAAGTTAATTGACTTGTTTTCAAATTACTAAATGCTTCATAACTGGAGATAGTAATGAAAACAAATACAAACGCAAAACTTCAAAGAAAAAAATTTTGGAACATTTAATCCAAATACTTTCTTTAAAATTGGAGTTTGAAATATTTTAAGTATTTTAATTCCAAGTTTACCCATAATTATAACCGTATATTTATTTTAATAATATAACTATTGTTCTTCTTAGCCATATATTTATTCTAATTATTGACAAAACTACACAATAATAAAAATACTCAGTAGCAACTCTGACATCAAACACTAATACAGCAGGTTGTTTAATCATAAGGAAAAAAAATGAGATTAATTTGTCTTGGGTTCTTTTGTCCTTTTCTTCACAAACATACTACTAGTAAAGTCCTGTAAATGTAAATGCCAATAAAATAGTATCTCATTGTTCTTCATGGAAATTAGTGATGCATGATAATGCATGTCATTACTGGTCATGAAAACCATTGGAGAAATCATATTGCATTTTAATGAATGAGTTAAATGCCTGGGATTGTCAACTGTGCTAGAGGAATAATCATCTGAGGAAAATTAATTCTGACATTTGGTAATTAGTAGTAGAAAAATTGTAAATTTCACCGAAAGAACATTTTGTCTAAAATATTTTGTGCTATCTGAAATGCAAAAGCCACAAATTACATTGCTTATAGAAAATATTTTATTACACAATCAGACTGCTCTGGATCAGGGAATTATTTTAAAAGACTTTAAAACATCCTTATCCAAGTAATAATAGCATTTATAATAACAACCACATTTTCTACCAGAGGCAAATATTCCTAACAATGACAAGATTACTTCAACAATTATTTTTATTGTACATAGTTTTAAAATATATGTGGTAAAACATGTTGTTTTTTTTTTCTGAAGTTATGAGGCCAGTAAAATGGCATTTGAAAGTTTACTCATCACAGGGTTTTTTTATAGCAGACTTGAGATTACCAGATATATGCAGAAAAATTTTTTTACTTTTTTACTGTTTTGATGTTTGTACCAATTGTGCAAAATCAGTGGTGGGCAAAACTGCTGGTGTCTTCGGAATCAAGATCTAAGTAGCTTAGGCCAATGTACCAGTAGCTGTGTTCTTCACTAACACATACACTTAACACCAACAACCCAAAAAGGCCAGAGTCTCTAAAGAATGTCCTAATACAGCAGTATTAATTGTATTAATACTTGACCCTTGAGTATACATCCTTTAATATTCTGCATGATGAAATGAGAAGTAAGTCTAAAGCATTTCTGCTTATATGCTATAAAATACAATGGCTGTCTTGAGAAAAGTATTTGTGTGATTGAGTTGAGACCAAAACAAGACACTTTTATCACAGGACACAATTTTTACCTGAAAAACCACCAACCAACAAACTACAATTATTCCAAAGTGGATATTTGAAGAACAAAAACAATTTGGAAAAATGACAAAGTTGGAGGATTCACACTACTTGATTTCAAAACTTACCACAAATTTACAGTCATCAAAGCAGTATGGTTCTGGCAGAAGGGCAAACATATAGGGCAATGACACAGAACTGAGAAACCATGGTCATTTGATTTCGACAAGGGTGTCACAGAGGAAGAAGGATCTTTTCAACAAATGGTACTGGGAGAACTGGGTATCCAGATACAAAAGATTGGATCTGGAACTGGGTCTCATATCACATACAAAAGTTAGCTTGAAATGGTTCATATGCTTAAATGTAAAAGCTAAAGCTGAAATATACTTGAAATAAACTATAGCAGTATATCTTTGTGACCATAGGTTAGGAAAGGTTTCTTAGATACGACACCAAAACACAACTAACAAAAGACAAAGTAGATAAACCAAGCTTCATTAAAATTAGAAAAAAAAAGTTGTGCTTTACAGGATATCATATAAAAAAGTGAAAAGACAGCTCGCAGAGTAAATATTTGCAAATCATGTATCTAAAAAGGGTGTAGTACCCAGAATATATAAAGAATTCTTAAAACTAAACAACAAAAAGACAACCACCCCATTTTTAAAAAGGGCAAAGCTTCTGATTAGACATATCTCAAAAGAAGATACGTAGATACCAATAGTGTCCATTAGGGAAATTCAGACCAAAACTACAATGGGATCTCACTTCACACATACTATAATAGCTACAATAAAAGATAGGCAATAACAACTGTTGGCAAGGAAACTGAACCTTCTCACTTTGGGAATAGAATGTTAAATGGCACAGACACTGCGGAAAACACCTGGGCAGTCCCTCATATTTCAAATATTCAATTGGTATAACATTCAGCCTTCCATTCTTAGTTGTGTGCCCAAGAAAATTGAAAATGTCTGTCCGTGCACACAAAAATGTACAAGAATGTTCAAAGCAGCATTATTTATAGTAGCCCAAAGTGGAAACAACCAATTGTCCTTCAATTGATGGATAAACAAAATATGAAATATCCATACAATGAAGTATTATTCAGCCATAAAAAATGACATACTGGAGGGGTGCCTGGGTGGCTCAGTCAGCTGAATGTCCAAGTTGGGTTCAGGTCATGATCTCGCAGTCCGTGGGTTTCAGCCCCACATCCGGCTCTGTGCTGACAGGTCAGAGCCTGGATCCTGCTTCAGATTCTGTGTGTCCCTCTCACTCACTCTGCCCCTCCCCTGCTCAGGCTGTCTCAAAAATAAACATTAAAAATTTTTTTAAATGTCATACTGGATATATTACAACATTGATGAATCTTGAAAACATCATCTCCATGAAAGAAACCAGTCACAAAAGACAACATACTATATGATTCCATTTATATGAAATGTTCAGAATAGATAAATTCATAGAGACAGAAATTAGATTAGTGATTATCTAGGATTTGTGCTGAAATGGGGAGGGACTGATGAAATGGTCCAAAATTTACGGTAGTGGTAGTGCTCACTTCTATGAATGTATTGCAAACCACTGAATTTTAAAATTTAAATTGATTGGGGTGCCTGGGTGGCTCAGTCAGTTAGGCGTTTGACTGGTTTTGGCTCAGGTTTCGGCTCAGGTCATGATCTCATGGTTTCGAGCCATCGGGGTCTTGCCAGCACAGAGCCTGCTTGGGATTCTCTGTCTCTCTCTGCCCCATCCCCACTTGCGCTGTCTCTGTCTCTCTCAAAATAAATAAATAAACCTCAAAAATTTTTGTAAAAAAACACTAATGGTGGCAAAAAAATCCTTTAAAAATTTTAAATTGGTAACTTTTATCGTATGTGAATTGTATCTCAATAATACTGGTTGGAAAAGAGGTGAGAATTTGGAAGACATTTTCTCAAAAATGAATGAAGTGAGCCTGTCACTTTAAAGAAAACAACCAACAGTATTTGTTGCCAGTGGTATAATTAAAACTTCCAAGCAAAAACTAAAATTTAAAAAACATTTATGTGCTGCTTAACGGCTTCTCAGTGTTGGATTTTTTTCTATGGAGATTAGTGGGGATATTAAGAAATGTGTTTTTTGATATTTATGAGATGTTTTAATGCTTAGAAGGTCTGCAAAACTCAGTGAGCCAATTTTTTCAAATGACCAATGAGTGATGTTATAAAATCATGCATGCATGGGTCAAAGATCCATTTACAGTGCAAAAGAAGCCAATAGATTTAAAAGTAATAGAGTAAGAAAAGTTTATTGATAGAGTATAAAAAGTAGATTAAAAAGTAGGGCTTCAAATCCACATTGCAATTAACCTTTAAGAAACTGTCACCTACTGAGTTTTGCTATAGTTTTAAAGAGGAATTATCTGAAAGGACAGTTAATGTACTTCTCTTTCCAATATCATGTCTGCATATGGCTGGATTTCTTTTTTATACTTCAAGCAAAACAGCATAAAACTCTAACCAGCATCTAATAAGCCATATATTAATGAAATTAAAAGTAAAATAACACAATTCTTCCCACCAATAATTTTGTTCTTGGAAAACATAGTTACTATTCTTCATTAAAAGTATGTTACTTATGTTAATATGTAATGAGCTTAATATTATTTCAAAATTTTCTCAGTGTAATTTCTAATACAGTAAATATTGATATCTATAACAAATCTAAACAAAAGCTCTATGAGATACTCAGTAATTTGTAAGATGGTAACAGGGCCATGAAACTAAAAAGTTTACAAGCTGCTGCTCTAAGCCCTCCCATCACTTTCTGAGGGGGAAACTTGACTCTGGGTGTTCTGAGGTGTTCTGTTTTTAGTATACAGGTAGTATGTTGGATAAAGAGATTATGGAATATCTGAAAGCATGGGGTTTTTACAAAGTTTTAAAGTTCTGTGTTTATAAAAGATAGTCACGTATTTTCACCAATAATAAATAACAAGAATAGAAAAAAACTTCCTCTGCTATTGCAGGCAGCTGAACATGTGGTTGTAAAAGCCAAGCCTAAGAGCCCAGAAAAAATATAGAGAAAAGGATCATTATGGAGACATTTCAAAAAGAGTTTCGGAAAAAAAAAAGAATTTTGATAGCATATTAACAGGAATTGAGAATCGACTAGATATAGGGAGAAAGATGGATTCCAGCTTCTGAAAAAAACTTTTATACCATTGACAGATACCTTGTAAAGGGGAAGAACTGTTTTATAATCATGAGTTTCAGTTTGGTAGTTATATATGTATATATATATATATATATATATATATATATATATATATACACATATGTACATATATATTAAAAATTTACTATTTAATAGTCAAGAGCTGAGATGAGAATGGGCCACATACAATGGTAAAGCAGAAAAGACCTAACATGATTCTAAAACTAAGATGAGTTGATATGAAGGTTTTGGAAATTTTCAGAGAATGTTTTACTGCTATTTGGGCCTTGGATATTTTAGGAGGACAAAACTAAATCTCAAATGTCTTTATACTGAGAATTGGCATATTTATGAAGCCAGTTGGATGTTTGCAAAGGTGTGAGGTGAGTAGCTTAATCTTTTTGTAACCTAACCTTGGGAGTGACAGCTCATCACTTTAGTCATATTCTGTTTGTCAAAAGCAAGTCACAAAGTCCATGTTTGTGCCACAACAGGGCACAGATACTAGGAATCATTGAGAACCATCTAAGTACCTGCCTCCCGCCTCCCACAGAGTTCAATTCTAGGTTCAAATCACTGTAAGAAGGTTTTCACCTACATTATGTTACAAGAAATGACAAAAGGCTGAGGAAGGTTTTCAGCTTAAAGGAGACTAATGAGACATGACAACTAAATGCAGTACGTGAGCTTGGATGAGATCCTGTACCAAATGGAAAAAAGTACTATAGAGATATAATTAGATCAGTTGACAAAACGGGAGTATGGATTGTAGATTAGGTAAATGTACCAGTGTCAAATTTTCTGAGGTTAATAACTGCTCTGTGGTTATCTTAAAGAATGTCCTTGGGGCGCCTGGGTGGCGCAGTCGGGTAGGCGTCCGACTTCATCCAGGTCACGATCTCACGGTCCGTGAGTTCGAGCCCCGCGTCGGGCTCTGGGCTGATGGCTCGGAGCCTGGAGCCTGTTTCCGATTCTGTGTCTCCCTCTCTCTCTGCCCCTCCCCCGTTCATGCTCTGTCTCTCTCTGTCCCAAAAATAAATAAACGTTGAAAAAAAAAAAAATTAAAAAAAAAAAAAAAGAATGTCCTTGTTCTTTGAAAATATACACTGAAATATCTACTCTATTCAATATAATACTATATGTACATACATACATACACATAATATACATATGGGTATGTATTACAGGGAGAGAGCACATATAATAAAGCAAATGGAGCAAAGTATTTTAAAAAATACTTTAAAAATAGTGATTCTGGGCAAAAGGCATATGGGAATTCTTTGTATTAATATTGCAACTTTTCAGTAAGCTAGAAATTATTTCCAAATAAAAGATTAACTAATACTATAGTCAAGGTTATGTGGAGGGGTTATAAATAGTCCAGTAAGAGAAGGACGTGTTCCTTAATAATTTAGAGTATTTATTTTAGTACAAACCACACTGGGAAGGTAGTTAAATACATTGTCTTTTATATGCCAGGTACAATGCAAAATGCTCTATTATATCATTCAATTCAAATTTAACCATGTTCTTATGAGGTGAGAATTATCATCATTTTATAGCATATTTCATAATGAGGAAACGTAGGCTCAGAGAAGTTAAGTAACTTGTGAGAGACTGGAAAGTTTTTAAGTGGACCAGCTCACATTCAAACCTAGGAGGAGTTAACTGTAACCGGTAAGAAAATCATCCATATAGTGAGTAAGAGCAAACTAGAATTCAAGCCCAGATGATTTATATATGAGTTCATTAAAGATCAGCCACTGTCACCAGCTTAAAGTGGGTTAGAAGTTAGTTCACATGAGTTTTGCAAATAAAAATAATGCCATTTTCTTATAAATATTTTAAAGTCAGGAATTTGGTAATTTAAACATAATCACCAATATTTTAGCAGAATTTTATATCTTTGAGCAAAATCTTTAAAATTCTCTACATATAGTTTGGAAAGCATTTGATTTCAATCACTGGGGGCAAAAAATCAGCCTAAATAATCAACCTGAAGATTAGTATTCAAAAACAGAGGACAAAGAATTCCCTCAAATGTGAAAAGGGAGGCTTCCCTTTCAATCTGTGCTCTTCCATTTTCACCTACGTATCTTTATAATTCCTTTCAAGCCCAGGACCAAAGAAAATAAGCCATTCAAGCCTGGTGCTGCAAACAGTGGGTTCTGGCATGGGAACACAGTAGATGGCAGGAGGGCAGGAAACCACCTGCTTTGCGGATGTGGGGCTGTCTTTACCAAGCAATAGCTTTCAGGAAGACCTGCTGTTGGTCCTGCCTGGGACTAACTTTCAAGGCTTCTTTTTTGACATTCTGCCCCAAACTCCATTTTTCATCAATGGAGAGAGAGGTGAATATAGATCAAGAATTCCTACAGTGAGAGAGAACAAGTTTCTTTCTGCAACGGTCTTGGAGAATATTGGCTCATCTTCTTTCAGTAAAACAATATGGCCTTTTGATTGTGTTTCAAAAGTATTTACGACAGTCCACCTATGGAAATCCTGAACTTGTATCATTAGCACTTACAAATTAGCTAGCATTTGCTGAGCACTTGCTATGTGCTTGGCATTGTGCTAATCAATTACACAGGTAGTAATTCAAGTGACTAGGGTTTCAATACAATGCCGTTGGTGTCTGCTTAATGCTTAGTTTGTATTTCCTTGTGAGAAGAGCCAGGACATACAGAAAGTTAAATTAGACATGGACAACAGTCTCAGAAAGATTACAATCAAGTAGTGGACTTAACGTATATACATAAACAGTGAAGATGCACAGTACAACGTACTAAATGTCATAAGAAAGGGTTATGGGATTTCATGAGCACAAGTCATCGATTGCTGTAAATGAGATAAGACCTTATAGAGGTGGGAAAATTTAAGTGAGGATATTTCAATATCAGATATAATTAAATAAATGAAAAAATGCCATTCTCATTCAAAAAACTACAGGAAAAAATGAGGTTGCTAGAAAACAGGAGACAAGTTTGAGAACAGTAAATATTTCCCTTTGAATGAAATACTGATTTTGTATGAAAAGTGAAGTTTGAGAATAGTTCACGGAACTTCTTGAATACTAGTTTAAGGTATTTTAACGGTACATTTTAGGCAGAGCAAAGCTATTTAAATGTTTTGAGCAGAGAGGGGACATGGTCAAGGATGTGCTTGAGAACTGTAATATTCGGTGCTGAAGCCAGCAGCACAAGTAGTTACCTAAGTTCAAATTTAACTTAATGAAAATTAAATAAAATGAAAACTTCAGCTCTCAATTGCATTAGCCATATTTCAACTTCTCAACAAGGTTCGATACCTAGTAACTTCTGTATTGAACAGGAAAGATAGACATATAACATTTCCATTATTATGGTTTATTCTATTGGACAGAGCTACTTTGAAAGATTAATCTGGTAGTGCATGGATGGGATGGGACAGGGGAGGAGACTAGAAATGGGAAGTTGATTTTAACAGTCAGGATTAGAAGTCCTGAGTAGCTATAGTTGAGAATAGAATTTAGTTTATAACATGCACAATATTATGTTCTACCCTTCTGAGTTTTCTACAGATATTCATGTTAAGGACCATTTACTATATGCTCCATAGACACCAGTCAGAATTTAGATTCCTTATATTCCTCAGCAGAAATTTTCTTTGGCACACATGAGAAAAGAAAAAAGATGAAATGACTCACCAGATTATGAATAGCTGGAGATCCTAACTTCCATGTGGAAATGGGGAATTCAAGCAGATGGGCTTCCTGGGATTCATCTCATGTGGGGATTATGGGTAACAACCGTCTGGCTTCTAATTTGGTTTGAATTTCAGCAGAGGTCCAAAATCATTCAGTTGCTCTTTAAAGTCTGTTTATACATGGAAAAATACTATTAAGAATCTACACTCTTGATTTTTTCTATTTTTAGTCTTTGAGTTTTTCTGTAATCATTACAATCTAGAATAGAAGAATTTCTCATTTTATATGTAGGGAAACTGAGGCCAAAATTAAGTGATTTGGCAAGATCACACAACTAGTTAGTTGCAAAGCTAAGGCAATAACTGGTGTTCTGGGATTTTTTTCCTCTTCTTCTTGGTATTTTCAGAGTAACTCAGAACTTTGATTATAATTAATTTCCTTTTCATATATTCACGGACTAGCAGTAACTGTAGCTCTGTAATTTAACTTATGGTATAAATACTGTCACATTCAACATATATTGTGTTGAGCATTTGCTTGAAATTGGAAGCGTGAGGAATTAAATCTCACTCATGGCCAAATGTGTTCATAGAACAAAAATGTTTAATGACCCATGTTCTAGGTAAACTTGACTACTCTCTCCACCACTGTCTTCTTCAGAGTCCCCATAACACTTTATGGCCCTTACTTGCTTTCCTGCCTGTCATCCTCCACTAGAACAGGATCTACATCATTCTTGCCTTTGCTCTCCCATGCTTATCCCAGCTCTCAGCACACAGAAGAGTTGATAAATAATGTATGAATGATGTATGAGTAAAGAGGCAATTTGGAAACTCTACTTAGGTCTCCCCGTATTAATCTCACTTCCAACCTTTTCAAGTTCCAACCTTTTAAGGTTTGCTTGGGGCAGGGAGGAAAATCAGACCTGCCTCTCTGTTGGCATACCTCAGCAGCCAATTCAAAGCTGCATAGTGCAGCATGAGGAGACTCTGTAGAACCCTATTCTTTCATCCCCATAGAGATTTACCAAAGCATTCTACGGCATTTCTGGATCCCTTTAATACAGGGCTCATTTTTTTCAAAGCCTGTTTAATTGACTCTTTTCCCCTGGAAACAAAAGCAAGCCTACCAAAGGTTCCCAAAGGTGGTTCTGAGAACCTCTACTGGATTCTTAGGAGAACTAGAACCTGGCCACATTGCGGGGAGTGAAACCACCTGTGCTTGCCACAGTTGTATGACTGTTCTTGTGTTGGCCAGATGAGTGAGAAGACAAAACTTGGTCCCACCATTCCTATTTGTATCCAGAAAGAACAGGTAGAAATTTCAGCAAGCTGAATCAAGTGGTTTGAAATTTAAAATATGTTTTAATGAACACTAAAACCTGAACCAAAACAAAACAAGATAAAAATAATTTGTCTCATTCACCTCAAGCATCAAGTGATGATGCCTAACATAGCAGCCTCACTTTGCCTCTTGGACCAACCTGGCAAAGGGTTAATGTGCACTGCAGATTCCCTCATGACTCAGAGGACAGTGATCCAGACACAAAGAGACAATCTTATTCTTTGTTCTGGGTACTGCCATCTCATCAGTGCTCCCCACCTCCCTCTTTCCCACACTATCAGATCTCTGGTGACATCGCAGTAATTAGATGCATAAGACACCAGGGCTCCTCAAGCTCTTTTTTCAACTCTGTATCCAATTATTACTGTCGTTTGTGTAATGCTAAGGAAGTTTGGGTGCAGACACTATGTTTTTTTGCAAGACAAGCCTTTTGTGGCAATCAATGTTATATAATGCCTGTTCTAAAAAATGCTGTCCTTCATCATCATATTCTCATCAGATGACATGTAAGAGTTTGTCTCTTAGAGAACTCATTCTTCCGAATGAGTATTTTTCAAATACCTAATTAAAAACATATATCTACCCATCCCAAAGCAGTCAAGTTTTGCACCACTGCCTTAAAACTATCATTTTGCTCCTATGAGAGCATATTCTTTATTTGTATTATTGCATTTCAGGCAGCTCGAAATCCCTCTTACTAACATCCGTGTTAACACACTTCAGTACAGGCTGTGACACTGTCATCAGCAAAGGGAAGGGGAAAGTCTTGTTAGAAGTGACATGACTTGACTAATTTAAGTTCAATGCATTTAACACAATTCTGTATTTACAATTACTATGTCCACTGGAAAGACACGTAGAAAGCCAATAATTGTTTTAAGCTTTATAATGTTTTATGCAAAGTGCAGTGCTACACATCGCAAAAGCATATTCAGAGAGTAAAAGAATCTCTGAATACATGTGAATGTGAGCTCAGAGCCATATACCTAGCAACTTCTGGCTTCTAATTTTATTTCTAATATGAAGCGAAGCCACACTTTATTTCAACTTCTTGAGATAAATTTTTCACACAAAAGCCTTGATTGATTTTTAGTGAGTTTTATGTGCAGTTTTGCTATAATACAATATATACATTCCCGAAAATCCTTACATTATGCAAAAATCTCACAATAAAAACCACAGGGCTTATGGGGGGGGGTGGTGATTTAAGAGCACAACATTCACCAACTTTACCAGTGACACATATATGAAAAAACAGGAGTCTTATAAAAGGTGTAACAGTTTTTATGTATATTAAATGATTAGGAAATTCATAAGTAGCATAATAGATATGATACTTTACTTTGAAAGTTATCTGAAGTTTACTTGTGGAAACTGGAGGGTTCCCAGCCTGCAAATTTTTATGAAGTGACATAAAGAGTATTATCTGAACTTGGAAAGGAAATGTAATAGCAGATGTGGATGGCTGTGTCTCATAGCACAAAGAGAACTGAGAAATGATATGTGTGCATATGTGAGTTTTCTGTATTTGGACATAGCGTACTTCAGCTACTTGTAGTTTTCTGCTCTTACCTAGTGTGTAACCCAGATGAAATTGCACAAAAGCCAACATAAAATTTGAAATTTGCATTATGCTCAAATTGGTCCCTAATATATCAATAACACTGGAATAAATTTGTGTTTTCAAAGCAAGTGTTAATAGCAAAACGACTGTACCAAAGTTTCCGGAGTCATTAGCATTCCTTGGGGGCCCTTTGATAGCATCACTCTCCAAGTCCCTGTGGACAAACAATGAAGAATGTCTTAGAGCAGGAGAGAACATCACATCCTGGGCCAATGGTTTAGAGACTCTTAACTTATAGAACCGGACTTGGAATGTTCACTTCTCCCCATCTGTCTTCTAGACAAGTTCACTCAGTAGTTGAACTAATCAGATACTAAAGTCCATTTTGTTTCTCTTGGGCACAACATTTCACAGATTTCAAAAATAGACCTTGGAAGATATCTTAATGGAAATGGAAACATTAAAAATCTTTTGAAAAAGTTTTGAAAAGGCCTCAACCCCACTGGGTGTTTATGGTAGACAGGATCAATACCAGTCAGTGGTTGATTTTTTTTAACTGGAGAGACTGAGAGAGATAAGACCCCACATTATTTAACACAGGCCTGAAGCCAATTCTATGCCTGTACATTCAATTTCCCAAGTTCATAAACACCCCCTTTTGCAGGTTTAAGCTGTATTTTCTGTCACCTGCCACCAAGGGACTGACACACTACTCCAGTCTGCTGAGATATGCAGAGAGAAGCTTCAAATAAAGACAAAAGCCTCCCAGTGGTTCAGCCTGGTGTTTCTGATGGATTCACTCACGATTCTTACACACTGAGCACCTGCTCCCCTGATGGCTCGAACAGGCAAATCTCAATGCAGGCAATTTCTACTAGTGTTTGGGATCCAATGGCCACACTTTCTGGGCAACCTGAGCAGGACTTTATGAGTGTGGACTCCTTTCCCCCTCAAACTCACCCTTCATGGTAGCACTCAAGGCTCACTCTAATTCCACACTCCCCAGCTCTCTAGCCAGAATACCCCACCAACTTGACTTCAGCCATACTCTCTGCTCTCCAGGAAAGAGAGTCTGCTTCCCAGACTCCATACTTTTCCTCTTCCTATTCTTTCTGCCGATATATCTTTCTGCTCTGTTCAACCCTCATCTTTCACTTGTTGAGTATCTTACAGGAGCAGAGTACATTGCCCCCACCAGGAGATGTGTTGGCTGATTCCTGTCCTGCTCATTGGCACTTTCCCCACTCCGACAGCCTCCAGGAGTCTGTGGTCTGAACTAGAATTAGATATCATTCTGTAAAGCCATGGGTATCAGGGTCCCAGCTTGAATTATGCTGAATTTGTGTGGGGATCAGAGTAGTCCTGGCACATCTAATGAGTCAACAGGGCTGGGAGGGATCATGTGACCATTTTCAAGACCTGAGGCTTCCTATGCGCCTTCTCTGACCTTCAATTTCCACATCTATAAAAGTGGATAGGAAATAATAATACCTACCTCATATAGTTATTGTGAGGTTAAATGACATAATACATTCATGACATAACTTTCTAATGCCATTATATACAGAATACTACATTAATAGTAATTTTCATATTTTCTTGCATCTGTTTCTTGATTTAATTTGAAAAATTTTTATTGAAGTAAAATAAATAATCATAATTGTATCACTCAATAAATTTTTACAAACTGATCATATCTGCGCAAACAGAATGCGTATCAAGTACCAACACAGTACCAAACCCTACAACCCAAAAAGCCTCACTCATATCTCCTTCCATTACTCTCTCTCAGCAAGAATAACATAGTTACTATCTTTACTTCTAATGGTATACTTTAGTTTTAAATTAAAAACAATTTTATTTAAATGGGATTATTCAATATGTACTTTCATGTCTGGCTTTTTTTTTTTTTTTGGCTAAACCTCATGTTTATGTTTCATCTATGTTGTTCCATGTGGTTATGAATCTTTATTCTCATTGCTATATAGTATTCACTGTGTTGATTTATCACAATAGATAGATTGAAAAAAATATACTGCTACCAATATTTGAACTATCTGACATATACAATCAACAATTTGCACATGGTTCATACTAATACCAATACACTATTGATGAGTATTGTAGTTTTCAAACCTTAATTAATATAAATAGTGCGATTCCGAACATTTTAGCACACATCTTTAAGTGAACACACACAGAATTGCTGGGTCAAAGGGTTCACCTATGTTCAGCTTTAGGAAGCACTGCAAACAGATTTCCAGAGTGTACCAATTTATTCTCCCAGCCACATCATATGAGGATACCAGCTGATCCACACTGTCACCAACACTAAGCATTTTCTCTCATTTAGATTTTAGCCTCCTGGTATATATGTACAATTACTGTGTTACAGTTTCAATTTGGATTTCTCAGCTGAATAATAAACTTGAGCCTGTCTCTATATGTTTATTTGGATTTCTCTTTTTGTTACAGATATGTTCAAAATTTTGCTCATTTGTTTTCAGTGTATGATCTTTTTCTTATTGATATTTACGATCTCTTTACATGTTCTGGATATGGGTTTTTGTCAGATATATTTTATTTCTTTTTTGTATCTTATTGCATTGAATAGAACTCCCGGTTCTATTTTACCATTGAGCATAATGTTTGCTGTAGTGGTTTGGTAAATATTCTTTACCAGATTAAGGATGTTCCCTTCTAAATATCCATTCTTGATAAGACTCTTAGCAAACTAGTTAGAGAAAGGAGCATCCGAAAGAAAGAAAGAAAGAAAGAAAGAAAGAAAGAAAGAAAGAAAGAAAGAAAGAAAAAGAAAAGAAAGCTGGTAAATGTTTCCTTTGTTTTTATTATCTGGGAGAAATTGCATAAACTAGATGTTAATTTCTTCATTAAATATTTGGAACAATTCTCTGGTAAAGCACTTTCTTTGTGAGAAGGTTTTTAATAATGGATTTCAAGTTTCTGGTAAGGTAATTTACTTTTTCCCTATTTTTGTTAAACATTCTGCCAGAATGTTATTAATTTTTTCTAAAAGATTTTATCTTAGTTGCTATTCTCATTCTATTCCACTAGTTTCTGCTCTTATCTTTCTTTTTCTTTCCTTTTCTTTTCTTTTTCATAAAATTGATATGTTGCTCTTTTTTAGCTTTTTTGATTTTAACCCTTTTCTAATATATATACATGTCCCTATAAACATGTATTTCACTATGCTTTACTTGCATCATGCAAGTTTAAATATGTTTTATCTTCATTATGATTCAGTTCAAACTAATTCTCATCTTGATTTCTTTCTTATTTCTTTATTTTTTCTTTTGTTTTTTAAGTAGGCTCTATGCCCAATGTGGGGCTTGAACTCATGACCCTGAGATGTCTCATGCTCTACCAACTGAACCAGCCAGGTGCCTCTCATTTTGATTTCTTAATTATTCATGTATGACTTAGAGATGTGTTATTTAATATCCAGACAGTGGGGCTTTTCTTGTTATCTTATTACTCACTTCTTAGTTATTGCATTGTGATCAGAGAATGAATTCAAAACTATTCCAGTCTTTTCAAATTTCTGAAGATTCTTTATGGCCCACCAGATGGTTGATGTTAGTAAATATTCCATGAGAACTTAAATTGTTTTTACTCATTGTTTATGTTTGAGGTTCTCAAGATTCTAATTTGTTGCTCCAGACCTACACAATGACAAAAGGTCTTCCCTCTCCCCAGCAAAGGTTCTGTACATAGGCCAACCCTGACCCTTAGCTCAAACCAGAATTGGCAATTCCTCTGCAAGAAAAAAGAACTGGTGATTCAAAGCTCATTTGTATAGAGTTTCCCTCTGTGATTTTATTTCATCTAGTCCTTATTGATTCCATAGATTTCTCAAAACTTAAAAAGTATGATTTTTGTAATTTATCCACTTTTTTCACATGGCTACAGGGGAATACTAGCCTGCTGTTACCTAGTATATCCTGCTTAGAACATGAAATCAAGACTCTTAAAACATTTGTAAAAATAAATAAGGAATTTTTTTGAAAAAGGAATCAATCCAAGCCATTTTTGCAATGCAAAGAATAGAGCTTCTAGAGCCTTGATTTACTTTGGCAAACATTTATTGATTATCTGCTGGTCTTAACAAGCACTATACCATGTGCTGTGGAATTAACAATAAGTTAAACAGTCCTGGTACCAGATGAACTTCTAGTCCACAGAGAAGTCAGAAATGGAATGACATTGCAATGCAATGTAGCACATGGTATAATAGAGTTAAGATTATCTCCTGGAACTCAGAGGAAGCAAGGTTGCCTACCCATGGGATACAAGAGAGAGTTTACACATAAAGTTACACTTGATTCTTAATCCTAGAAGAATTTGGAAGCATAAGAGGAGGAATAATGTTCTAAACAGAGACAGCATTTGCAACAACTTAGTCTCATGAAATGGTATGGAAGATTTATTGAAGAGTGAGACATGAATAACTAGAATAGAATCCCATGTGTGAGTATCTGGAGTTAAGGTGCATGTGCAAAAATAAGGTCAAAGGGGTAATTTCTGGCCACATCAGAAGCCACTTCTGGCTTGAATGTCAAGCCAGAGGCTTTAGTGTTTATTATACTGAAGGCTCTCTGGAGTTCAGAGAGATGTTTAAACAAAAGCAAATAACATGATTAGATAAATTATTTAAGAAACAGAGTTCTAGCAGCAGTGGAGAGAGTAGAATGAAAAGTGAAAGACCTAAGGAGAAGGGATGTTTGTAGGGATCCCAACAATGACTTTTTCTACAATGTTATTTATAGAGTAATTATGGATTTTGACACACTAAATCATAAAAATGACTGCTGAAATTGCCCTCTAAAATCTATTAATAGAGGCCATAATTGGCCAAAGCACAAACCTCACCTCATTCTCTTGTCATTAATGTGTGTTTTGATGCCACTAAGTAAATAGGTCTCTCCCAAACGGAGTTAGGTCTTTTTACAGTGACTCTAATTTTCTTGAAGATTCTGACAGAAATCCAAAAAGCATCTTTTTAGTCTCTGTTTTATATGCAGTGTTTCTTAGTATCATTTTCTCTTATTTAGCCAAAACTCTTTCACTTAACTTTTCTATATATAAATTAAAAATGAGAGAGGAGAGAAAGAGACTGGTGCTAGGGGGGAAAATGCAAGGATTGTGATGTGTTGTGATGCAATGAAGCCTAATTTCTACTAGAAACTGGCTCTGTCTCTACCTTGGCCTTTCATCTTGTGCATTAGAAATATCTTGCCAGCAAGTTTCTGGAAGACAGTTCAGCTCCTTCTTTGTATAACTGGGGTAACATCTAAGCTGCCTAACTTTAAAGTACTATTCAATGCAAAACATTAGAACACAAAGTAAATAGAGATCCTTTAGCCTGTTTTTTTGTTTTTGTTTTTTTGTTTTTTTGTTTGTTTTTACCTTACTTCATGCAGAACAAAGATTTAGGCTGATGAAGTGATTTCCCACAGACAGATACCTCCTGTGACTGAGTATGGCTGAAGTGAGAACAAATACAAATGCAAAATGGGAACTTCAGAGATCCCAGATTGCATCTGGTAAATACTCTTTTTTTTTTTTTTTTTGCTGCAACCTATTACCACATCCCATACTGTGATTTGACTGTTGGAGCCAATTTCAACTGCCTCTTCCCTATGAAGTAAATACTTGGATGGTAGCTAGCTTGGAATGATTGGAAAATAATAACACAAGTTATTAGGGTCATTTATAACTTGCAACTCCCTTAAACATTCAGCATTCATCTTCTGAGGCTGTCCCCATCTTACTGAAGAGAAACCAGAAGTCCTATATATTAAATAATTCATCCAATGACACACAAGCCACATAGAGAGGATTGGAAGAAAGAACTTTTTCCAAATCCAGAACCTTCGGTTCTTTCCACATATTGCTTCTCGTAACCTCCATACTCAACCAACCTGGAAACCAGGTTGAACACCAAAAATTTTCCTAATTTTGATACATTAAACTCTTATTGTCTGATTCTAATCCTCTCACAAAGAGAAGGAATTTTATGCTGAATTTGTGTAAATTCATATTCAGCAGGTGTTGAATGTTGTAAATAACATTAATATTTCACATCCTCTAATCTATGAGTCAATCTCATATACACAAGTGTCATTTCTTTTGTACTTAAGCCCTGAGGTGATTTTATCATGAAAAGTGCAATTTTAAAAAATCTAATCAACCGTCATCTGTCTGACCAGCAGCACTCTGCTGCTGTAAGTAATATCTAGAATTGTGCTAGCAGGTTGTAAAGACTATATAACATCAACCACTTGCAAACACGGTGAAAACATTCCTAAGTTCTTTCCAGAGATTTAAGTATTTATTTATTTTGTAACCCTGAAGTTTACTTAATTGCCCTCTTTTCAGAATGAACCATATTCTCCTGGCCTACGTTGACATAAGTTTGACTATATATTTTAGGATAATTTATTTTTTTAATGTTTATTTATTTTTGAAAGAGGTGGGGGGAGAGAGAGAGAGAGAGAGAGCGCAGGAGGGGCAGAGAGAGAGGGAGACACAGAATCCGAAGCAGGCTCCAGGCTCTGAGCTGTCAGCACGGAGCCCGAGACAGGGCTCAAACTCACAAACCACAAGATCATGACCTGAGCTGAAGCCAGACGCTTAACCAACTAAGCCACCCAGGCATCCCTATATATTCTAAGATAATTTCTTCTTATTATTCCCCTCTTAGACAGAAACATATGGAACCCATAAGTTAACTTTTTAAAAGTTCCCAAGACTTCCAGTTTGCTGCTATCAACTTGTTCTCTAATATCAAAGAGAGGTGGGCTCAAATCCTGCTCCCATCAATGGTAGAAAACCCAGAGTACTAATGATACATCTAAGGCATCATAATTTTCTATAACTTCAAGTTTATATTTTCACTCACTTCTCAGTCTCTATCTGTAACCTACATGCAGCAAACTTTTCTGAGATTCTGATGCTCTGTGGGAGGTTATATTCCAAAACATTATGGCGAGTAATTTTTTTTCTTATTGAAGTATAATTGACATATAACATTAGTTTCAGGTGTACAACAAAATGACTCACTATTTGTACATATTTTGCCAGATGATTGCCACAGTAAGTGTAGTTGACACCTGTCACCACACATCAGTATACACGATTTTTTTCCTTCTGATGAAAACTTTTAAGATCTGCTTCCTTAGCAACTTTCAAACATGCAATGCAGTATTATTAACTACAGTCACCACGCTGCACATTATATCCATGACTTACTTATTTTATACTTGGAAGTTTGTGCCTTTTGAACCCTTCATCCATTTGTCTACCCCCAAGCCCCTGCCTCTGGCAACCACCAATCTGTTCTGTGTATCTATGAGCTTGTTTTGCCTCATTTTTCGATTCCACATATAAATGAGCAGATCATTCCACACAAGTGAGCAAATAATTTTACATTAAATTTTAGATGGTACTTATCATAAAATTTATTAAACACTCTGGACTCTGAATTTTCACTTATAATCTTTTTTTAATTGAAACCATAAATGTCAAGATTCCCTTTTCTTTCTTTTTTTGACCTCGTTTTCTCTTTACTCACTAGTTCTCCAATTATGTATTTATATCTCATAGAGAGAAGTTTAATTCTCTTTTTATCTCACTTCTTTCCCAAGTTGCTGACATCTGAATGCTAATTTTATAAGCAAAATAGTTGGTAGATTTCTAAGAACCCTCAATGACCCAAGCCCTTGTATAAGCCTCTCTAGTTTGTGTGGTGGAGACACTTGCTTCCAACCATTAGGTTGTGGTGATGGGATGTCACTCTTGTGGTAACGTTACATTAGGTGGTAAAGGGATCCTGCAGATGTAATTCAGGTCCCCAATTAGTGAACTTCAAGTTAATCAAAAGGGAAATTATCCTGGGTGAGCCTCACTTAATCTGACGAGCCCTTTAAAAGAGGGTCTAGGGGCGCCTGGGTGGCGCAGTCGGTTAAGCGTCCGACTTCAGCCAGGTCACGATCTCGCGGTCCGTGAGTTCGAGCCCCGCATCAGGCTCTGGGCTGATGGCTCGGAGCCTGGAGCCTGTTTCCGATTCTGTGTCTCCCTCTCTCTCTGCCCCTCCCCCGTTCATGCTCTGTCTCTCTCTGTCCCAAAAATAAATAAAAAACGTTGAAAAAAAAATTAAAAAAAAAAAAAAGAATAAAAGAGGGTCTAGAAGTCAGAAACTCTGTTTTCTAGAATTAGAGAAGCAAGCCACCTTGATTTTACACAAAATTTTCAACAAAACGAATTCTCCTGAGGCTCCTTAGACAGAGAGGATACTCCTTTTTAATTTTAACCATGTCTTAGGGTTGCCAAATTTAAATGTGAATTTCATAAATGACATTTTGTTAGTATAAGTTAGTATAAGTATATTCCATAGAATGGAGCTCAAGATTATATATTTAAGTATCCCAGGTGATTCATGAGACCTTTAGTATCTAGGGGCTCCTGGGTGGCTCAGTCGATTAAGTGTTGGACTTCAGCCCTGGTCATGATCTCACAGCTGGTGAGTTAGAGCCCACGCATCTGGCTCTGTGCTGACAGTTCAGAGCCTGGAGCCTGTTTCAGATTCTGTGTCTCCCTCTCTTGTCTGTACCTCCCTCACTCGCACTCTGTGTCTCTCTCTCAAAAAGAAGTAAACATTAAAAAAATGAACCTTAGTATCTGATAACAAATGAACTTTATGTTAGGTCCCGTGCTCACCTTTGGAAATGCAGAAATAATCTAAGATAGTCTTTCCCCTAGAGCTTCTCATTGACAAGTGTGGGGGATGGGGAAACACAAAAATAATTATCCAATCTTCTTTCCTCCTTTTACTGCCTTATAAAATATCACTAGTTTCCAATTTCATTAGTTTTATCATCAGAGTTTTACAGAATGATATTGTTAGCTTGTGACCTTATTCAAATTTTAGAACTACAACTGATGCTTTTTAGACACTTAGACTTACAGAGTGCCAAGCGATTATCAATGAAGCATCTATTTCTTTGTTGTCTTCAAAATATCCTAGTTGCTCTGTCCTACTTTCTCTAAGTTGGTTATTATTAAAGATGAAAATGTCCCCAAGAAAGGAACATGCTCAAAATGTTCTTAACAAGAGATTTTGAAATATTTGACCTGTCAGAAACCAGGATTTCAAAGGGTGACAGTTAAGTTCATCCAATTCCCACATAACTGCTGTGCCATCAAAATTCAGTACTACTGTCTATAGACTAAAAGCAGAAACTATTATACCTAACACATGAGAAAATTCTTTCTGCTGATCTGGAGTCATTCTCTGCTTTGAGAATATTCATGTCCTTATTAAAAGTGTTAGCATCAAAGAGAAGATTTATAACTAATATAATTTCCCCTATCTTCAATTCCCCTTAGCCTGATGTATTTTATTCCATAGCACTCATTCGCTTGTAACACACTATATCATTTACTTGTTAGTTATCTTTATTGCTCATTGTGTGTTTGTCTCTACTAGATGATATAACCTTCACAAAAGCAGAGGATTAAAAAAAACCGTAAAAATAGTTTTGTGCACTGATACCTCTCCAGTGGAGAACTAAGTAGCACATAAAAGGTTCTCAGTAAATTTATTTAAAAAGTTAACTAATTAAATAATATTCAATCACTCTTGGTACTAATCCATCTCTAAGAAATAAGACCATTCAAGTTCTGCTATGCTGAGTTTTCTCCAATATGCTAGAAAACATTTTAGAATGATAAAATGTTTATCTTTCTATATGGAAAGGAGTTACCACACAGCCAACAATGGGCCCCACTCTGCGCCCTCTTTGACTGTCATAGAGCTGAGTTTATGCTGAGTCATTCCTATCCTCTCACCCGGAGATCATCTGACCAATGACCAAACTCTGAAAATATAGCAGTCATGGGTTCAGAAGATCACAACAAAGCTCAGTGGCTCACATGGGAAGTAAGGTCCTAATGCTGTCTTCATTAAAATCTATCTGCGAGAATATCATTACTTTTAATCCTTTTTAAAATTATTTTAGAGAGAGAGAGAGAGAGGTGTGCACACAAGCAGGGGAGAGGGGCAGAGGGAGGGGGAGAGAGGGAGAGGGAGAGAATCTTAAGCAGGCTCCATGCTCGGTATGGAAGCTGATGTGGGGCTCGATTCCATGACCCTGAGATCATGACCTGAGCTGAAATCAAGAGTGAGATGCTCAACCAACTGAGCTACCAGGCACCCCATTATTACTTTTAATTTTACAGGACTTATGAACCTGACTTATAGTTAAAATAGAATCCATTTTCAAATATCTCTTTTCTATTAGAGAAGATGTTAGATCTGTTGATAAAGTCTAAAAAATGCCCATTTAAGAGAAAAAACTGTAATTTGGATCTCTTCCCACAGTAAATCTTTGTTTTTTAAAGTACATTTTATATCATGCTTCTGTCCAATCACACCCACCCCTTTATGTGGAGGCAGATGTGCTTTGGAGGTCAAGAGGTAGAGAGTATAAATAAGAAAAATATGGAGAACACAGTGTATAAATTGAACCCTAGATAATTAGTAAGCAATACATTTACCTAACATAGCACTTTTGTTTTTTCACTTTTTCTCCAGTTATATGCACAAAGTTAAATATCTCATTAAAGTCACCATTTTAATGGCTCTCCAGCTGTGAGAAAGTAGAAAGAGCACTGGATTTGGAGTAGAATACAACTCGAATTTCAGCTCTGCTACTGACTGGTAATGTTACATTTGCAAATTACTTAAATTCTATAAGTCTCAGTATTCTCTTTTGTAAAACTATTAGAGCAACATTTACTAGGCAAAGATCCTGGGAAAGCCCCCAGCATGGTAAGTGGAACAGACTGGATCCCTCCACCAGTAAACTGGATTCCAACCCTAATTGTCTCTCTAGGACTTTGCTCTAGTAAGTCTTTCTCTAGACAAGGATTCTTTGTACCATTCCATCAACATACAAGCATACTTCCATTTCACTTCCTTAACACACACACATACACATACACACACACACACACACACACACACACACACTCCCACATTCATACACTTTGGATTCCACAAACATTGACTCTCCAGTCTTTCCCAACTACACACATTCCCTGGGTGCACTTTTCCATTTCAGGACCATAAACACCATCCACACACTAATGACTCTCACATTCATGTCTCTAATCAAGACTGTCCTGGAGAGCCTGGGTGGCTCAGTCAGTTAAGTGTTCGACTCTTGAACTCAGCTCAGGTCTTGATCTCAGAGCCCACACTGGGCCCTGTGCTGGATGTGAAGCCTATTAAAAAAAAAAGATTGTCCTGCTAACCTCATGATCAAAGACCCAATTCCCTACCTGATTTCTCCTCTTAGATGTTTACCAGGCTTCTCTGACAACCTTTCTACAAAGAGCTTCTACTCTACACATCAACCTTTGCCTCTCAGTGGCAACTCAATCCTTCCATTTGTACAGTTTAGAAAACCTTATTATCACCCTTGATTCCTGTCTTTGGCCCACTTTCCATAAGTAAACCAAATACTGGCTTTAACTCAAAGTATATCCAAATACTGACCACATCTCATGACAACGACTCCTACCCGCTTAATCCAGGTCACCATCATCTCCTGCCTAACTGGTCTCCCTGCTTCCATCTCACCCCACCACAATCTGTACTAACATTATAAGCAAAGTGATCCTGTTTACAACGTAGCTCAGATTATGTCGTTTCTTGGTTCAAACCCTCCAATGCTTCCCATCTCACTCATAGTAAAAGTCAAAATTCTTACAATAGCCAACCAGACCTTACATGATCACGTTTCTCATCATCTCTCTGACTCACTCCAAGTACAACTGCTCCCTTGTTGTTCCTGGAAGACTCCTAGCACACTCGTGCCTCAGGGCCTTTGCGATTCTTGTTCTCTCAGCCTAAAATGCTCACTCTCACTCTCTTGTAGTCTTTGTTCAAGTGTCCCCTTCCCTGTGTGCCATTCCCTGGCTCAACTATTTGAAATGGCAAACCACAGTGCCTGACACCCCCTCTTCCATTTCCCCACCTACATTCTTCATAACACTTACTAATTCCTAACATACTATTCAATTTACTTATCTATTTTTAGTTGTCTTTCTCTGTCCATAAGAGTGGAGGCTCCATGGGGGCTGGTGTTTTGGGATGTTTTATTTTCTGGTGAATCTACAGTGTCCACAATAGTGCCAGCACATAGTAGGTACTTAATAAATGTTGGTTAAAAGAGCATTAGACAATACGAAAATTATTTTAGGAAACTGACAAAAATCATATATTCACCTACACAATTCAGTTGTGTTTGTAATTTTTTTTTAATTTTTTTTAACGTTTATTTATTTTTGAGACAGAGAGAGACAGAGCATGAACGGGGGAAGGTCAGAGAGAGGGAGACACAGAATCTGAAACAGGCTCCAGGCTCTGAGCTGTCAGCACAGAGCCCAACGTGGGGCTCAAACTCACGGACCGCGAGATCACGACCTGAGCCGAAGTCGGATGCTTAACCGACCGAGCCACCCAGGCGCCCCTGTGTTTGTAATTTAAACAAGAAAAATGTATAAATTCTTATATACTCTTACTCACACATTTATTCGGTAAACATTAAAAGCCAAACTCTGGGGAATATAAATAGTAAAGAATGTGCCAGCTGAAGGAGTTTATAATTTAAAAGAGTAAAGATACATGCATTAATAATAATGTTATTACATATTACATATTTAAATATAGAAGAAATAACATAAAACAGATTACGTACTTCTATGGTTGCCAACCATAGAGTACTTTAAATTTTAATAATGTTACTACAAAAAACAGAATACCCAAGATATGTTTAGCAATACTTTTATGAGCAAAATCAGAGACTAAATAAATTAGGGAAACTCTGGATTCAATTAAATTAAGAACGTTCTTTTCTGTAGAATTAATTGGGATTATGTTAAGGTGCACTGTGACCCTATAAGAGGAGAAACAGCCAGATTTAATTTGGTCAAGGAGGTAATTTGCTGTGTTTTTGGTTTTCTGGGGTTTTTTTTTAAGTCAAAACTAGCGTTCTGAAGAACACTGGAGCACCTGGACATAGACTTGTTCACTTTATTCTCAAAAATAACTCTGAATGTACAACTGAAAATAATATAACACTGTATGTTAATTATACTGGAATTGAAATAAAATTTAAAAAAGAATGTCTTTAAAAAGTGACTCTGACTTATTGTACATGTATACTTATTTAGCAGAAGAGGAAATGAAGGTTCAGAATGAGTAAATAAATTGTCCAAGTCACTTAAGAAACCCACAGGTTTTCTCAGTGGAAAATCTAAGAATAGAATATAGATTTTTGATTCCTAACTGAGGAATCTTCCCCAATCTAAATTCGGTACACCTTTCTTAAATGTATGAAAATGCATATCCCTCTTACTGCACTTGCTACAATGTTTACTGATTCCCTATTTGCCAGACGTTCTTATCTATTGCTCTGTTAGACCCTTATTGACTGTTGCTGTAAGTAGTTCATTTTACATTCTTGATGCTTTCTTTGTGTTGTGTCTGGCACGGAGGGAGTGTTCAATCAGTATAGGTTGGATGAATGAACACATATATGCATGTATGAAGGAATTAATGTATAAATGTATGATTGAATAAATCTTTTGGTTACAAAACTCTGCTTCTTTGTAAATTCATAGAACATTTTAAAAAGATAACTTTTGAAAAAATAAAACCCAAAACTGGTAAGCAACTACCTTATCTTTTTCATTTCAAGTAGAACATTTTGTGTTTAGAGCCATTATGTGTCATTAGATATAAAGAAAATGAGCAACAATGAAGGAAAATACTCTTAGTTCTCTAGAAGATTAGATCACTAAGCTCTCAACCATTAAGACCTGGGTACGTTTTCCTCACTGATATCCATACTTTGCCTACCTCAATATGTGCATTGCTTTTTTGGAATAGGTTAAAATTCAATTTAACATTAAGCAACTAGTAAGTACTAAGGTAACTAAAAACATATGACAACTTGCATTGTAAGGTATTTCATATGAATGTTTAATTTTTTTCGTTGGTAAGATTATAAAATATTTGTATATTTTATGTGCACTTAGGTTCAGAAAGCTAAAAACTGTCAGGTGCGCATATTAAATATAACAATTTGGAAAGATTTCAATATCTTCCTCTTTTAAAAAAGCTTGTACTCACCTCATAAATTAATTTGAAAGTAGTATGAAATATATATGCCCATATAAAACATGTTCTAAAAAAACTTCTATATTAATGTCACTTATAATTAGAAAATGTGGATCTTTTTAAATAGACTTTATATTTTAGCGCAGTTTTAGGATCATAGCACAACTGAGTGAAAGGTACAGAGATTTCCCACACCTCCTTGCCTCCACACACACATAGCTATTATCAACATCCCTCACCAGACTGGACATTTGTTACAATTAATAAGCCTACACTGACACATCATTATCATCCCCCCCAAAAAAGTGACTTTGACTTCTATACAGATATATTTATTTAACAGAGGAGGAAACTAAGGCTCAGAGATAATAATTTGTACAAGTAATAAGTTGTCCAAGGTCACTTAGGAAATCCACAGGTTTTGTAATCCGTAGTTTACAGTAGGGTTCATTCTTAGTGTTGTACATTCTATGGTATATGCACTATCTTATTAAATTTCCCATGTATCCACCATTATAGTATCATACACACAAGTTTCACTGCCTTAAATATCCTCTGTGCTCCACCTATTCATTCTTTCTTCCCACTAACCCTTAGTAACCACTGATCCTTTTATATCCCCCAGTTTTGCCTTTTCCAGAAGGTCATATATTGGAATTAAACAATATGAAGCCTTTTCAGATTGGCTTCTTTCACTTAGGAATATGCATTGAAGTTTCCTCCATGTCTTTTCATAGCTTAATAGCTCATTTCTTTTTTTTTTTTTTTTGAGTAAAATTGAGTAATATTCTGTAGTCTGGATATATCACAGTTTACTTACCCATTCACATACTGAAGGACATCTTGGTTGCTTTTAAGTTTTGGCAATTATGAAAAAGACTGCTATAAATACGTGTGTGCAAGTTTTTGTGTGGATGTGAGTTTTCAGTTTATTTGGATAAATACTCAGGAGTGTGATTGCTGGATCTTATGGCCAAACTATGCTTAGTTTTATAAGAAACTGCCAATCTGAGGAAGTATTCCCTCAGCTTCTATCTTCTGAAAGAGATTATAGAGAATTGGTGTAATTCCCCCCTTAAGTGTCTGTTAGAATTCACCAGTGAATCCATTTGGGCCTGATGTTTTCTGTTTTGAAAGATTATTAATTACTGATCCAATTTCTTTATTAGATATACGCCTATTCAGATTATCTATTTCTTTTTGCATGAGTTTTGGCAGATTATGTCTTTCAAGGAATTGGTTCATTTCATCTAGGTTATCAAATTTATGGGCATAGACTTGTTCTTGGTATTCTTTTGTTATTCTCTTAATATCCATGGGATCTATAGTGATGTCTCTACATTTATTTCTTTTACTTGTCTCATGTGTTTTATGGAAGTGTGTTGCTTCATCTCCAAGTATCTTGGGATTTTCCAGCTGTCTTTCTGTTATTGATTTATAGTTTAATTTAACTGTGGTCTGAAATCAGACTTTGTATGATTTCTATTCTTTTAAATTTCTTAAGGTCTTTTTTTATGGCCCAGAATGTGGTTTATCCTGGTAAATATTCCATGTGAGCTGGAGATGAAAGTATATTCTGCTGTTGTTAGACAAATAGTCTATAGACATTCATTATATCCAGTTACTTGATGGTGTTGCTGAGTTCAACTACGTGTTTTCTGACTTTCTACCTGCTGGATCTGTCCATATCTGATAGAAGGGTGTTGACGTGTCCAATTAAAATAGTGGATTCACAGGAGACTGACTATAGATGCTGGAGAGGATGTGGAGAAACGGGAACCCTCTTGCACTGTTGGTGGGAATGCAAATTGGTGCAGCCGCTCTGGAAAACAGTGTGAAGGTTCCTCAAAAAATTAAAAATAGAACTACCCTATGACCCAGCAATAGCACTGCTAGGAATTTATCCAAGGGATACAGGAGTACTGATGCATAGGGGCACTTGTACCCCAATGTTTATAGCAGCACTCTCAACAATAGCCAAATTATGGAAAGAACCTAAAGGTCCATCAATTGATGAATGGATAAAGAAATTGTGGTTTATATACACAATGGAGTACTACGTGGCAATGAGAAAGAATGAAATATGGCCCTTTGTAGCAACGTGGATGGAACTGGAGAGTGTGATGCTAAGTGAAATAAGCCATACAGAGAAAGACAGATACCATATGGTTTCACTCTTATGTGGATCCTGAGAAACTTAACAGGAACCCATGGGGGAGGGGAAGGAAAAAAAAAGAGGTTAGAGTGGGAGAGAGCCAAAGCAAAAGAGACTCTTAAAAACTGAGAACTGAGGGTTGATGGGGGGTGGGAGGGAGGGGAGGATGGGTGATGGGTACTGAAGAGGGCATCTTTTGGGATGAGCACTGGGTGTTGTATGGAAACCAATTTGACAATAAATTTCATATATTAAAAAAATAAAAAATAATAAAAAATAAAAAATAAATTAAAAAAATAAAAATAAAAAATAATAAAATAGTGGATTCATCTATTTCTCTTTGCAGTTCTATCAGGTTTGGCCTCATGTACTTTGACTCTGTTGTTAGGCACATACATGTCAAAGATTATTATGTCTTCTTATAATACTGGCCCCTTTCTTGTTATGATATGCTCTTTAACCCTGATGACTTCCTTTTCTCTGAAGTCTACTCTACCAAAATTAATATAGCTAGTCCTGCCTTCTTTCGATTAGTGTTAGCATGGTATATCTTTCTCCATTCACTTACTTTTAATCTATATGCATCTTTATATTTATGTGGGTTTCTTGTAGACATGTGGTTAGGTCTCATTTTTTGATCCATTCTATCAATTTTTATCTTTTAATTGGTGCATTTAGACCCCTGATGTTTAAAGTGATTATTGATATAGTTGGATTAATATCTACCATATCAGTTGCTGTTTATTATTTGTTGCTCTTGTTCTTTGTTCCTGTTCTTGTCTTCTACTCTTTTCTCTTCCTTTTGTGCCTTTAATTGTGCATTTTATGTAATTCCATTTTCTCTCCACTCTTAGTGTATCTGGTTTACTTCACTTTTTTTTTTTTACTTTTTTTAGTGGTTGCTTTAAAGTTTTCAATATATATTTATAAGTACTCCAAGTCCACTCCCAATAATACTCTATCACGTCATCAGTATAACACCTTATAATAACAAAATGATCTTAATTCCTCTCTCCTATCCATTATATCACCGATGTCATTCATTTCACTTATATATAAGCACATATAGGCATATATAAGCTTGGATAAACATACACATATATACATAATATATATGGACATAGTCAAATACATTGCTATTATTATTTTGAATAAACTATTATTTTTTAGATTAATAAAGAATACAAAAAAGAGGGGCACCTGGGTGGCTCAGTCAGTTAAGCATCCTACTTCAGCTCAGGTCATGATTTTACAGTTTGTGGGTTTGAGCCCCATGTCAGGCTCTCTGCTGTCAGCACAGAGCCTGCTACCAAAGAGCCTGCTTAGGATCCCCTCTCTCCTCTCTCTGCCCCTCCCCTACTTGCATACACTCTCCCAAAAATAAATAAATATTTTTAAAAAGCGTTAAAAAAGAAAAGTTGTTTTAAATTCCTGGTCTAATAATTCCAACACCCTTGCCATATCTGAGTCTGGGTCTGATGCTTGCTCTGTCTCTTCATCCTGTTTTTGGCCTTTTAGTTTGTCTCATGCTAGGTAACAGGAACTGCTACAAACAGACCTTTAGTAATGCAGTGACAATGTTGGGGGAGGGGAAGCATTCTATAGTTCTATAATTAGGCCTCAGTCTTTTAGTGACATTAGGACTCTGGATTGTGAACCACACAAACGTTTCTCAGTTTTCACCTCCCCTGTTAGGGGTACAGAATGGCTAAATAGACTGGAGTTGGGTATTTTCTTTCTCCCAGTTCAGTAAGGCTCTGGTAAAACCACAGCACACTAGATTCTGGCTAATTCGCTTCTCCTGAGGACAAACATTTTCAAGAACAGAATGCTCTGGTATATTTCAAAATGGTTTCTTTACCCTCCCTCTGCAGGAATCAGAAAGGAGTTTTTTTCTCTAGTTATCACTATGAGAACTATGTGGAATTCCTGGTGATGAACTCAGTAGTGTAGGCCCATACAACTGGGTGCCCCTGGTGTTTCTAAGTCTCAGAGTTGTCCACAATGACCCTTTACCAATTTGCCAATTACAATTCAGAGTTTCCTTCCCTGGCACTGATTCCTACAGAGATTTTGGCCTATGAGTTCTGCTCTAGTAAGTTCTCTGTTCACCTGTTTGTCCAGTGTTGGGGGCAGCAGTTTCCCCTATGACCTCTCTTTGTTATGAATCTAAAAATTGTTTCTTTTTTAGTTTCTTCAACTTTTTACTTGTTATTTAGACAGTGGTGACCTCCAAACATCTTATATGCCAGACCAAATCAAGGGGGAGGTACTTTATTAAAATGACATCAGAAAACCGGTGTACTATTGACCTCTGAAAGTTTTACTTAAAAAACAAAAAAAGCAGAAATGAATGGAAAGGTAACTTACAGATATAATTTAAAATTGGCTGAATAAACTCATGCTGAGATTAACATAAAAGATAATATAAAATTTCATTGTGTTATTAACCAAATATAGCTGCACATTAAAAGGATTCTGAGTTTTCACATATTTGTTCTACTTGTAAAGAAATCTACTTGAGTAAATTCAACACACCCAGAAAGTTCTATACTCCTCTTTCTCTCAAATACAAAAACTTTGTATCCATGAGTTAGTAGACAATTTAAAAATAAAAGGTATACCCCAGATTTCTTTAGAAAATGTAGACACTGCTCCTTTATATTTTGGGAAATACAGATTGCATTCAGGAAAAAATCCAAACACTGACAGATGAGCAGAATAAATCTTATCGAGGCACTTCAAAAGAGTGACTGGCTTGTTTATTAGTTATTTATCAGTTCTTTCTTCTGGTAAAATTCAACAAAAATACAAAGGGAATAATAATTCTAGTATGCACTTATAAAGTACTTACTTGTTGGCTGACGTTACTGAGAGGGGAACTCAAACTGAATCCAATAAAAATATTTATACTCTCCAAATCTCATCCTGTTGAAGAAGGATCCTGAATCCTTCCAAGCATGCAGGGCTGACTGCATGGAATTTTTATGCTTTCTAGTTGATATGGTCCCTGAACTCAAGGCACAATTGGTTTTAAATACTTCTAATGCCAAGAGCAATAAGCAATTTCCCTTGAGTCTTTCATGCTGCTCTTGAACAAATTAGTTTGTTTTTCTTTAACTACTATTCAAACTTAAATAGCACCCAATGTCCAGCTGGTTATCCTCATCCAAATGGGAAGCGTTGTTCCCAGAGATGACTTGGCATACTTTTGATTAAAGACTATTTTCACACATCCAGGAAAACAGCACAGTTAGCTGTGGAGACATAGAGTGTGGCCCAGAGGATTAATAAAGACCAATGAACACTGACAAATGAAGCTTATTTGTTCTGTTCCTATTATTTACTCTTATTCTTTTGGTAGAAAGGCTGCCTACCATCAGCAGAAATTGAAGTCTAGAGGGATTTAAGCGTTAACCAGACATTGCAGGAAAGAAGAAGAAAAAAGAGAATAATAAAATCATTGCATAGCACAAATACAACTTTTACAAAGAATTAAAAATTATTACCTATGGAGATTTCACATATATATACTTAAGAATTCAGCATGATAAAATTTCTAATGCAAATGTGCTGTATTTCCTTACTGAAAAAAAAAATTTATATCTGTCCTAAGCAGCATAATATTTACATTGAATCTTGTCATCATTTATCAATACTTAAAGTCTCTTGCAATGTGTGCTTCTATCAGTAGTAATTGTCAACAATTCATGCTACTTTTAAAACTCTGTTTTCTGAGAAATTAACCCATGATTTCTTTTAAACAAATGCTTGTGATATTATTTAGATCTCCCTTTTACCACAGTCTTCTCTTTTCAGAGATTTTAAAATTTGGGTATAAGGAAAGGGTCTAGGGGATATAGAAACACATTTTGGGCAAATGAGTATTTTTCTCAGGAGTGTCCCTACCATTTTCTAGTTCCTCAAAGTGGTCTAAAGCAAAAACAAAATGCAAAAACAGACAAAAACATCAAGAACGTGTTTAAAACATTTAAGTTGATGTACGTTTATTTAAAGCACTTTGTTTGATGCTCAAGCCAGTGAACTAGAATGACCTACTTGTTTGAGAAAAGAAAAAGTTCTTATTTGCAAAAATAAGTTCTTGTCAGTTTAAAATCATTATTGTAAATTTAAAGTTAAATATCGTATTCTACTCACTTTTAATTTTTATTCAATATTTGAAAATATCTCAGAAGAACAGAGGTAGAGTAGGGGTGTGAGCAAAGTAAAAGAAGTTTGCTAGGGCTAGCCTTAAACTATGCAAAACACCATGGTCCATCCTTGGACCAATAATTTAATCAGACAAATTTTCAGCTTCCTAATCTAAATAGCATCTATCATAAGATAGATGTGGTGTCTCACACACGCTAGCTATCCAATATATATTAGTTTCAGTCTCTTGTTTTCTTTCAGTTGCCATAAAAGTACATATTCTTATTTCTATTTATTTTCTCAGAAGTGACATTTTAGTTACTAGTAACAGAGTATAGTGACTTCCTCTATCTTTCTCATAGTCTTTAGAAAGGCACAAGTGAAGGGCCAAAATGGTAGAGCAGCATGGAACTTTTTTTTGTGTGTCTCATCCCTGAAATGTAGCTAGATCAACATCAAACCATCTTGCACACATAGCAAATTGATCTGAGGATTAACACAACAATCTGCACAACTTGAACCACAGAACCACAGGTATGTGGCATGGAGAGGTGAACTGGGGGAGAGAGAAGCCGTGGAGGGTAGGGAGCTGTTTTTTTTTAAACTTTTTTAAATGTTTATTTATTTTTGAGAGACAGAGACAGACAGAGTGTGAGCAGGGGAGACGCAAAGAGAGAGAGAAAGACAGAATCTGAAGAGGCTCCAGGCTCTGAGCTGTCCACACAGAGCTCGATGCAGGGCTCGAACTCATAAGCCATGAGATCATGACCTGGGCCAAAGTCAGATGCTTAACCAACTGAGCCACCCAGGCACTCCTAGGGAGCTGTTTTTGCTTGCAAAGAGAGGACGGAGATGGGGGGGGTAGGGGGACAGGGAGAATACAGGAAAAGCACTACACCTTGAGAGCAGCTAGAGAGAAAGAGAAAGAGTGGATTGAACAGAAAAGGGAGAAAGGAGAAAAAGACTGCAAAGGACTGAACAAAAAAAAGGAGAAAGGAGAGAAGGAGAGGGTTTAAATTCCATTAAGACTGTAAACAAGGGGAGCGGAGTCTGAAACCCCACAGCTCAATACCTGGTGGTGCTCTGGTGGGAAAGGCAAATCCCCAGGAGTAGACAGCAAGATTGAGGGGTCCTCAGGCCACACGGGGAGAGGTGGTTTCCCTACTGGGAGGACATTTGGTACAGGCTGCGTGCCTCCCCACAGGCAAAGGTCCCAGTAGACCCCAGAGAACAGACACATCCTCAAATGTTGGAACAAGGACGTTAAGGGTTCACTGAAGCCTGGAGCCAGATGGGTGTTGTGATTTACCATAATCCATGAAACACGGCTGCTACACAATCTCAAAATCTTTTTCTGGGACAGATTGGCATGCAACCGCAGTCTCTGGGCATCTGCAGCAGCACAGTCGTGGAATGTTCCAGGGGGCGGGCTGGTACCCAGCCATTGCCCAGAGAGACCCTCCCCCAGAGGTTATGAGCAGGTCAAAGCCACAGGGCCCTCAGAAGTGAAGAGTTGGAAAACGCGGCTCCATCTGAGATAAATCTCGGGAGGGAGGTGCCACCTGGCAGGCTGATGGCTTGGTTATAGACAGTGTAGAAACAGGAAGTGAATGGAAGACAGAGACAAAGGAGGGGTGCTTGGTTGCTGCCAGTTGGTGAGAGCACAGAGTTCTGATCCTAGAGACTGGGTAGCTGGGTGACACCATTTTCACCCCTCCCATGCATGCACATACACACATACACATGCCACAACTATCCACCCCAGTGCTAGTGCTTTCTCCACTAGCAGCGCCATCTAGTGGAGAACAGAGCCACTACACAAGATCTGCCCAACTAGGTCACCATGTTCTAGTGGAACACCACAAATTTCTCTGCCTGATTAGCTTATGGATTATAAAGTGCTTCATAGTTTGACTTCTAAGGGAAACTGGATGTAATGATAATTATATTTCATTCTGTTCCTGGTCCATCTTTATTTTATTTTTTCTTTTTCTTTTCTTATTCTTGAATACAGAAAGAGAAAAAATTTATTTTTATTTTCCATTTTTATTAAAAGATTTTTGTTTAATTTTTTTATACATTTTTTATTTTCTCATAAATTTTTTAATTCTATTTTACTTTCATCATTTCATTGTATTCATCTTTTTAAACTTCTAAACATTTTCCCTTTTTTTTCCTTTCTTTTATTTTCTTTCACTTTTTTCTCTATTCTATCAAGCTTCTTTGAACAACCAGACCAAAATACACCTAGGAGCTAGCATCCTTTATTTGATTTTTTTGTGTTGTTTTAACTTTTTAACTTTTATTTTTTAATTTTTTTAATTTTATTCACTCTTTCTTCCTTCAAAATGACAAAATGAAGAAATTCACCCCAAAAGAAAGAACAGGAAGAAATGACTGCGAGGGGCTTAATCAACACAGATACAAGCAAGATGTCTGAACCAGAATTTAGCATCATGATAATAAGAATACTAGCTGGGGTTGAAAAAAGCACAGAAACCCTTTCTGCGGAGATAAAGGAAGTAAAATCTAGCCAGGACACAATTAAAAATGCTATAACTGAGCTGCAATCTCGATTGGATGCCACAGCAGCAAGGATAGATGAAGCAGAGCATCAAATCAGCAATACAGAGGACAAACTTACAGAGAATAATAAAGCAGAAGAAAAGAGGGAAACTAAAGCAAAAGAGCACGATATAAGAATTAGAGAACTCAGTGACTCATAAAAAAAGGAATAACATCCGAATCATAAGAGTCCCAGAAGATGAAGAGAGAGAAAAAAGGGTAGCTGTTTTATGTGAGCAAATCATAGAGGAAAACTTTCCTAACCTGAGAAGAGACACAGACATCAAAATCCAGGAAACACAGAGAACTCCCACTAGATTCAACAAAAACCTACCATCAACAAGGCATATCACTGTCAAATTCACAAAATACTCAGGCTAGGAAAGAATGAAAGCAGCAAGGGGGAAAAAAGTCCTTAACCTACAAGGGTAGACACATAATGTTGTAGCAGATCTGTCCACAGAAACTTGGCAGGCCAGAAAGAAGTGGCAGGATATATTCAATGTGCTGAATTGGAAAAATATGCAGCCAAGAATTCTTTATACAGCAAGACTGTCATTCAAAATAGAACGACAGATACAAATTTTCCCAAACAAAAACTAAAGGAGTTCATGACCACTAAACCAGCTCTGCAAGAAATTTTAAGGGGGACTCTCTGAGGGGAGAAAAGATGAAAACAAACAAACAAACAAACAAACAAACACCAAAAGCAACAATGACTAGAAAGAACCAGAGAACAGCACCAGAAACTCCAACTCTATAGGGAATATAATGGCAATAAATTCATATCTTTCAGTACTCACTCTAAATGTCAATGGACTCAATGCTCCAATCAAAAGACATAGGGTAACAGAATGGATAAGAAAACAAGATCCATCTATATGCTGTTTACAAGAGACCCATTTTAGACCTAAACTCACCTTCAGATTGAAAGTGAGGGGATGGAGAACCATCTATCATGCTAATGATTACCAAAAGAAAGCCGGAGTAGCCATACTTATATCAGACAATCTAGATTTTAAAATAAAGACTGTAACAAGAGATGAAGAAGGGCATTATATCATAATTAAGTAGTTTATCCACCAAAGAGATCTAACAATTGTAAATATTTATTCTCCAAATGTGGAATAACCCAAATATATAAATCAATTATTCACAAACATACAGAAACTCATTGATAACAATACCATAATAGTAGGGGACTTCAACACCTCACTTACAGCAATGGACAGATAATCTAAACAGAAAATCAGCAAGGAAACAATGGCTTTGAATGACACACTGGACCAGATGGACTTAATAGATATATTTAGAACGTTTCATCCTAAAGCAGCAGAATATACATTCTTCTAAAGTGCACATGGAATTTCTCCAGAATATCACATACTGGGACACAAATCATCCCTCAACAAGTACAAAAAAATAGGGATCATACCATGCATATTTTCAGACCACAACACTATGAAACTTGAGATCAATCACAAGAAAACATTTGGAATGATAACAAATACTTGGAAACTAAAGAACATCCTACTAAAGAATGAATGGGCTAAACAAGAAGTTAAAAAAAATTTAAAAATATATGGAAGTCAGTGAAAACGATAACACCACAACCCAAAACCTCTGGGACTCAGCAAAGGCAGTCACAAGAGGAAACTATATAGTAATCCAGGCCTTCCTAAAGAAGGAAGAAAGGTCTCAGATACACAACCTAACCTTACACCTCAAAGAGCTAGAAAAAGAACAGCAAATAAAACCCAAAACCAGCAGAAGACAGGAAATAATAAAGATTAGAGCAGAAATCAATGTTATCGAAACAAACAAACAAACAAAAAACAGTAGAACAGATCCATGAAACCGGAAGCTGGTTCTTTGAAAGAATTAACAAAATTGATAAACCCCTAGTGAGTTTGATCAAAAGGGAAAAGGAAAGGACCCAAATAAATAAAATCAAGAATGAAAGAGGAGAGGTCACAACCAACACAGAAGAAATACAAACAATAATAAGAGAATATTATGAGGAATTATACACCAATAAAATGGGAAATCTGTGAGAAATGGACAAATTCCTAGCAACATATAAACTACCAAAACTGAAACAGGAAATCGAAAAGTTGAATACATCCATAATCAGTAAAGAAATCAAATTAGTAATCAAAAGTCTCCCAAAAACAAGAGTCCAGGGCCAGATAGCTTTCCAGGGGAATTCTACAAAACATTAAAGAAGAGTTAAGACCAATTCTTTTGAAGCTGTTCCAGGAAATAGAAATGGAAGGAAAACTTCCAAACTCATTCTATAAAGCCAGCATTACCTTGATTCCAAAACCAGACAAAGACCCGACTAAAAAGGAGAACTACAGACCAATTTCCCTGATGAACACGGATGCAAAAATGCTCAAGAAGACATTACCTAACCAGATCCAACAATACATTAAAAGAATTATTCACCAGACCAAGTGGGATTTATATCTGGGATGCAGGGCTGGTTCAATACCGGCAAAACAATCAATGTGATACATCACATCAATAAAAGAAAGGACAAGAACCACATGATCCTCTCAGTATTTATAGAGAAAGCATTTGACAAAATACAGCATCCTTTCTTGATAAAAACCCTCAAGAATGTAGAGATAGAAGGATTATACCTCAAGATCATAAAAGCCATATATGAAAGACTCACTACTAATATCAACCTCAACGGGGAAAAACTGAGGGCTTTCCCTCTAAGGTCAGGACATGAAGGGATGTCCACTCTCGCCAAGGTTATTCAACATAGTATTAGAAGTCATAGCCTCAGCAATCAGATAACACAAAGGAATAAAAGGCATCCAAATCAGCAAAGAGGAAGTCAAACTTTCACTCTTCATAGACGACATGATACTCTATATGGAAAACCCAAAAGATTCCACCAAAAAACTGCTAGAACTGAATTCGGCAAAGTTGCAGGGTATAAAATCAATGCACAGATATTGGTTGCATTCCTATACACCAATAATGAAGCAACAGAAAGAGAAATCAAGGAATCAATCCCATTTACTATTGCACCAAAACCCATAAAATACCTAGGAATAAATCCAACCAAAGAGTTGAAAAATCTATACACTGAAAACTATAGAAAGCTTATGAAAGAAATTGAAGACAACACCAAAAAAAAAAAAAAGGAAAAATATTCCATGCTTATAGATTCGAAGAACAAATATTGTAAAAATGTCAATGTTACCCAAAGCAATGTACATATTCAATGCAATACCTATCAAAATAACACCAGAATTCTTCACAGAGCTAGAAGAAATAATCCTAAAATTTGTATGTAACCAAAAAAAGACCCAAAATAGCTAACGCAATCCTGAAAAAGAAAACCAAAGTGGAAGGCATCACAATCACAGACTTCAAGACATATTACAAAGCTGTAATCATCAAGACAGTATGGTACTCACACAAAAACAGACACGCAGATCAATGGAACAGAATAGGGAATCCAGAAATGGACCCACAAATGTATGGCCAACTAATCTTTGACAAAGCAGGAAAGAATATTCAATTGAATAAAGAGAGTCTCTTCAGCAAATGGTGCAGGGAAAACTGGACAGCGACATGCAGAAGAATGAACCTGGACCACTTTCTTACACCATACACAAAAATAAACCCAAAAGGATGAAAGACCTAAACATAAGATGGGAAGCCATCAAAATCATAGAAGAGAAAGCAGGCAAAAACCTCTTTGACCTTGGCCACAGCAACTTCTTACTCAACACATCTCCAGAGGCAAGGGAAACAAAAGATGAACTACTGGGACCTCATCAAGATAAAAAGCTTCTGCACAGTGAATGAAACCATCGGCAAAACTAAAAGGCAATCAACAGAATGGGAGAAGATATTTGCAAGTGACCCTTCAGATACAGCGTTAGTATCCAAAATCTATAAAGAAGTTATCAAACCCCACACTCAAAAAACAAATTATCCAGTGAAGAAATGGGCAAAAGACATAAACAGACTTCTCTCCAAAGAAGACATCCAGATGGCCAACTGACACACGAGAAAAGGTCAACATCACTCATCATCAGGGAAATACAAGTTAAAACCACAATGACATACCACCTCACACCAGTCAGAATGGCTTAAATAAATAACTCAGGCAATAACAGATGTTGGTGACGATGTAGAGAAAGAGGACCTGTTTTGCACTGCTGGTGGGAATGCAAGCTGGTGCAGCCACCCTGGAAAACAGTATGGAGGTTCCTCAAAAAATTAAAAATAGAATTACCCTATGACCCAGCAATTGCACTACTAGGTATTTATCTAAGGGATACAGGTGTGCTGTTTCGAAGGGGCACATGCACTCCAATGTTTATAGCAGCACTATTGACAATATCTAAAGTATGGAATGAACCCAAATGTCATCGATGGATGAATGGATAAAGAAGCCATGGTGTGTCTTCCCAACACACACACACACACACACACACACACACACACACACACACACACTGGAGTATTACTCAGTAATCAAAAAGAATGAAATCCTGCCATTTGCATCTAGATGGAACTACAGGGTATTATGCTAAATGAATTAGTTAATCAGGGAAAGACAAATATCATATGACATCACCCATATGAGGACTTTAATATACAAAACAGATGAACATAAGGGAAGGGAAGCAAAAAATAAAAATCTAAAAACAAGGAGGGGGACAAAACATAAGAGACTTAAATACAGAAAACAAACTGAGGGTTTCTGGGGGTGGGGGAGAGGCTAAATGGGTAAGTGGCATTAAGGAAGACACTTGTTGGGATGAGCACTGGGTATTATACATAGGGGATGAATCACTGGAATCTATTCCTGAAGTCATTATAGCACTATATGCTAACTACCTTGGATGTAAATTTAAAAATAAATTAATAAAAAAGTGGCTTATGTCAATAGTGAGAGATGGTATCAGCCTGTGGCATGGTGTTCAGTGAAGCATCTCCTATGATTGATATTAGCTCGGGTCTTGGGAAGCATCTATATTTTTCAGGAGTTAGGTAAACAGCATGTTAATTGTGTGACTGGCTGTTTCCATCATCCTTAATGTTGCCTGGCATTTATTTATGTGAGAAGTGTATAGTTTGGAAAGGTGCTTTGGGATCTTTCAAGGTGAACGATGGTGTATAAATGCAAGTCACCATAATTATTAAAAATGTATAGGTCGTATATTAAACTACAGTTAAAAACAAACATCAGTAAAAACTACAAGTAATTATATATAGCCACTGTGGGAGAATTAGCCGTCTGAATAGGGAATGGTGAGAGGCGATTTCACTAGGAAAATTGAGAGCAACAATTTAAAAAAAAATTTTTAATATTTATTTATTTTTGAGAAAGAGAGAGAGAAAGAGGTGGGGGAGGGGCAGAGAGAGGGAGACACAGCATCTGAAGTGGGCTCCAGGTTCTGAGCTGTTAGTACAGAGCCGATGCGGGGCTCAAACCCACAAGTGGTGAGGTCATGGCCTGATCTGAAGTCGGATGCTTGACTAACTGAGCTACCCAGGTGCCCCAAGAGCGATAGTTTAAATCTCTTGGGAAGAATTACTCTAAAACACCAGTATTAAATATTAGATGACTAAGCAAGACACCGTGATCTTAAAAGAAATGTAAGATACAGTGGGGTGAATATTAGATATTTACACTCTAGTAGGACACATTGTGTTTTCATGAATGGCATGTATGTGCAACACGATTTTGAGTAACTTTGGAAGTAAACTTCAGGGGATTCACTACAATTCCCAACTGCTCCTCCTATTGCCAATATTTCATTACAACTTGTGGCATCAGAATAGAAAGGGGATGGGGGATGGTTTATCTTCTGTCTCAATAAAACTGTTTCCAAAAGAAAAAAAAAAAGAAAGGCACAAGTGGCAGAAAAAATGGTCAATGCTGCGGAAACTCACCAAACCTATTTGTATCTTGGCCAAATTAGTTTTTACAGACTACTGAAAGCAAATCAATTGGGTGTGCCTAAATCTTAATTACATTCTAGACACAAATACACATGGAAAAAGTAGAAGTTTTATATTGAGGTGGCTCTGGAGGTATGGCTCAAGAATCTATGGTAAATTGTGGTAGTTCTGCAATGTGGGATGCTTTCTGGGGCCACAGGCTCAAATAAACCAGGTCTGTAGGGGTCCTGGGAAGAAGAAAAAGTTGGATGGCAAAGACAAACTTGCAGTGTCTCACTGTTGCCCAGGACAGTTTCATTCAGGTCTAGTCCTGTGAATGGCTATTGGGAAGCCTGATTCTAATCTTCATGAAGTTCTGGGAATATTGTTTATGCTTAAAATTTAATGCTATATAGTTCTCTTACTAATAACGACATCTCAAAGTTCTTATAAAGATCTAAACAACGTGACAGGATTCCCTAGAAATACCAAACAACATAAATGTATCAAAGATAGTTTCTTAAAAATTGAAAGGAGTATCAGTGTTGAGTTATTGAAAAGGACTGTATGCCCTACTGAGGTAATTATCTAAGATTGTGATCATTTATACTTCTCCCTACTAACCCACTGCAGTTCATAATATATGCATCTTATTTATACTTAGAATCCAATTTAAAGATGAATTTTAATCCTAAATATTTTAGTTTTGCATATAAATTTACTCTGACATTTTGAATAATAATTAATTTGCATTTTTTTCCACTTGACTTTCATTAACTAAATTTCTTGACATGAAGTTATAATGTTCAAACCATATAAATATTTCATTATGGGGAAAGTTTTACAAAGATAAAACTGTTTCCTCAAAACACTGCCTTCTCTGTTAAATACCTAACGTATTTAATGTCATTTTTTAAATTACATTTTTATTTTTGTAATATGAAATGCTTTATGAAGATGCAATTTTTGTTGTATTACTAAAGAACACAGAAGGTACAATAAGTCTATTATACATAAAGCTAATATAGTGTCTAGCACACTGCACAGGAATAAAATAAAATGAAATTATCCTTTTTCTTAAATATTTCCAGAAGATCTTCTATAATTATTATACTGAAATTGATCAACAACCGTTCACCTTATGAAGGTTACTAGCCTAGCAGCAAGTTAACTGAGAACTGGAGACTTCTAGAACTGCAAAAATTTATTCTTATTCAAATGGGATAGATAGATTTCAAACTTGACCATAATCCCTAAGAATCACTTCAACAATATTTTCTAATTTGGGTATAAGACAACTAGCCTCAGAATGAAATGTATAAAGAAAAGCAGAGAAAAAATAGTCCTTCTCTCTTCTCTTTTTGTTTCTTCATGATAATGAAATAGGTGGGAGGAACAAGAGGGAAGGGAAAGCCCTAGTAGATTGCCAGAAGCCAAGAAACCTTATACCATGACACTGCCAATAGAAAACAGCTCTGGGAAGATTGGCCAGCTACCAATACAGGGACCAAACCCTGCCCACAACAAAGAGAGCAATTGCAGATGACTGAACTAAAGGTAAATGCAGCTCGTCCACAACAATAGGGTGCATGCAACAAACACAGGAGACATCCCTGAAGCACAAGGTTCCGGTGAACAGGGAACACTGCACTGTAGGGCACTACAGGACTTCTTCATAAAGCCACTACTTTCAAGAGTAGGAGACACTGCTAACTTTCCTAACACACAGAAAGAGACACAGATAGCTAGACAAAATGAGGAGGCAAGGAACACATCCCAAATGAAAGAATAGGACAAAATCACACCAATAGAGCTAAACAAAATGGAAGTAAGTAATATGTCTGATAGAGAATTTAAGGTAATGGTCATAAAGATTCTCACTGGACTTGAGAAAAAAGTGGAAGACCTCAGTGAGACCCTCAAGAAAGAGACAGAAAACATAAAAAAAAAAAAAAAGAACCAAAGAACCAATCAGAGATGTAAAACTTAAGAAGTGAAGTTAAAAATACATTAGATGGAATAAAAAGTAGACTGGGAGAAGCAGAAGAATGGATCAGCAACCTGAGGAGGAGAGACTATTGGAAATCAAGCTGAACAAGAAAGAGAACAAAAAATAACAATAAGTAAGTAAAAATAGACTTGGGGAACTCAGCAACACCAGCAAGTGTAACAAAATTCACATTAAAGTGATTCCAGACAGAGAAGAGAGAGAAAAGGGAGCAGAAAATTTACTTAAAGAAATAATAGCTGAAAAGTTCCCAAATCTGGGCAAGAGAACAGAAATCCACATCTAGGAAGCCTCCAGTAAAATCAACCCATGGAGGTCCACACCAAGTCACACAGTAATTAAAATGGTAAAAAGCAGTGATAAGGGTAGAATTTTAAAAGCAGCAAGAGAAAAGAGAACAGTTATATACAAGGGAATCCCCATAAGGCTATCAGCAGATTTTTTAGCAGAAACTTTGCAGCCCAGACAGGAGTGGCATGATATATTCAAAGTGATGATAGAAAAAACCTGCAGCCAAGAATACTTGATTCAGCAAGGATATCATTCAGAAGAGGAGAGAGAAGAAGTTTCCCAGACAAACAAAAGTTAAAGGAATTCATAACCACTAAACTAGTGTTACCAGAACTCTCAGCGATCATGATCTCACAGTTCATGGCTTCAAGCCCTGCATCGGGCTCTGGGCTGACAGCTCAGAACTTGGAGTCTGCTTCAGATTCTGTGTCTCCCTCTCTCTCTGCCCCTCCCCTGCTCACAGTGTTTCTCTCTGTCTCTCAAAAATGAATAAACGTTAAAAAAAATGTTTTAAAAATAAGAGGACTCTGAGTGAAAAGGAAAGACCATAAGCAGAAGTAAGAAAAGTAGGAAACACAAAAGTACTAAAATTAAGTAAACCTATAGAAATCAGTCAAGGAATTTACAAAAGGATGTAAAGTATGGCACCATATACCTAAAATGGGGAGGGGGAGAGTAAAGAATGGGTTCAAACTTAAGTGACCATCAACAATATAGACAGCTATATGCATAAAATGTTATATATAAACCTAGTGGTAACTACAAATCAAAAACCAGTAACAGATATGCAAAAAATAAAGAGGAAGGAATCCAAGTATATCACCAAAGACAGCCAGCAAACCCTAAGAATAGGGAGGAAGAGAAGAAAGGAAGGAAGAACAACAAAAACAACCATACAAGTAACAAAATGGCAGTAAGCACACATGTATTGATAATCACTTTAAGCACACACCTGTCAATAATTACTTTGAATTTAAATAAACCAAACACTTTTCCTATAGGAGCCTCGGGATTGAGAGGAGTGTGGCCCTCTCCTCTTCCCAGAATGACAACTGCTTGCCCATTGACATCAGTGTATTCTGAAAAGGGAATGTCATCGGGCAAAAATGTTACTTTGCCTGCTGTATTCAAGGCTTCCATTAAACCTGATATTGTGAACTTTGTTCACACCAACTTGCACAAAAACAACAGACAGTCATATGCTGTCAATGAATTAGCAGGTCATCAAACCAGTACTGGCAGAACCATGGCTTGAATTCCCAGAGTTTGAGGCATGGGACTCACTGTTGCAGCCAGGGTGCTTCTGGAAATATGTGTCATGGGGGCCACATGTTTGTACCAACCAAATTAGGCCACCATTGGCACCTCAGAGTAAACATAACACAGAAGCAATATGCCATCTGCTCTGCCCTGGCTGCCTCAACCTTACCAGCACTGGTCATTCTAAAAGTCATTGTATGAAGGAAGTTCCTGAACTTTCTTTGGTGGTTAAAGATAAAGGTGAAGGCTACAAGAAGATCAAAGAGGTTGTTTTGCTTCTTAAGAAACTTAAAGCCTGGAATGATATGAAAAAGGTCTATGCCTCTCAGCAAATGAGAGCTGGCAAAGGTAAGATGAAGAACTGTCGTCATATCCAGTGCAGGGGACCTTGTATCATGTATAATGAGGACAACAGTATCAAGACCTTCAGAAACATCCCTGGAATTACTTAATGCAAGCAAACTGAACATTTTGAAACTTGCTCCTGGTGGGCACGTAGGACATTTCTGCACTTGGACTGAAAGTACTTTCTGCAAGTTAGATGATCTGTATGGCACTTGGTGTAAGGCTGCCTACTTCCATGCATAAGACACTTAACACAGACCTTAGCAGAATCTTGAAAAGCTCAGAGATCCAAAGAGCCCTCTGAGTACCATGCAAGAAGATTCATCACAGAGTACTGAAGTCCACAGAAAACCTGAGAATCATACTGAAGCTAAACCCATATGCAAAGATCATGCACTATATATAACACCATTCTTCGCCTGGCCAAGAATCACAAACTCCGGATGGATAAGGCAGCAGTAGCCTTAGGAGCCAAATCAGATGAGAAGGGGGTTCCAGGCGAAAGGTCTGTGGTAGAGAAGAAAGGAAAGAAGGCTGTTGGTGTTAAGAAGCAGAAGAAACCTTTAGTAGGAAAAAAGGCTGCAGCTACTGAGAAACCAGCAGCTAAGAAGAAGTCTGCTGAAAAGAAACCCACCATAGAAGAAAGGAAGCCTGCTGCATAAAAACTTAAATTTGTTTTTTCTGTAGAAGTCAAATCATTATGAACAGCTAATTTTGAATAAAGATCTGGTCAAAAGAAAAACAAACAACAATAACAGCAACAACAACAACAACAACAAAAACCCCAAACCAAAACCAAATCAAAACACCAACAAAAATAAATAAATAAATAGACTAAACATTCCAATCAAAAGACATAGGGTGATGGAATGGATTAAAAAGCAAGACCCATCTATATACTGCCTACAAGAGACTCATTTCAGACCTAAAGAGATATGCAGATTGAAAGTAAGAGATGGAAAAGCACTTACCATGCAAATGAAAGTGAAAAGAAAGCTAGGGTAGCAATACTTATATTGGACAAACTAGATTTTAAACCAAAGACTGTAACAAGAGTTGAAGAAGGGGACTACATAAAAATAAAGGGAACAGTCCAACAAGAAACTATACCAATTATAAATATTTATGCATCCAACATGGGAGCACCCAAATATATAAAGCAAATAATAACAAACATAAAGGAAGTAATTGATAGTAATACAATAATAGTAGGGAATTTTAACACCCCACTTTCTTCAATGGATCAATCATCCAAACAGAAAATCAAAAAGGAAACAGTAGCTCTGAATAACACTTTGGATCAGATGGATCTAACAGATATACTCAGAACATTTCATCCTAAAACAGCAGAATACAGATTCTTTGCAAGTGCCAAAAAGATTGATGTCATACCATGCATCTTCTCTGAACATGATGTTATGAAACTAGAAATTATCACAAGAAAAGATCTGGAAAGAGTAAAAATACATGGAGGTTAAATATCATGCTACCAAACAATGAATGGGTCAACCAAAAAATCAAAGAGGAAATCAAAAGATATACGGAAATAAGTGAAAATGAAAACACAATGGTCCAAAGTCCTCAGGATGCAGCAAAAGCTGTCCTAAGTGGGGAGTTTAAAGCACTAGAGGTCTACCTCAAGAAGCAAGAAAAATCGCAAATAAACAACCTAACCTCACACATAAAGGAGGTAGAAAAAGAACAAACAAACCCCAAAGCCAACAGAATAAAGAAAATAATGAATATTAGAGAAGAAACAAATAAAATAGAAACTAAAAGAGCAATAGAACAGATCAATGAAACCAGAATCTGGTTCCTTGAAAAGATAAAAAAGTAAATAAAAAAATTGTAGCCAGACTCATAAAAAAAAACAAAAAAAAAACAACAAAAAAAGTGCTAAAATAAGCAAAATTAGAAATGAAAGAGGAGGAATAACAACTGACACCACAGAAATAAAAAGGGTTATAAGAGAATGTTACAAAAATTATATGTTAACAAATTGGGCCAACTAGAATAAAATGGATAAATTCCTAAAAACATATAACCTCCCAAAACTGAATCAGGAAGAAATGCAAAATCTGAACAGACCAATTACCAGCAATAAAATCAAATCCATAGTAAAAAAAAACATTCCAAACAAAAGTCCAGAATCAGATGTCTTCACAGTTGAATTCTACAAAAATTTATTTATTTACTCATTTATTTTAATTTTTTTTACATTTATTTATTTTCAAGAGACAGAGAGAGACACAGTGCGAGTGGGGGAGGGGCAGAAAGAGAAGGAGACAACAGAATCCAATGCAGGCTCCAGGCTCTAAGCTGTAGCACAGAGCCCGATGCAGGGCTCAACCTGGGGCTTGAACCCACAAATTGTGAGATCATGACCTGAGCTGAAGTTAGACTGAGCCACCCAGGTGCCCCTCTACCAAAATTTAAAGAAGAGTTAATATGTATTCTTCTCAAACTATTTCAAAAAATAGAAGAGGAAGGAAAACATTCAAATTCATTCTATCAGGCCAGCATTACCTTGATACCAAAACCAGATTTAAAAAAACACTACAAAAAAAGAGAACTACAGGCCAATATCTCTGATGAACATAGATGCAAAAATCCTCAACAAAATATTAGCAAACTGAATTCAACAATACATTTAAAAAGATCATTCACAATGATCAAGTAGGATTTACTGCCTGGCTGCAAAGGTGGTTCAATATTCACAAATCAATCAACATGATACATTACATAAATAACAGAAAGGATAAAAACCATATGATCATTTCAATAGATGCAGAAAAAGCATTTGACAAAGTACAACATCAATTTATGATAAAAACCCTCAACAAAGTGGATTTAAAGGGAACATACCTCAACAAAATAAAGATCATATATGAAAAACCCACAGCTAATATCATACTCCATTGGTAAAAAACAAAGATTTTCCCTAAAGATCAGGAACAAGACAGGATGTCCATTGTCACCACTTTTATTCAACATAGTATTGGAAATCCTAGCCACAGAAATCAGACAATAAAAGGAATAAAAGACATCCAAATTAGTAAGGAAGAAGAAAACTTTCATTATTTGTTGATGACATGACACTATATAGAAAACCCTAAAGACTCCACCAAAACAAACAAACAAACCTACTAGAAATGATAAATGAATTCACTAGGTCACAGGATACAAAATCAATATACAGAAACCCATTGCATTTCTACACTAAAAATGAAGTAGCAGAAAGAAAAATTAAGGAACCAATCCTATTTACAATTGCACTAAAAATAATAAAATAGGAATAAACTTAACCAAAGAGCTGAAAGACCTATATTCTGAAAAATATGAAACACTGGTGAAAAAATGTGACGATGACACAAAGATATTCCATGTTCATGAATTGGAAGAAAAAATTATTACAATGACCATACTACCCAAAGTAATCTACAGATTTAATACAATCCCTATCAAAATACCAATAGCATTTTTTCACAGAACTAGAACAAATAATCCTACAATTTGTATGGCACCACAAAAGACCTATAATAGCCAAAGCAATCTTGAAAAAGAACAAAACTAGAGGTATCACAATCCCAGATTTCAAGATATACTATACATTTATAGTAATCAAAACAGTATAGTACTGGCACAAAAATAGACACATAGATCAATGGAACAAAATAGCCTGGAAACAAACCCGTGACTATATAGTCAATTAACCTTTGACAAAGAAGGCAAAAATATACAGTGGAAAAAGACAGTCTCTTCAACAAATAGTGTTGGGAAAACTGGACAGCTACATGCAAAAGACTGAAACTAAGCCAATTTTTATACCATACACAAAAATAAACTCAAAATGGATTAAAGACCTAAATGTGAGACCTGAAAACATAAAAATCCTAGAAGAGAGCACAGGCAATAATTTCTCTGACATTGGCTGTAGCAACATTTTTCTAGATATGTCTCCTGAAGTAAGGGAAACAAAACAAACAAACAAAACACTATTAGGACTACATGAAAATAAAAAGTTTCTGCACAGCAAAGGAATCAGTCAACAAAACTAAAATACAACCTATTTAATGGGAAGAGACATTTGCAAATGACATATCTGATAAAGGTTTAGTATCCTAAATATATAAAGAACTGATAAAACTCAACACACAAACAAATAATCCAATTAAAAAATGGGCAGAAGACACAACAGACATTTCTCCAAAGACGACATCCAGATTGCCAACAGACACATGAAAAAATGCTCCACATCAGAGAAATGCAAATCAAAACCACAATGAGAGATCACCTTACAGCTGTCAAATAACTAAAATCAAAAACACAAGAAACAATAAGTGTTGTCAAAGATGTGAAGAAAAAGAAACCCCCATGCACTGTTGGCAAAATGCAAACTGGTATAACTACTGTGGAACACAGTATGGATGTTCTTCAAAAAATTAAAAATAGAATTACCATATGATCCAGTAATTCCACTACTGGATATTTACCCAAAGAAATTTCAAAAGATATATGCACCAATATTTTTATTGCAGCATCATTTACAGTAGCCAAGATATGAAAGCAACTTAAATGTTCATCAGTAGATGAATGCATAAAGAAGATTTGGGGTGTGTGTGTGTGTGTGTGCGCGCGCACGCTCGCACATGCAAGTGTGTGTGATGGAATATTACATAGCCAGAAAAAAGAATGAAATCTTGCCATTCACAACATAGATGGACCTAGAGAGTATAATGCTAAGTGAAATAAGTCAGTTAGAGAAAGACAAATACCATACTTCACTCATGTGGAATTTAAGAAATAAAATAAACAACAAAAAAGAGACAAATCAAAAAACAGGCTCTTAAATACAGAGAACAAACTGAGGGTTGGTGGGGGGCTGGGGGAGAGGGGACAATGGGCGATGGGCATTGAGGAGTGCCCTTGTTGGGATGAGCACTTGGTGTTGTTTTTAAGTGATGAATCTCAGGAATCTACCCCCAAGACCAAGATCACACTGTATACACTGTATGTTAGCCAACTTGACAATAAATCATATTTTAAAAAAGTAAAAAATAAAATATAAATTCAAAAACAAAAACAAGCAAACAAACAAACAAAAAAACCCAGGCTCTTACCTATAGAGAACAAACTGATGGTTACCACAGAGGAGGTGGGTGGGAGGATGGGTGAAATAGGTGAAGGGGATTAAGAGTACACTTATCATGATGAGTACTGAGTAACGTATAGAATTCTTGAATTACTATATTGTACACCTAAAATTAACAGAACATTGTATGTTAACTATACTGGAGTTAAAATTCTTAAAAATTAACAAGTGAACAAAGAAAGAGAAAAGTAAAAATCCCTGGGGATAGGGTGAATGAAATAACTTTTGAGACTAAAGATGTTCAATTTTAAAATATTTGATATTGGCTATATAATTGCCACCATTATGTCCTCTTCCCCTCAGTTTTACCGAATCTTTAGTAAAGTCTTCTATACCCATAAGCTTTGTGAGACTGACTTTTTTGTTTAATTTTACCTACCATCTCTCTCCTTCACTCCCACCCTCAATCCCAAAATTCGCATTTCCCATTTTGTCTGGCATAATGCAAAATAGAAACACAAAGGGTTGAACTCAGAAGCATTTTAGTAGAAATAGAACTCAGCACTAGAGAAACCATTAAAATATAAGTTGTACAAAAATCTGCAGGAATCTCAAAGAAAGAGTACATTAGAATATTCACACGTTGTGGAATAGTATTTTTATTAAATCTTATAGGAGATCTTAAATATTGAGGTATACTAGTAGTCATGTTATGATGTTGTGGTGAACAAAATAAGGGTCCCCAAAGATGTCCATGCCCTAATCACTGGAACTTGTGAATATGTTACTTCATATAATAAAACAGAATTAAGCCTGAATTTGTAATTACATTTGCTTATCAGTTGACTTGGAGATGTGGAAATTATTCTGAATTACCTAGCCCATGGATCAGTTCCCTCTGGACCAGATATCTTCCTCTGAACAACTGGCTGAGGACAGGAATGGATGAAGCTATATCCTAGAAGAATGACTACAGAAATATGACTACTAGCTCAGAAATGGGTGTTAAGTTCTGGTGAGATGCTCATAACTTCGTTGTATCACGAAATGTAAGTTAGTAATAGGTAACACGTTAACTCTCATGTCCTGTTCCACATGCCCATATGTGTCAATTATCCTTAAAATCCATATCCACAAGAACCCTCTCTCCCTGCCATCAGGTTTTCCATTCTTATTCCTAGCCTGTGAATCCTGCTAAAAATGGTTACATAGAAAGACTGGTATCACTAGAAATTTATAGTATCTGATTTTTACTCAGCTTGCTCCTTCTACCGTTTCCCGAAGAAATAATACCAAGCGCTTATCCACCTCTCACTGCCCAGGACGTCTTTGTCCAATCATCTCTGGTCTGTGATAAACAGAGTAGAAACTATAAGTCAAGAACTACGTTAAGGCTCTTTCTTCTCTCCCCAGTAGACATATGTGTGTATCTACTTCTAAAGTCTGCAATCTCAGAAGAAAGTGGCTTCCTTTCCTCTATTCAAATACTATCCATCCATCCATCTGAGCTCTCAAAACAAGCTTTTGAAAGAATTTCTTCTCTCTACTCCATTATCCATTCACTTGTCCCCTGAACCTTGTTTCTTTCAACCGATTCAGGCTTCTGAATACAATATATGTAAGAAACTCCCATGTTAAAAAATACATAATCTAACCCCCATTATGTCTATCTTTAGTTTCTATAGCTAACGACTCAGAAATATTTATCTTTTGCTAAGATTAGGCTAACTGAATTGCAATTTACTCGATGATTAATTTACTAGATAGTTTTAGGAGACTTCTCTCACTTTGCCCTCCAAAATAAGGGCTAAGTCCTGGACATACTGGTTTTTACATATCTTCTGAATCTGTGCACTTCTACCTCCATGCACTAACTTGATGTAGGCCACCATTTCTCACCTGGACTATTGCAATTGTTTAACTATGCCAACATAGGTGCATGGGTACCCATGAACATTTTCCCTCTTGTTATAATGGATAAATTTGTCTATGCTTCTAACATCAGATTCCATCTTACAATGGATCCTATACTCTCCAATTACTCAAAGGGTTTGATCATCTTTATGTCTTGCATTATCAACTTTGCCCTCTTGAAAGGATCACTTCCATCAACATACAAGCAAGCTCTATTACTTTCATTGTAAAAACTAGAATCCCCTCCGGTCACCATCCCTATTCTCTCTTAAGAGCAAAGCTCTGCTTCCACTTCTTTTGACATTCTCTCTTCTTCCTCTTTTTTTAAATTTTCTCCTGAACCTACTTCAAACAGGCTGTTGTCCCCACCACATTATCAAAGTGCCATGGTCAAGGTCACAAACAGTCTACAAGTATAAGATCAAATTTTTTTTTCTCATTTCTTCTCTTCCTCATGTATCAATAGCATTTAACGTAGTCGTTTTTCTCTTTCCTTTCTGAAACGTGTTCTTTGATTTGTGAAGTATGTGTTTCTCCTCCTGCCAGTAACATTAGCAATTCCTTGTCATGCTCCCTTGCCAGATCCTCTTATTTCCAATCACCAAATGTTGGAATGCTACAGTACTTAGTCCTTGAGTCAGTCGTCTGCTCAATATACACTCATTCCCAAGGAAAATGGTCCATCTCCTCGGTTTAAAAATGCCGAGCGGCACCTGGGTGGCTCAGTTGGTTGAGGACTGACTTCGACTCAGGTCATGATCTCGTGGTTCATGAGTTTGAGTCCCGCATCGGGCTCTGTGCTGACAGCTCAGAGCCCGGAGCCTGCTTTAGATTCTGTGTCTCCCTCTCTCTCTGCCCCTCCCCTGCTCATGTTCTTTCACTCTCTCTCAAAAAAATAAACATTGGAAAAAAATGTTTAATGCTGACAATTCTCAAGTCTATATTTCCCCAACCCAGATTTCTCCTCCAAATATGGTCTCATAAAAACCATTTTCTGCTCATAATTTCTACTCATAACACCTAGATGCTTATAGACATCTTGAAAGTCACAGTGGAACACCTGATATCACCATCCCACTTCCTAAAAGGGTCTCTTCAGCATCTCAGAGACTAAGGACTCCATTCTTCCAATTGCTCAGGGCAAAAACCTTAGACCTGTTCTTTCAGTCATGTTAAAGTCAGCAGCTCTGCATTCGAAGTATATCCTGAAACAAGTATTCCTCTCGCCTCCACCATCACTACCGCCCTTGTCCAAGTCACCAATACCTCTGTCCTGGATAAGTGCATTAGTCCTCTAACTGGTATTCCTGCTGTCCTTACCCACACGGTTTATTCTCTACAAGGAGGTAGGATTATCCTTTGAAAATGATATAGATCATGTCATTCCTTTGCTCAAACTTTCCATCTCAGCCAGAATAAAAGCCAAAGCACTTACAGTGACTGAGTGGACACCGTGTGATCCAGCTCTCAAGTACTTCTCTTGTCTCTGCATATCGACTTGAGCAATCTTCCTTATGAAAATCTGTGGGTGTCACTACTGCTTTGAATCCTCCAGTGACGGCTTCCTATCCTTGCCTTCAAAAGAAGACCAGATTTCCTAGAAAAGCATTTACTACTCTTCAGTTCTCACTAGTCTCAGTTCCTGCCATTTCCTTTTCCAAGGGCACCCTAGATCCTAACCTAACCACACTGAACTTCTTGTTTCTTCCTCATTAAATAGTGTCCTCATGCCTCCATTTTGTTGCTGTTCCTTCAGTTTCAGATAATCTCGGTGTAGAATTCTCTTTACCACCTGCCTGTGATGCCCCTCCTTTGACTGAATAACCACTTTGTTGGACTCCCATTAAATTTATAAAGAATAACTTTTTATTCCCCTGGACTGTGCTCCGGTAGAATTTTGATTATAGAGTTTACATTTGTTACATCAGTTTTTATCATGTTGTATTAAAGTTTTAATCTATTTGCCTACCTCTCTCTCTGAGAGAGCATTCCATATGCTCATTGGAAGTGATGGGAAACATATCTTTCTTATCCTTAAGTGCTTAGCATTTAGCACAGTGCTTAGCATACGGCAAGTTTTCAAAACCATTGGATGATACTATCAACCATACTAAGTGTGACTATGTAAGATGAATGGCATTCATTGAAATTTTAACCATTTAACCGTTTAATCATTTAACTATGTGACCATGTAAATTTTTTAACCATTTAACCAAATTCAAATGAAAAGATGGTAGTCTAAGAAAAAGTAAAGGGTAAGAGAGGAACGTGTAATTTTTTTGTTTTCATTTTTAATTCAGAATAACCACAATATATTTACATACTGGGTTATTCTTATCTTCAAAAAGTATTCCATTTAGTAATTAAGAAACTAGACTGTCTGAATGAAATCCTTTAGGAAACTATAATGCTCTCTTCTCTGAGAGTTTGTAATCACCAAACTACTACATAATCTCCAATTTTATCTTCCTTTAATCCAATTCTAAAGCTATACCAGATAACACACAAGAAATCAAATGAAAAGACTCCAGCACCAAATGATAGGCTACCAGGCCTGTTTTACAATCCTTTTTCACTAGAAAAGACTTGTCTGACTTCACATGTGACAAAACCATCTGAGTTTCTCTTGCCACAGTGCTTCCCTCTTCACTGTGATAGACATTAGGTTAATCGCGAAAGAGAAAAGGGGGCAAAGTTAAAAAAAAGGTCATCGGCTGATAACGTGGCACGTACTGCCTTCACATTGATGTCATAATGCTCGAAACCACGACTCCTGCCACTTTGGACATTACTGGAGTTGTATCATTTCCTAAGATCATGAAACTGTGTAGATTACGTAAACGGTTACTACAGCAGCAGATGTCAAGACTTTCTTTTGTCGCCTCCCCAGTCACACTAAGTACTGGTGCCATCCCCGTCATGTTTTCTTCATTTTATTCTCCTTTAGCCCCCATCTGATACACTCCTTCCATAACAGTGTTTTATCTCATTTGCATGACACTTTCCTGTATATAAAATACTTCCACACAAATTCTCTCACACAGCCTCATGATAACCCTAGGAGATAGGCCGCACTGGCATTGCTGCATAAATTCAGCAAGGTACTGTTAGCAGCTATCATTACTGAAAACCTTCTTGATAGGAGGCACTTTAATAGACACTTTATACCTTAGTCTCATAAACACATTATTTTATAGTTGAAGACATAAAGGCTAAGCAACATGTCCAAGGTCACACAGTAAAATAGTGGCAAAACAGGGCTTTTATGGTAATGTATAATAGAGATTAATACATATATGTACACATATGTATACGTGTATATTATATATGTACATGCAGGTGTGTATCTGTTTGTGTGAATATATATTTACTCTGGGTCCTGTATAAAGCTCTCCAGGGCTTTTAAAAAGTTCCTAGCTTAGCACAATTTTTACTCTGTCAGAACTAGAAGGCAATTAGCTTTGACCCCTAATAAAATACCTTACATGAAGTGAGATTCAGGACAAGGCAAAGCAAAGCATTTCCTCTCAGGGGGTCACAAGTCTGGAAAAGGTTTTATGGTGGAGGATATTTAAAAAAGAGTATGCTGTGCCCTTTTCATCTGACATAGTGTCATTTCTGTTAATTCATGGCCGTGACTCAACTCTCAGGTGGGGAAGTCTTGTCTTCCTCAGACAAAGTTACAGACAGCAGAGCTCAGGAATAGAACTGCTAAATTTACTCAATTGGCTAGAAAGCTTCCAGAGTTTTCTAAGACATACCTGTCTGCTTTGCCCAGGTCTCTTTCTTTGTAATGCTAATAGGCAGGACAGCTGAAAAGAATGAAGCATAGGGGCACATCTCTTGTAAGCCATCAAAAATTAGTGGGTGGCACAAAACAGTCTTCCATGCCTTTGCAACTCAGAAAATCTCCACAATGTCCACTGAACCTAAGAGTGTTTAGTGCTGAGGGACTTTTGACATTTGTGGAAAGAGGTAGAGATGATTCTGACATCATATTTAATGGTAATCATGGAGAAACCTGCATGTCTCCTGAAGTGTAGCTTCTGGAGACATGCAGGAAGGGTTGTCCCTGTTAAAGAATCTGCATCTTGCAGAGCTCTTCATCTGACAGGACAAGATGAGAAATCCACTAGGAACCCAGGATCAATTAACCTCAAACCCACCCAGCTCATACATTTTCAACAACCGTATCTGTACAAAAGTATTTTGAAAGGTAGAAAAATTAGCTTATATTTTTTACTGTATTAAACATTCATTTGTATATTCATTAGTATTAATATTGCTTTGCCATTTGGTTATGATAGTCCATCCTCCATCACTTAGGTTGTGTAGCATTAGACAGTCTATGAGAATAAATCAGAACTCTTTTGGTACTAGAGACTAGTATTTAAAATGGTTTAGGGAGCATATTAAAGTCATGTCATCCCATTGTCACCATCGCCGCCCCCCAAGGTTTTTGATATCCAGGAAACTAGATTTCCACTAGGGATAGATGAATTTCAAATTAGATAAGAGTGATATTGACAATTTTCTAAACTTTTGATAAATTAGCATTTCTTGTAATTGAATAATTCAACATCAAACTTGTATGGCCTAAGAGAAAAAAGTATAATTTCAATGCATTCCATTGTTTGTATAAGGAATTTTAATTCTCTATTCTTGCAAACACATTCAATATTCTTCTCAGTTCTGCATAAACCCTGGATTGGAGGGTTCTGTATGAAACCAACTTAAAGACAATCTCCCTTTTAAGTAATCCAAACAAAGATGGCTAACTTATTCCACAAGTGGCTTTATATGTTCTGAAAAGACATTGATTGCACTGAACAATAATCTTTGTCTTTAAGTGGAGTGATTAAGATAAAATAAATATATAGCAACTCAATCACCAATAAAAATAGTTACCCACGCTCTGAGTCACTGTTCTCAAGTGGTTTTCAAAATTCCATGCCATGGACAATGTTTTAGCTAATGGCTGGGTCTACAGACACCAGGTAAGTAGTAAAGCTTCTGTGGCTTCTCCACTCAAGAGATTGGCCCTACTGATAAATGGTTATCCCCATTATCTCTTTCAATACAATGGGTTTTCCCCCATCAAACACCATTTAAAATGTATTACCTCAGTGAGGAACAAAATCAAGTGTAGTTTTAAAGGTATGTATTAAGGTCATATGTTAGACCATGCCCTGAAAAACCTTACCACCTAGAGGAAAACAGTACCAGACTGGTGAAGGAGAAGCAGAGAAATGAGGACAAATCTAGATTTAATAACACGGCTCTGGAAAGCTAAGAGCTCTCTCTGTATAAACTAATAATTGATTCTGGAACATGGAGAGAATTGAGCACGCAAGTAGTGGTGAAGGTAAAGGAGATGAAGAGCAATCAGCAATTCCATTAGTCAATGAGACATTTACTAGGGGTCTATAAATACAGCACACTTGGTCTTGAATATGTATAAAATTTGAACCAATAGGAGACTATACCCACAAAGAGTTTGTTTACAACATAGCCTTAGGCTGACTATATACAGGTGAAACACAATTGTAATTAATGAGTTTCTAGTGGTACATTCAATAACAAAATCCTTTGGATGGAATCCAAGGAAGATTTGCCCTTGCTGAATCATAGCTTCTCATTTATTAGAGAGAAGATCCAGTATTTTGAAAATGCATTTTAGTCACTCAAAAATTAAACAGAAGAGCACTGACAAATTCATGAGCTACCAAACTTGAACATGAATATTAATATGAGAGCTTTTCTTATATTAACCTCAAAAATTGTGTATATTATAGAATTGTTTTACCAAAAGCAATTTTATATTTTGCCATCAGTTCTCATGATACAACAAGAAACTAAGCATGAAATTTTTGTCGATGTATTTATTTTAGAGCTCTTAAAAAATTCTTCACTATAGTATATTTCATTTAGGAGGATTCATAAGAGAAATGTTTTTCAGTTTAATCCAAAACAAATGGTTTGCTTCCATTTTATTAACATTATGAAACATGTTAATGATTTTGTTTCCTTCATTGAGCTCATAAGTAGGAGGTAGTTAGGAAACAAATTTTCTTCACACCTATTGTTGCACAGGATGTATATGGCATGCATTTTTGTGCATTCACCTTACATGTAATTTTGTTTCTTATCCCTATTGTTTTCCTTTTTTCTGCAATAATTTTCTCCTTTATTTTTTATCCTGATATATATTATTTATTCTGATATACCCATTTTATCCTGATATATAATTATCACATACAAATAAATGTATGCATACTATGTGCACATAATATATATAATTGTTGACATTAATAGAAGCAAGATATAAACACTAAGATTCCCATTCAAGATGAGAGGCTGGCGAGTTTGCTAATAACTATCAGTTTAGGTTTTGAGTAACTAAACTGTGTATGTGGGTATATGGACATACATGTACACATACACACATATATACATATGCACACACATATATAAACACACGATAGAAAGAAAATACATATATGTTATTTTTATATGTGTGTGTGAATAAATCACCTCAATAACCTCATATCTTTTTGAAAGCAAAACAAGTAGTTCTTAATTTCTTTTTCCATTTCCTTACAACTGATACCACAGTCAATTATCAAATCATTCAGGTAAAATGCAGGCGTATAAAGGTGATTCTTATTAGTTTAGTCATATGGATTTTTGTTAAATAAATTATACACATACCAAACAAGAACACTAAAGGAGACTTTCCTTTTCACACTGGAGAGTGAAGACGGTGTTTTCTTATCATTGTTTCTTATGGAAGACAAAAGGACTTTTAACTCACAGATTTTGTTTAATCTCTTAGCTCATTTCCTATTTTGAAATGAAATTTCAAATTGAAATTTCAAAATGAAAACAAATTTCAAATTGTTACTATTTTATTAAATATAATAATAACTGCCATCATCTAGCAAGATTCATGTGAGTGAATTTCCAAACACAAAAGTTATTTTATTTATTCTAATTTTTCTCCTTCTTATCCTAACCTGAAAATAATATCTGATAAAATATAAATCTCCTGAAAAACAAGATTTTGTATTTAAAGCTTTTGTTGACTGTTCCTTTACCTACTGATGTAATTATCATAGAAAATTTGAAAAATACAGGAATATATAAAATATTTCATTGTTATTAAAGTAATTCTTATAAATACATATTGTATCAGGACAAGCAACATTATACCATGCTAACAAAGAACCCCCAAATTTCAATGGTCTCAACCCACTGAAGTTTATTTTTCATAAATTCTATGTCCAATTCAGGTCATCTGGGATCTCTGTTCATTATAATTGTTAAGGACTCAGGTTGGCTAATATTTGGTCTAAGTCTATATTTTGCCACAGGGAAGCCACAAGCCACACAGTGTTACTGAACGCTTGAAATGTGGCTAGTTCAAATTGAAATATGCTATAAATATGAAATACATATCAGACACTGATGACATAATGCTAAAAATAAATGAAAATATCCATGTATAATTATTATATTGATTACATGTTGAAATATTTGAGATATATAAGTTAAATAAAATATATTATTAAAATTAATATCTCCTTTTTCTTTTTCCTTTTAGAATTTCACTACTAAAAATTTTAAATTACAAATATGACTCACATTATATGTCATTTGGCTAGTGCTTATTTAGACAATGTTTCCATAATTGTCACAGCAGGACAAAGAGAATGTAGTAAATCATGCACCACTTGTTAAAAGTTTTCACCTGGAAACAACACTCATCATTTGCACTAACACTGCATTGGCTAGAGAAATTCATAAGGTCATGAATAGTTTCAAGAAGGTGGAGGAATAGAGAAGTACAGACCTACCATGTACTTAATAGGGGAATAATTTTGAACATGACTATAATATATATCATCATAACTATAATATATATTCTTAATCTGTTCATACAACTTTGTAAGCATATTAACAAAAGTACTTTTTTTAAAAAATTCCATTTTAATTACTTCAGTGATCACCATTATCTTCCTATCCTTGATTGCCTGGCTTTGATTGATATTTTATTGGTAAATTAGAGTATTCTCTCAATTAATTTTATAAAGAGCAGCACACTCCTTATAGGGGTATCAGACACTAACAAAGGAATTTTGTTAATGTTCCTGAAAAGTGAGAGGGATAGGAAGAGAGGAAAAGTGAGAGAGAGAGAAAGAGAAGAGAAAATTCAGGACAGAAGAAAGGATCTTTGGGGGAGAGGTCATTCATTAAATCATTCTTCGAAAGAAAGGGAGAAAACACCTTAAGAATTCTGATGAACAAAAGTTTTCTACTACGTTACATTAGTAACCTAATTTTCTCCTTCGATGACAGTAGGAATTTTAAACTTTTCATTTATTTTTTTAAAAATTTTTATTGATTTATTTGAAACAGAGAGAGAGAGAGAGAACGAGAGCACACACACACGAGCAGGGGAGGGCCAGAGAGAGGGAGAGAGAGAATCCCAAGCAAGCTCCTCACTGTCAGCACAGAATCCAGTGTGGGGCTTGATTTCACAGTGAGATCACGACCTGAGCTAAAATCAAGAGTCCAATGCTTAACTGACTGAGCCACCCAGGAGCCCCACACTTTAAATTTTTTTAAGCTAACTTCCCTTTTATTTTAACCTCTCATCCCCAAATCACTTTCTGTTTTTTTTTGTATAGTGCAGCAGTGTCTACCAGGACTATCTGCAATGATAGAAATGTTCTACATCTTTTCTGCCCATTGCAGTAGCCACCAGCCACATGGGACAGGAAGGTGACTAGTGAGACTGAGGAAAGAAATTTTTAATTTCCTTTAAATTTAATTTAAATTTAAAAACCACATATAGACCACACGAAAATAGAATACGTGCTTTCTCAAATATTAATAATGTCAGAAAATATTTTTCTTTGAGCTCCTTTAGTATACCATTTTCAGAGTTATGCTCTTACATTGTTCTGGGTGATATTACCATCATCTGCTGTATTTTGTTGTAGCCTCCATATTGGATATTTCCACTTAATCATCTTGGAATGAAGAAGAAGCTTCCAGATCTTGTATTTGCTAAGAGACAATTATATAAATTATTATCCTTTTTTACTTTGTTTACTGTCTTATAAGAGTGTGGAATCCTCTCAGACTTAAAGCGATATGTACAACTGGGTATAACAGGACAGTACCTAACCCAGTTTCCAAGGTCTAGAACATGCATTCATTGGGTATGCTCTAATGAAATATGTCAGTGTCTTTTTTTTACTCCACTATCTGATCACTGATGCTCAAACTCAATGAAATGCTTGCAAATTTAGAATTTCTAACATAGACTCTTTAGGTTTCTACTCCTCTCTAGAGTAATTAACATATTGGGATTAAACTTCCCAGAGTACAGTGTATCATATTGGTTTACCTCCCCATCTCCACCTCCCTGCCACCTGCTTTGCTATTTTCTGGGAGTTGGCATCCTAATGGCTTCTGAGTTTTTTTGGACATGTTACTGTTGCCTTCTGATATGACAAGTTGTTCAAATTCATATTGGATATTTCTTGCCTCGGACTTCGAATCACTAATTCTCCAAGGATCCCTGATTTATTTTAGCGGGAACTGGTACTAGGAATGCTCATTGCTATTGCGCTGGCATTGTTTCCTCCACCTTTTCAGTGGACAGAACTGGAAATAACTACTTATTTGTTTTACACCATATTGCATACACAATCGCCATCACAACAGCCAATACTGCCATCAACAACATAACTACCAAAATATTTGCTTTAGGGATGGTGTTCTTTTTGGCCTTAGGATATCCTACCAGGACTGAAGAGCCATATTACTTCATTTTAAATTCACTTAGAACAATCTTATCTCTGAGGCTATTTTACCGCTGGGTAAAAATCTAGGTCCATGTATTTTATTTTACTTTCCATTTTTAGTTATTTTAAATTTTGATTTTATTTTATAATTAAGGAAAACATAGCACCTTAAGGAAAGATAGAAATCTATAAGTCTACACTGACATAAATCAATAAATGAATAAATAAATGGAAAGAAAACCTTCAAACCTTCCTTACAGTAGAATGCCAACTAATAATGTAGAAATACTGCAAACCAGAAAGTTAGTATTTAGCATCATCACAGTAATAATTAATTGATGCATAAAATATCAATGGATGCTAAAACTCATGGTGAAAGCAGGATGAGAAATAGAACTTTTGCATAGTCTGAAAATATCTATCCCTCAAAAGAGCTTCAGGGAAAAAGAAGTACCTTTACCGTGAAAAAAACCTGACAGATACACCTCCTTAATCAAGTGATCAAAACCATAACCACCAGTACTGAACATCAACATCATGTGCTACCGGTAAAGACAGCAACACTTCTGTGACATTCCAGCCCAAACTACATAATCTACATCTACATCTAATTGTAAGGAAACATTAGACAAACTCAAACTGAGGGATAACAAAGACAGCAACTGACCTATAAGCTTAAAAAATATGTCAAAGTCATGAAAATAAAGAAAAGACTGGTCTTCCAAAAGAGATACTAAAAAGACATAACCAGGTGGAACATTTAATCCTAGATTAGATTTTTTTGCTATAGTGGATATGACTGAAACAACACGAGAAGGTTGAAGTGAGTCTCTGGAAAAAAGATATGTGAGTGTTCTTTATAATACCTTTACAATATTCTTGTAAGTTTGAAACTGTTGGTTGGTTGGTTGGTTGGTTGGTTTTTTAATTACATGGTTCCAAAAGTCCAATATACAGAGCTCAGGCCTTTTGGCTTTTTCTTTGATTTCATAAGTAACTTGGTGTAAATCTGAAAGAATACTAAGACCCCATTTTAAGTCAGAAACTGAGTTTGTAAACATTCTTTCAGAAATTTGTCTTTTGCACGAACAAAGGCATATGTCTAGATCTGCAAACCACATTTTGATGCTTCTTTAATATATGTATCTCACATAAGAAATAGGAATCTAGGGGCGCCTGGGTGGCTCAATCCATTGAGTGACCGACTTCGGCTCAGGTCATGATCTCAAGGTTTGTGAGTTCGAGCCCCACATCGGGCTCAGTGCTGACAGCTAGGAGCCTGGAGCCTGCTTTGGATTCTGTGTCTCCCTCTCTCTCTGCCCCTTCCCCACTCATGCTCTGTCTCTGTCTCAGAAATAAATAAACATTAAAAAAATTAAAAAAAAAAAGAAATAGGAATCTATGGTCAAAAAATAGCAAATATGAAAACCATCCTTTAGTATTACTGATAAAACACTGACAAAGAAAACTCAGGACAATATTGCAGAAGTCTCTACAACTTAAATCAAAGTGGGAATCCAATTTTAGTAAATATAGTTTGAGAATTTAAGAGAATCAGAACCAAATTTTTTCCATCTATTGCTGATTGACTTGATGAGTTTCTGGCAACATCTTTTTATTTGGATGATTTGAAAAAGCAAGAATTAATATACTTCTAGAACCTAGACTCCCCCAAAGTATTACTTCCAAGAAGATGAATGTAATTTAAATCAGTAACATTCCCCAGCAAGTCAGTCAAGCAACACTCCTGCATTATAGGATTGATGTCATAAATATTAATCCATCTATTAACCTGACTTCAAAGATTTCTCATTATAGGATTCCCTTCTCTTCTCTAAGAGCTTATTCTATTGCTCAACCCTTCCTAAAATGATCAGGTTTTTATACCAAAACTTGAAGAAATTATTTTTCTGTCTAGAATTTTAAGTTGATTAATCCCTTATTTTAAGATGAATAATCATAAAATTGATCCATGGTCTCCCTAGGATCTACCCTTATTTATTCATAGATATTTGGTATCACTCTTTTCTACTGTCTTCAAGTTTTGCTCATTTTCTCATTTATTCATCATAAAAGCTTCTATTAATTTATATATTCTTCTAATTGCTTCCCCAGATTTAACTGTAATTTATTTATGGTTTAATGTAATACTCAAAAAAAATCAAAGACATTGGAAAAATAATATAATAATTTAGCCATTCATGTTGAACTAAATTCTCAAACTCCTGGAGAGATTTATTATATGGGCTTATGCTTCCTTAGCTAGAGCCCATAAGGTAAATTAATTGGGCTGGTTTTATTTCATTTTTCATCATAATAGATTTGAAATAGAGTTTCCAGCTTACAGATTTGCTTATATTGAACTAACTCCAATTACAGAATATTAAATTAAAAGCCCAGAAATGTTTAAATTTGGAAGCAACTCTTTTAAGACTTAGGTGCTAACTCTAAAAATTCATTATTACAATAAAATTATGCAATTTGGGAGAAATGTGGATAGGACATGGATTCAGATCTCCTGAGGTGGATCTGTGATCTGTAAGTATCACCTAACTAACTTTAGGAGAATCATTTAATCTCTTTGAGAAGTTCCTTGTTTATAAATATATTAAAAACGTCATACACAGATTTTTTTCAGGAGCCAACATGGAAGAAGTATTTGACTGTGTCTAATCTCTGCCTCCAAATTTTGACTTGCAAAGAAGTTTCCTGGAATAACAGGATACTCCCATAGGGTCAGGGATAAACCAATGGGCAAATACCTCATCCCGGATGAATACTAAAAAGTGATATAGAATTATCTTCCTCAGGGGTGCCTGAGTGGCTCGTTGGTTAAGCCTCCTACTCTTGATCTCAGCTCAGATCATGATCTCACGGTTTGAGTTTGAGCCCCACATCGAGGTCTGCGTGACAGCATAGAACCTGCTTGGGATTCTCTCTCCCTCTCTCTCTCTCTCTGCCCCTCCCCCACTCTCTCTCTCTCCTCAAAATAAATAAATAAACATAAACAAATAATTATCTCCTTCATATTTATCTTCAATAAGGAATAATCCCCAGAGTATTTGAAAAGAGTATAAAAGTTTACTGAACACCCACTATGGGCAGGTCCCATCTGAGACATTGTAATCATGAAAGAGAAGGTTATAATTTGGGGTTAAATAAGTATACTCAGAGAGACCAATCCTCTAGTGTTAACAGAATTTGGGTGTCACATTTTCACGAGAAATATTTCCCTTTGGGTGGGAAAAATGACTTTTTAATGTTTATTTTTGAGAGAGAGGGTGACAGAGAGAGCAAGCAGAGGAGGGGCAGAGAGAGAGGGAGTTAGGGAATCTCAAGAAGGCTCTGGCTGCCAACACAGAGCCTGATGTGGGGCTCAAACTCAAGAGTCCTGAGATCATGTCCTGAGATGTTTAACCAACTGAGCCACTCAGGTTCCCCAGGAAGAATGACTCTTTAAGCAGAGCTTTCATAGGAAAGGCAACAGTATGAAACCAGAACCACGAGGAGAAGAGGAGAGAGCCATGGATTGGCTCCAACACCCACATAGGATGAAAGTCAAAATGTAGCAAAAAGATGAGGCAGGAGTTAGAACTCAAGTAAAGATTGGGAGCCAATAGAAGTTGCTGCAAGTTTGGTACCAGTAATTTTTACCGAGTGATATATATTATGTATTTAAACTGGATGATATAATATAAACTAAATTAAAAAATGAGGTTCTCAAAACATTTAGATATTCACTGTTAAGAAATGCTTTCTTGTTTGTGACACTGAGGTGTCTTGGCCCAAAGACTAAAATTAGCAGATGAGAAGGAAAGAGAGAGAGCCAGAATCATTTGTTACTTGCTCGTACTTTCATTGTAAGACGCAGCACATATTTATACCAGCACCATCTCTCATTACCCTGAGTTGAAAATTTGGGATGAATAATGTGTTAAGCCTCAAAGGAATATAGCTTTGCAATGCATCAATAGTACCATCTGTCAATATGTTAAATGTTGGAATATACATGGAATATTATCAGCCTCATCCAATTCTGTTATCTCCTTTCATTAGACTCTGGGCCTTTAATGATATCTGGAAACTTATTTTACAAATCATGATTCCTAAGTCTCTGTTCAAGCATATACTATATTCCACGTGTTCTTCTTGTTCTTTTGTAAACTATTATTTTTAATCCTCAAGCCAATAAAATATATTTATGTATATATTTGTTTTATATATAATACTTGTTTTATTTTATTTAATAAATACAACTGTTACTTTGTGGTTATATAAGAACTCTACAAATACTAATGCATTTGATCCTGTTAACAATTATATAGAGTCTGTTATTATCTCTATTTTTCCAATGGAGCAGAGAAAGATTAAGTGACTTCCACAGTGTCACCTGCAAGCAAGTGGCAAAGCCTTCTGGTATTAGAGTCCATGTTTTTAATCACATATCTATGCTTTAACAATTATTATCCTGATATTATTTATAAAGAAAATGAGGTCCCAAATAGTTAAATCATCCAAAATGCTCACTAAGCATTACTGTAGAACCAGGATGCAATGGTTCTTTGAAAAAATAGGACTTCCTGGTTTTCATGCAGATTTCAAAGGGTAGTCCTGGAACTCTGGGAATCCCACAGGTACTTTCAGGGAGCTAAAGAGATCAAAGCTATCTTCCTTTTAATATTAAAACATTAGTTGTCTATTTTTTTTCTCTCCTCTCATGTGTACAATTGAACTTTGCAGAGGATACATGACATATGATAGTGCAACATTTTGAATGCAGAAGGAGCTATGAGAATCCAGTTGTCTTGTATTAAATCAGACATTAAGATATCTGCACAATGTCACTCTTCCCGCTAATTTTTTTCAAGAATAGATTTTTCCATAACAACATGTTGTGTTAACCTATATAATAGGTTTGTTAATTTTAAATAAATTAAATATAAGTCTTTGTAATGTCTTAGTTTTAATTTTTTATATAGGAAACATCAAGAAATGTAGGAAACCCACATGGGCAGAAGTTCATTGAGGTCTTCAATAATTTTCAAGAGTGTAAAGGGGTCTCAAGGCCCCAAATCTGAAAGACACTATTCTTTAGAAACAGTTTATTATATATCAGCTGGCCCAATAATGCAGTGAGAAATTAAATGAATGTGAATTTGGAATATCCAAGTTATTGTCTATGTTATCAGGATAAGTCATTTGGCTTTTGTGTCCTTATATTCCTTACATGTTCAAGAGATTCGAGGACCTAATATTTATTACTTTCCTAGTTAATTTTCAAACCATATAACCTAAAGCAATAAAAACAGCTAGCTTTAATGATTTTCATTTTTATCATGGCATTTGATTATGTATTTCATAGCAAAGTACTTTTGCCTCTTTAAAAAATGTAACATTAAGTAGAGACCAATAACCTGACTTAGAGTCTTTTAAGTTTCCAATGTTTCTAATTTTGCGTTTGTTTTCTCTTTTGAACGGAGTTAGAGGACATGGGAAGAGCAAAGTTTGAGAAATAACATGATGAATTTAGTGTGAGGTATGCAGATTGCCAGGTGCCTGTGGACATTTGTACAGAGATATCCTGAAGGAAGCTGAGGAAATTAAGCTGAACCTCAGAGACATCAATTCGATAGCTATAGATTCTTAACATACAGGTGGAAATTTGAGCCATGAGAATACATGAGTTTAAGAAGAGAGCAAAAGCATGTAAAGACTGAAAGGAGGGGTGCCGGGGTGGCTCAGTTGGTTAAGCATCCGACTTCAGCTCAGGTCATGATCTCACCGTTTGTGGATTCGAGCCCCAGGTTGAGCCCTGCATCAGGCTCTGTGCTGACAGCTCAGAGCCTGGAGCCTGCTTCAGATTCTGTGTCTCCCTCTCTCTCTGCTCCTCCTCCACCCATGGTCTGTCTCTCTCTCTCTCTCTCAAAAATGAAATAAACATTAAAAAAAATTTTTTTAAAGACTGAAAGGAGAAGCATGACAGGAACCAAGTTGTAGGGAATGCCAGAAAGGAGGAATCCTTGAAGCAAACAAGAGCTAATCATAGAGAACTAGGAGAAGGTGGTATCAGGACACATAGGAAGAAGCATAAAATATCAAGGAGAAAACGATCTTAGAGTTAAATGCAAAAGAGAAGTCCAATATACCATTGAAAATATGACTTGCAAGAAGTTTCAGAGTGTCTGTAGAGTATCCGGTGCAAGGTCAGATTGCAATGGGTTAAGTAGAAAATGGGAAGTAAGTGAAGAGTATGTATAAACCACTCTGTCTAGATATTGAGGAGAGATTAAAGTAGGGAAGACCAGGGAGAAGAAATCTCACGTATTTTTCACAAAAACATAAATTTAGAACTCAAATGTTCTATTTAACACTTCACTGTGCACAAACTTTTAATTCCTCCCAAATTAGTTCCACTTACTAATCAGCTGTCATCTAATTACAGAAATGATCACAGTAAACCACTTTAACTTCATTACTAAATACCCAAGGGATCAAGTGATTCCCTCATGCCTCTGTGGTCACACTGCCCACCCAAAAGTCCCATACTAGCTGAACAGTTAAGTGACTTTCTGAGAAAGGTCTTAGAATCACCTAGAATATGGACTTCACACTGAATAGCGAAATGAGAAGTGATAAATTAATTTCAACTTTCAAATTCAAATCCCCATGAATGATTTACTTTCCTATCTACTTTTAAGCCTAAAGAATTCTCCTTTTCAAGATCTAAGTGATAACTGTGTTTTGGCATTAATAGTCCTTGAATAAAAAACATCCTGTGCATAATAAAGGACCACATTGCAAAATTAACGTAACCATTTCACATTCCCTCACTTAAGGATTCATTTATGGCCTGTGCTACATTTCATCTGACCCTGAGTTCCACTAAACCTTTTAAAATTACCAGGCATGTCAGTATTTCTTTATATCAATGAGTTCAGGTTCAAAATGGTGACATAAGAGGAGCCTGGGCTCATCTCCTCCCACACACAGTCTCTAGCTATATAGGGAACAACTTCCTCTGGAAAAAAATACACACACACAACAACAACCACCACCTAAAAACTGTTATCTGAGCAACTGGGAGGCCTCCCAACAACAGAAGGCCCACACAGAATCAGGTAGGAGAGGCTGGGACACTGTCTCACCATAAACCCCATCCACGGCACCGCGGGGACTCACAGTCAGGAGGGCATTCAAATCCCGGGGCTCGTCCCTGAGGACTGAAGGGCTTGAACCCACGTCAGGCACCTCCAAACTTTTAAGACCTGCACTTGAGAGAGGAGGCCCCCAAACATCCAGCTTTGAAACACACAGGGTTTCCGCCTCGTCAGACGCACAGGGCTCTAAGGACCCAAGAAATAGCTCAGGACTGGAACTCACCTGCTCCAGGGAATGGCCTAGACGTGGCCCGCTGAGAGGCTTAATAAGCTTAAAGTGTAGGCCTGAAATGCAGGCATCTAATTTAGCGTACAGCTAGAGGCCTGCTAGCTGGTGGGCATCTTTACCTCTCTCTTTGCCTCTCTCTTGCCAGCGGGTGACCTCTTCCTTCTTTTTCTTTTTTTCCTGGTGGGCGCCATCTGTGCGTTCTCCCTCTGCCGCACTCCAGCTTCCTTCTGCCAGCAGACCGCCCAGCCTTTGGACCGCCCAGTCTTTGGAGGGAAGCTTTTACATGCCTCCTGTGCCTGGTTTTTACGTCTGGCGCCAGGGCTTTTGCAGCTGCAGCCCAGGGGACCCCTGTAGATCACCTAGCACTGGTGGCCAGCAGGACTTACTTGTAGCCCCACTGACGGTCTATATATGCATACTTTATTTTTTTACTATTTAAAAATGTTTTAATATTTATTTCTGAGAGAGAGAGAGAGAGACAGAGAGACAGAGTGTGGGCGGGGGCGGGGCAGAGAGGGAAACACAGAATCTGAAGCAGGTTGGGGTGGGAGGCTAAAACCCACAAACCTGGAGATCATTACCTGAGTCGAGGTTTAAGGACTGAGCCACCCAGGCGCCCCTATATTTGCATACTTTAAAAGCTGCTGCCTGAGCTCTGGCTTCCAATCAGCCTGAACCCAGGTGCTGGCTGAGATCATCCGCTTCAGGTCACTGACAGGTGTTAGCACATCCTCAACCACTGGGAGCCATTAAAGACAAAACTGGCTGCTGGGACAATCACAAAGGTTTGAGGGACAACCAGGAGGGAGACCAGAGTTGAACCGTATTCAACCTCCTTCCCCCACCCCCAGAAGGCCACTCCTTCAAGACTGAGAGAGGTGGCTGTTTTACCTAATGCACGGAAACCAGCACAGGGTTGAGCAAAATTAAAATAAAATAAAATAAAATAAAATAAAATAAAATAAAATAAAATAAAATAAAATAAAATAAAATAA
>NC_064816.1:136385863-136391029 GCF_023721935.1 Panthera uncia
AAAATAAAATAAAATAAAATAAAATAAAATAAAATAAAATAAAATAACAAAACACAACATAACATAACATAAAATAAAGAAATATGTTCCAACTAAAAAAATAAAACCCCAGAAGGAGAAGAAAACTTTAATGAAATGGAGATAAGTAATTTATCTTTATATCCATTTTCTTAATACTCTGTGGATCTTTGATATCCTGAATACATAAGAAGCAAATTTCTCTAACAAAGTTTTTTTTTTTTAATTCTCCAAGAATACATCTCATTCCTTTCCCATTCTCCACAAAAGGAATAATCAAACAAATCTTACTTTTCTATATGGATTTCAACAGGCTTTTTAGGTTGAAAAAAATGGGTAATAATCTAATAATCCAGTGAGTACTGAAGTGCTCCTATATTCTCATGCTGAGTCCTAACTGAAGTGACCATAAACTTTATCACTCAGACTGGGACATTCAGCAGAGTGAAAATAGGTTGTTATTCATAACTATACACAAAGTAGGCACTGACTAGGACAGTCATAGAAACCTGGGTGTATGGTCACTCAACTTTCAGCTCTCCTGTACCAAAATAAATAAATACTGAAAGAATTTCAACAATGATGGGTAAGGAGTGGATACAGTGAAGGTTTGTATCTTGCTTTTACAATCCCTATGACTGTAAAGATGTGTGATTTTACAACCCCAATCTCATTTTGATGTGCTGCTATCACTTCAAAAATAATACTGGTGTGGCACTCTCTGAAGATATCATTGACCTCGCTTTTAAACCACTGTAATGGCCCAGCTGCTTAAGTCACATTCCAACTTTCTCTTTTTCTTCTTTTTCTCTTTTTCTCCAGCTTTCTGACTTCATTGTTTCTTTTTTCCCCATTCTTTGCCTTGCCTCATTCTTTGGTCTTGCTTTATGTAGTACTGTTTTTTTGTTGTTGTTGTTTTTTTTACTCCAAACGTGGTTTCCTTTCAACCACGATTTGCCCAGACTAAACTGAGTTCAACTCCAACATAAGACAACAGAAAATGCTGAAATTGCCCAACTTTTCCAGTATTCTCTCATTAGAGAAAGATCTATGGGAGCCATGAATTATTTCATTCTCAATGAATTTGAATGCCATAATTCTGGGTTAAAACATACTCTTCTCTCAGAATATGACCAAAAGCAGGTGTAATGTTAAATATTAATATATTCTTACCACTTCCAATTTTAATTATTTCAACAGAAAACAGATGCAGACAGATCATTTTATAAGCAGTCGTCAAACCCATGGAGATGACATTGGTTGCTAGTTTAGAAAACAAGTCATTAAACCTTCCTCCATTATTATTTAAATAGCTCTATAAATAAATGTGTCATTTGCAATCTGAAAGAGTTGGCTGGCAAAGCTGAGTGTCATCCAAGTTTATTTTAAATCAGGGCTTTCAGGTTTAGAGTTTTCATGTAAAGCATCCATTTATGACTACTCTTCTTTTTTTTTTGTTTGTGCCAATGGGAATGGAAATAAGTTTACTATATGTCTTTGTTGTAATGCACCTAGGAGACACTACAAATTTAGATGACAGATGGGAAGAACCACTATTGACTTTGGGCAGTTCAGAGAGGGTTTCCAAGAGCCCATTAATTTTATGTTCCAGAAATTTAGGCACCAGCTTGAAAATAATAAATTAACTGTGCTAAAGTAATGAAAAAAAAATTCCTTTGCTTTTGTATAATGAGAAAATGCACAAATAATATATGTCTATTTATTAACACACAACCAAATGAGTATTTGGCCCTTTTTTATTCCCTAGAAGTTTATAAATTATGATGCTTCCACTCTGAAGTGGGAATGTATTATAATTAAGGACATTTGGGATTTATTCCAGTTCTCATCATGATATAAAGTGTCTCAAATCTGAGAGAAGAAAAATAACATACATTTTCTGCATGCAATGCTTATTCTGTAGCTAGATCCAGCCTTGCAGGACCAGTATTCATTTGGGGTGGATTAAATGTAGGAGATGATAAAGAAGTGGTCAATAGGGTGAGATACCCTAGCTAGGATATGCTGGCAAAATACTGCTTAAACTGCATTTAACATAATCGATGTCTTCTGTAAATAATCAGCAACTTCTAAAACAGCATTTATTTTATTCCCCAAGAATGTATTTATTTTTAAAATCCATGGTTTACATGAATTTATTATTGAGGAAGTTGATCTGTGGGCCTTTCTGATGTCTTACTTGAAATTTGAGTCACGCTCTGTAGAACAAATGTTTCATACCATTTATATTGAATAGATGTTAAACTTAATTTCTGAGACTAAAAAAGACAATTACACTTATCAAAAGGGAGTTATGTTTTATTGTTGCTTATTGAAATTTTACCATATAATTTCTTCTAAGATAGAAAAGACTCAGAATTACCAGATGAGCTTTTACTTTTTTTTTCCAAAATAAAACTTATGAAAAAATTACATATACAAAGAGGTCTCCTGGAATGTGTTCAACTGTAGGCCCCTGAGTGAGATAGATGTAAGGAGTGAAAGACTCCAATTTACCTTTGGGAAGAAGATGGGAGGGAGGTTAATGCTGATGAGGCAGAAATAGGAGATTTCAAAATAAAAGTCCCAATGTTCTGCTCCTTGGGGATCTCAATCAAATCCAAACTTACATGATCTCTGCATGTTATTTACAAATGTTGTAGTAACACAATGAAGTTAAATATAAATTGTGCCATAATTCAGCTGTATGTGTATGTGCACACATGTATCCCTATCCTATCCATCTTAGGAAAAGAACAATTGTAAAATGTTAAGAGAGTTCTCTCATATCTCCCAAAAAATCTAATCAAAAGGATAATGAAAGGAGAACAAAGCCTAACTTCAGTCAAGTTTGCATAGGGTAAAAGCAAATGAAAATTGTAAATCAATCTAAAGAAAAGTTTGGCTCTTAATTCTTAATCCCCTCCAGAACTGTGAAAAATAAATTTTGTTATTTATAAGATACTATTACTAGCTCATGGTAGTATGCTATAGCAGCCGAAATGGACCAAGACAACAAATTATCCCCACAATGTATCATTTTAAAAAAGTGAATGTTTAGTGTCCCTTTTCTGTGAGTCAGGAATCCGAGTGCAGCTTAGCTAGGTGCCTCTGGCTCAGAGTTTCTCACAAAGTGTAGGCCAGGACGTAGTCATTTCAAGCCTCCAGTGAATACACTTTTAAACACCTACTTGGCTGCTGACAGCCTTGGGTCCTCATTGACTACTGACTGGGGATATTAGTTCCTTGTCACATGGATCTTTCCAGAGGGAAGCTCACAACATGGTAGCTGACTTCCTGTAGAGCAAGCCATTTAGAGGCGAAGGAAGTCCATGGAGAATGGCAGCCACAATCTCTTTTTAAGCTTATCTTGAAAGTGACATATTAATCACTTTGCCATATTCTGTTCTTTAGGAAATGAACCACGAGGTCCTGCCCACACTCGGGTACATCAAGAGGGAAGTATGGATCATTGGAGTCCACCTTTTTTTTTTTTTTACATTTATTTATTATTGAGAGACAGAGAGAGACAGAGCATGAGCATGGGAGGGGCAGAGAAAGAGGGAGACAGAATCCAAAGCAGGCTCCAGGCTCTGAGCTGTCAGCACAGAGCCCGATGTGGGACTCAAACTCACAAACCGTGAGATCATAACCTAAGCCGAAGTCAGATGCTCAATCGACTAAGCAACACAGGCACCCCCATCTTTTTTTTTTAATTTTATTTATTTTTGAGACGGAGAGAGAAAGCACGAGCAGGGGAAGGGCAGAGAGAGAGGGAGATAGAAGATCTGAAACAGGCTCTGCGTTGACAGCAGAGAGCCTGTTGTAGGGCTCAAACTCACAGCCTCAAGATGGTGACCTGAGCCAAAGTCACATAATCGACTAAGCCACCCAGATGCCTCGTTGGAGTCCATCTTAACAGCTGCCTACCATACTTATGTATAAAGTGGAAATAACATTGCCTGCCACACAAGATGGTTAGTTATAAAAGCATAACATAAATATATTCTCACTGACTTATTTGCATATAACTTATTTCAAGTCTTTGTTATAAACCATGGAACTATATATATAAGATCAACGAAATAGCTCTCTTGCAGATGAAAAAGATTTAAAGGGAACTTCTCAGAGCACAGAAATTACTGTTAGAGTTATGAGCAGAATTCCAAAGATAAAATGTCATTCTGTGCCATACCCACTTATTTATGCTTTGATTTCTTCATCCATAAGTGGTGCCAACTAGTATTTTCTAATGCATCCTCCAACAAAATTCTAGTTGCCAAGTATAATTACTCTAAATATTTAGAATCCTTTTGGGAAAATAAATATACTTCCAGCATTAAAAATTTAATGAGCTTAACGTCACTCCTCATCAGGGAAATACAAATCAAAACCACACTGAGATACCACTTCACGCTGGTCAGAGTGGCTAAAATGAACAAATCAGGAGACTAGAGATGCTGGAGAGGATGTGGAGAAACGGGAACCTTCTTGCACTGTTGGTGGGCATGCAAACTGGTGCAGCCACTGTGGAAAACAGTGTGGAGGTTCCCCCCCAAATTAAAAATAGGTCTACCCTATGACCCAGCAATAGTCCTGCTAGGAATTTACCCAAGGGATACAGTAATGCTGATGCATAGGGGCACTTGTACACCAATGTTTGTAGCAGCACTTTCAACAATAGCCAAATTATGGAAAGAGCCTAAATGTCCATCAACTGACGAATGGATGAAGAAGATGTGGTTTATGTACACAATGGAATACTACTCGGCAATGAGAAAGAATGAAATCTGGCCATTTGTAGCAATGTGGATGGAACTGGAGAGTGTTATGTTAAGTGAAATAAATCAGGCAGAGAAAGATACCATATGTTTTCACTCATATGTGGATCCTAAGAAACTTAACAGAAGACCAAGGGGGAGGGGAAGAGCGAAAAAAAAATTACAGAGAGGAAAGGAAGCAAACCATAAAAGACTCTTAAATACTGAGAACAAACTGAGGGTTGATGGGGGGTGGGGGAGAGGGGAAAGTGGGTGATGGGCATTGAGGAGGGCACCTATTGGGATGAACACTGGGTGTTGTATGGACCAATTTGACAATAAAATAAATAAATAAATAAATAAATAAATAAATAAATAAATAAATAAA